>NC_092513.1:74988777-75289244 GCF_047511675.1 Marmota flaviventris
AAGGATTGACACCTGTGGATCATCCTCTCCTTTAGACTGTGGGAGAGACCTATGACTTGATTTCTAACCAACAGAATATGTCAAAGGTGATCATGTAGCACTTTCATGATGATGTTATGTTATATATGACTGTGGCTTAGCAGACTGAAGTGAGATTCTCCTTGAAATTCCGTGAAAGAAACCATATCTGGTAAGGACTTGTGGCTGAGCTGTAGTAACCTGGACAACCTCCAGGACTCAGGGTGGCCTCCAGCCAACAGCTGGCAGAAAGCAGGAGTCCTCAGCAAAGTAGCCACAAGGAAATGAATTTTGTCAACAAGTAGAATGAGCTTGGAAGAGGATGCTTCCTCAGCTGAGCCTTTAGATGAGAATGAAGCTCAGTCACACTTTGATTACAGCCGTGTGAGACCCTGAGCAAAGGACCCAGCTAAACTGGGCTCAGACTCTGGACCCACAGAGACAGTGAGCTAACAAATGTCGGTAGTTGTAAGCTTCTAATTTTGCATTAATTTATTATGCAACAATAGAGAACTAATTCAGCAGATCATGGCCCACTAAACAGATCTCATGACTCATTCTTGAGTTGCAGGCTGAAATTTGGAGAACACACATTTAGTTAATGGACAACCACACCTTGTGCGTTCTATGTGAATATGACCTTGTGATAACAATGAACTTTATATTTGTTATAGGAAGATGAATTTATGTGCCAAAAAAAGAGAACTAAAACAAATGTTGCATGTAAGTATTTAAAATGATTTTTTTTCTTGAGATAAAAGAAGAACCAAGCCTGCAGATTAAAAGAGCATACTATTTTATAGGGGGAAATGATATCGAAAAATCATTACTGAACCATTCCGTAGTAAAGTAATCAGACCTCAAAAATAAAGAAAAGATAATTTAGGCCTCTACTAAAAATGATCAAGTGACTCAGAGGAGAAAACTATTAAGACTTGATTTAGACTTCTTCCCCTCCATGACAGAATCTGCCAGCTGTTCAGCAAAAACCCAATTTTCTTCTTTTCCTATTCTCCAACATCATGCAGATGGGTGGATCATTGGCTAGATCTGACCAATGGTGACTTCATAACAGTGACGTGTGCCATTAGGGGCCTCAGCTTAAAGAAGCAGCTGTGCCATTAATCTCCAGGATATATAAAGAACTCAAAAAACTTAATACCAAAAAATCAAACAAAACCCAATCAATACAATAAATGAACTAAGGAACTGAACAGACACTTCACATGAGAAATACAATTGGTCAACAAATATAAGAAAAAATGCTCAACATCTCAAGCAATTAGAGAAATACAAATCAAAACTATTCTAAGATTTTATCTCACTCTAGTCAGAATAGCAATTATCAAGAATACAAGCAATAATAAGTATTGGTGAGGATGTGGGGCGGGGAAGGTACACTCATACATTGCTGGTGGGACTGCAAATTGGTGCAACCACTATGGAAAGCAGTATGGAGGTTCCTCAGAAAACTTGGAATAGAACCACCATTTGGCCCAGCAATCCCACTTCTCAGTTTATACCCAAAGGATTTAAAATCAGCACATCACAGTGGCGCAGACACATCAATGTTTACAGCAGCTCAACTCACATTGGCTAAACTATGGGACCAACCTAGGTGTCCTTCAATAGATGAATGAATAAAGAAAATGTGGTATATATACACAATGGAATATTACTTAGCCTTAAAGAAGAATGAAATGATGGTATTTGCTGGTAAATGGATGGAACTGGAGACTATCATGCTAAGAGAAATAAGCCAATCCCCCAAAACCAAAGGCCAAATGTTTTCTCTGATATGCAGAGGCTAATTCACAGTACATTAGGGTGCTAGGGAAAACAGAGTTACTTTGGATTAGGCAAAGGGGAGTGAAGGGAAAGGAGGGGGTATGGGGGTAGAGAGGATAGTAGAATGAATCGGACATTATTACCCTATGCACATATATGACTAAACGACCAGTGTGATTCTACATCATGTACAACCGGAAGAATGAGAAGTTATACTCCATTTATGTATGATGCGTCACAGTGCATTCTATTGTCACATATAACTAATTAGAACAAAAAATAAAAACAGAGGAAGTTGTGCCTTCGCAGAATTTCTCCCCACTCTTTCAGCTGGATGACCAAGAAAACTAGACCATAGGGACTGGTGGGTTGCTGTACACAGAAGAGTACTCAATGGTCAATTAGAAATATCCCTTTCATAGTGTTTTGTGATAAAAAATACATTATGCATATCTAATAATATCCTCTGGGGTCTATTTTTATAGGTGTGAGCAGTACTGCAACTAATAGCTGAGCATTCAGAACTAGAAGAGAATAAAACTGTGTTGGGTGTGCATCTAAGCAGTGGTATGCTTGACTAGCATATGCAAGGCCTTGGGCTTGATCTCTAGTACTGCAGAAAGCAAAACAAAACAAAAACACTGAGAAGTGAGCAAAGTTGTGCTTGTGAGGAATTCAGGGAGGAAAGCATAACTCAAGGATGTTATAGTCAGCAATGGTTTTCCAAACCTGTAGGTAACAACCATTCCCAAGCATGTAGTAGCTCAAAGAATGGGTCTCTCCATAAACCTTGTAAGAATGAAGTGGATTTTATTCTTAAAATTAGAGTTTAAGCAACTAAAATCTATAACAGAGAAACTGTAGTAAAAAGGTTCACCACAAATATTGTCTATATTTAAATTAATTTAAATTTAAGGTCTTGAAACAAAGTATCAAGGTTATAAACATGTTGAAATAACCCCACACACAATGCAGAAATAACAGAAAACAACAAAATCTTGGAGGTGAAGTTTTAGAGAAGGTGAAGATTGTTTAGATTCACTACATCATCATCTTTTACAGAAGACGGCTTAAAGATATTTTCAAAACTGATAGCTAAAGCAGTAATCAAGATATAATTTTATATAGAAGACAGAAAAATAAACAATAGAATAATAAGGGATCATAATCAGGAAACATTGATGGTGGGAAAAGGAACAAGAGTGAGGGGAGATAGGAGGTAATATGAATATATTAACTGCTCAAGGCTCAGACAAAAAGATCTATAATTTATAGATAATGTCTAAATAATGAATTAATTAATTGTACAAACTTATTGTTATAAAGGTAAATTTACAATTAAAAAGATATCACAAACTTTCTAAATTATCAAAAACATAAAATACGTGCATATAAAATAGACAAAAGAAAACATGGGCCATGTAGAAAAGATTTTTTAAAAAGGAACACCCAAGAAGCTTAGCACAAACTAAGACGACAGAGCTGAAACCAAGGATATTTGCCAAATCATGAGACGATAATGGAACTTACTCATTTAATCCATCTCAGACTGGTGTTAGGAAAATCGGATATTCATGTGCTAAAGAATGAAGCTGGACCCTTACCTTACAGCATACACAAAAACTAACTTAAAATGGATCAGAGACATGAGACTGCTAGACTCTCAGAAGAAAATTGAAGGGAAAGGTTGGGCAATGCTTTCTTCTCCCATATCCCATCTCTTCATCTGTTTCCTCTGTAATATCCTTTATAATAAACTGATAAATGTAAGTCAGTGTTCCCCCGAGTTCTTGGAAGTGTTCAAGCAAGTTATTTAAACCCAAATAAGGGTTTATAGCCTTCAGTCAGAAGCACAGGTAAAACATCCTGGGGCTTGCGGTTGCATCTAAACTGGGGAGGGAGTGTGTGTGCAGTCTTGGGGGACTGAGCCCTCCACGTGTGGGATCTGCTCTGTCTCCAGGTAGATAATGACAGAACTCAGTTGGATTAGCTGGTGATGCTGCAGAATTGCTTGCTTGCTTGGTACGTGGGAAAAACTCCTACTCATCTGGTATCAGAAACGACCTGTGTTGTGAATGTGTAGTAGGAGACACGGAGTCTGAGTCAAAGTTGGTTTTTCCTTCAAAATCCTATACACTCTAACAAATGATAAACCTTTTTAGGTTCCTATGAGATAGTCACTCATGTTTGATTAGTCCATCAGTTAAAAGTTTCCAATTATGTAATTCATCAATTTAAAAAAACTTTGTCCACCATATATAACCACTTATTCACATTAGGTAACTGTACTATTAACATTTTTAACATAAAAAGTAAATACAGGGCTGGGAGTATAGCTCAGTTGGAGAACTTTTGCCTAGCATGCGCAAGGGCCTGGGTTTGATTCTTACTATTGCAAAAAAAAAAAAAAGTTTCAATAACTCATCTGTTTTTACTTCCCAAGTACGCTTCTTTTTTTTTTTTTTTAATTATTTTTTAGTTGTGAATGAATCTTTTGTTTTTTTATTATTTATTTTTTATGTGGTGCTGAAGATCAAATCCAGGGCCTCACACATGCCAGGCAAGCGCTCTACCACCGAGCCACAACTCCATCCCTCAAGTGTGTATCTTTTGCACCATACTTTGAAAGTTTTGCACTGAACTGCAAAAATGGCCTCAATAAAAACAGAAAGGCTCTACATTTGACTTTCTTGGACTGGAGATCAGTAAAATCCAGAATTAATTTTAAAATACTACTAAGCAAACCTACTACTGCTTTTATATTTTTTCTAAATTCACTTAAATTACATTTTGGACAAAGAAGAAATTACAATGAATTATCTAGTTGATAGTTATAGCATTAATACTAAAGTTAAAGCATTGCTCGGAGAAAACTTCATAAAATTAAGTATTAATTTTAATAGATAAAAATAAATAATTTAAGTCGACTGGACACTGTCACACTGTGTGCTAGAATCCCAGTGACTTGGGAGCCTGAGCCAGAGGATCACAAATTAAATGCCAGTCTGGGCAACTCAGCAATAACCCTGTCTCAAAATAAAAACCAGAAAAATGACTTGGGTGTAGCTCAGTCAGAGAACATCCCTGGGTTTAATACCTAGTAAAAATAAAAATAACATCTAACCCAAAAATTAAAAAAAAAAAAAAATGAAAGAAATCAGAAGGGAGAAGTTACCATAGATAAGAAAAAAATGGTAAATTTAATATATGATCAGCTAAAATATATGAGTATTTGAGTGCCCAATAAGTAAAACAATTTTCCTATGCAAGTGGGAAGTCTACAGAAAATATAAGCAATTTAAGTATTTAAAATAATGAGAGGGCTAGATTGTGGCTCAGCGGTAGATCACTCACCTAGCACGTGCGAGGCCCTTAGTTCGATCCTCAGCACCACATAAAAATAAATAAATAAAATAAAGGTATTGTATCCAACTACAACTAAAAAATAAATATTTTTTGAAAATAACGAGAGAATGACTTCAAAGAGCTATCCCCAGGGGAAGAAGGGCAACAGATGGTGTTACAAATGAAGTCTGCCAACCTTAAAGGAACCGTTAAACCCAAGATATATAAATGGCTTCCAAAACACAGGGGGGGAAGGAAAACATTATAAAAATCTTTATGCAGTAAGCATAATGGATAGCACCACAGAATAATATTGCAGGGAATCTGAAATATAATTACTAATGCAGAAAGCCAATGCAAAACATTAGCCAACAGAATCCAGCAGCACTTAATATCATGATCCATTGTTTTCCTAACTGGAATGCAAGAAAGGCTCAATATTGAAAGTTTATTAAGAACCTTAGTCATATTCGTAGATAAAAATGTGAAAACAAAATATTGGGAAAACATGATCATTCCCATAAATGTTTAAATAAGATTCGATCAGATTTTGAAATCTATTTCTTAAAAACCGGCTAATAAAAAATGGAAAGGTTATTTTCCTAATAGGGTTATAAAATCTAGCATCATATTTAATGGAGGAATATCAAAAGGTTCCAACAGGAAATACTAGGATGTCCACCATTATTCAGCATTGTTCTGGGGACAGTAGGGGACCGTAAAAAGGAGGGAGAGAGCAAAGGAGGAAATTAAGGGTGGAGAGAACAAGGGATCCAGGGAGGAGAAAAGGAGAAGGAAATTAAAAAGGGCTACAAGTGTTCTCTTAGTGCTGGTCCTGGGGAAATCAGCTGGAAAAACACAGCTAAAGAAACTGAGATCACTCGGTAAAGTGGCTGAGACCATTCAGACATAACACAAAACCTAGGAGTTAAAAACAAAATTCTGTATTTTTAATATAAAATTCAAAAAAGTCTCAGGATAAAGTTTAAAAGATAACTATAATGAGGAAAAATACCAAATGCACAAGACAAAGGACTACTTCCTAAATGAATAAATAACCTTCCCATTTCATATATAAGAGACCAAAAAAACCCCAATAAAAATGTCAAAATTTAGCAAACGACATTATGGAAATAATCAACCTGACTCCTAACCAGGGAAATTAAAAGGAAAACCACAATTAGATACACCATTTCACCCATTTTGTTTCAAAATGTTTAAGAAACCATTTCACACTATTGATATAACCATGGAGAAACAAATAATTCTAAATAATTGTTACCATTCTTATGGAGAGCAATTTTGCAGTATCTATCAAATGTTAGCCTGCATATGACCCAAGACCGAGAAATTTTGCAACACCTGTGTTTCCAGGTGTACAAAGAGGACTATGTAAGGATTCCTGATGCAGCATTATTCATGAAAGCGAAAAAGCAAAAATCGGTCACAGTGTAAATGTACATCAATAGAAAACCTTTGAGAACCACCCCCCCCCACCCCGTCTCTGCCTGTCTCTCTCTCTCTCTCCCTCCCTCCTCCAAGATTTTTCTATCTTCTTATTGGTCATCTGTTATTATCTATCATCTATTCATCTATCAGCTCTCTATCTACTGATCAACTATCTGTCAAGCCAATGACAATGATAACAGGAGCAAGTAGGGACTACACAGAATTTCCTGACCCAGCAGAGATAGAAGAGGCTTTCTTGGGAAGCCATTCAGGCACTCTTTTAGGAGTTCTTAGAGGTATAACAATTTTGTAAGAATCTAAATTCCTACATTAAATTCTTTTCTGTTTAAAATATCTAGAGCAGTTTGCTGCACAGAACTCTGAATAACTTTGAAGGGGAAAATGAAAAGGAATTTATATGGAGCACTCCTATTTATGTAAAATAAAAGATGCCCACCCTGGGTCACACGGGGACTATTTCCAGAGGGTGCAGTAGAAACTCAACTCAGTCGTTGCCACTTGAGGACAGCAAGGGGCCTGGACCCCCCTGGTGAGAGTAATGGACCATCTTCTGATATGGGAATTTTGTACTATGTTATGTATACTATCTTTTTAAATGAATAAATTTGGTAAGACAAGGCATATCACTAAGCAAACATTTTACTGAAACCAGAAAGCAAAGTCAAGGAACATAATATGAGAAAGAAAAAAAAAAACTATTATGGAAAAAAAGAAAAGCAAAGATAGCAAAATTTCTTCTTCACAATCATCGTCCCTGGGAATGCACTGTTTTATAGGGCTTCCAAAACCAAGAATTAAAAAAAATAACTCAAAGGAAAAAGATGGGGAGGTGGAGAGAGAAAGAGAAAAAGAGAGAGGGGGTAGGGGTAGGGGGAGAGGGAGAGGGAGAGGAAGAGAGAGAGAGAGGGAGGGGGGGAGAGAGAGAGGGAGAGAAATTGTAAATATGTGACACATACCCAGAGTGGAATACTCTTCAGCCATAAAAAAGAGTGAAAACCCTGTCATTTGTGACAACATAAATGAAACTGGAGACCATTATGCTACATGAAATAAGCCAGGCACAGAAAGACACAGACTACCTGCTCTCACTCCAATGTGGAATATGCAATGGTTGATCTCACAGCAGTTGAGAGCAGAATAGTTATGATATGAGGCTGTGGGAGTCGCGGGGAGGGAGGGACAGGGTGAGTTTATCAGTGGGTTCTAAGTTCCAGCTAGATAGGAGAAGTCCTGGTGTGCAGTAGGGTGACGATAGATAACAATTAGGTGCTGACTGTTTAAAAAAGCTAGAAAGGATCGTGAAGGTTTTTACTATACAGAAATAACATTTGAGGAGACAGACACATTTAACCTGAATTAAACATCATACAATGTATACAGGTATCAAAACATCACATCACCCCATTAACCTGCAATTTCTATGTTTTTATGTACCAGTTCAAAATAAAATTAAAAAAAGAAGTTGAATGAAAATCTTATTGCCCAGAAATCTGAATGGTAAATGTAGGTATAAACTCATGATACATTTTTTTTTCTTAAGAAAACAAACAATTAAACTTAGATTCTGTCCACTGGAAAGTCTAGAAAAAAGGACCGACATCCAAATTGGGAGCATGCCTGGCCCCTGGACTCTGCTCTTTATCACTATTCCCCCTTCAGTGAACCCAGGTTCCTACAACAGATGGCTGAGTCCTAGTCAGGGGCAAAAAGGACCAAAGACGTGTGGCCACCCCAGATAGCAAAGAAAAGAGGTCGTATCTCAAGGACTCAGGAGCTAACGGAAGACTCTACCCCAACTCCAACCAAATTTGATGATCAGAAATTGCAACTGATTGAAGCACATCAAATATATTTAAACATATTGGTTCATAATAACACTTGATATAATAAAATCGAACACAAAGAGCAGCTTTTTATCATGATGGACAACTTCAGAAAAGGAGATCAGCTGCCCACAGAGAGGGATGTCACTTTGGTTGTATCTGGCTAAAGGGAGCTGCCCAGATACCTGCCCTTACCTGAGGGCTGCCTCTTCAGGTTATAATATCATTTACAAATATGTACATTTATATTTTTCTGTTGATGCATTTATGTCTTGAGGCATTTTAAAATGTATTTATATTTTGACAGGGAAACTATGGACTTACATATGTGGATGCATGGATCAGATAAATAAAATTCATTGTCTCATTGGTTACCTCTGGAAATGTTAAAAAAAAATCAGGTTTTTAAGTTTTACTCTTACCTTTCCTTTATAATTTGAAGCAGATGAGGAAAAGCTAGTACTCCAGCTAATAAATGAAGATAAAGGCTAATACAATTAGAATATCACTATCTTATAATCACTATTACATTAATTGATCCAGGCACTGTTCATCAGTGGTGGGTGACATCAGGAAGGAGACAACCAGAGTCAGGGCCTCCTGAAGGAAGAACACGTCTGGGGGTGGGCCTCCCTAATAACCACTCCCGAGTCCAGTTAAGTTCCTAGATCCAACAGTAATCCACCAGGAATATGAAGAGCAGAGAACGAGAGACTGATCCCACTTAATGAATGTTAACACAGCATCTTAGTAAGATTAATAAATAGATCTCATGAGTGCACTATAACATCATGAACCACAGGTAAGTTTAGGGCCTTAGTCACATTGAGGGCAGCTCACTATCAGAAAATCTACCTGCATAATTAATCATATTAAAGATCAAAAAGAGGGGCTGGGGATGTGGCTCAAGTGGTAGCGCGCTCGCCTGGCATGCTTGCGACCCGGGTTCGATCCTCAGCACCACATACAAACAAAGATGTTGTGTCCACCGAATACTAAAAAATAAATATTAAAATTCTCTCTCTCTCTCTCTCTCTCTCTCTCTTTAAAAAAAAAAAAGATCAAAACGAAGCTGGGTGCAGTGGTACACATCTAGAATTCCAGCTTCTTGGGAGGCTGAAGCAGGAGGATTGCTAATTTGAGGATAGCCTGTGGAACTGGGTGAGACCCTCTCTCAAAATTTAAAAAAATAATAAAATGGGCTGGTAACATAGCTCAGTGGTAGAGCATCCTGGGTTCAACCCCCAAGACCCACCCCTCACACACTCATGCACACACATGCATACAAAGTTGTACAATCACTTCAAAATTCATGCTGTCTTGGGCTGGGGACATAGCTCAATTGGAAGAACTTTTGCCTTGTATCATGCACGCGGCCCTGGGTTCAATCCCCAGCACCACAAACACATAAAAAAATTCATGCTGTCTTAAAGCCCTAAGCATAAACATAAGTAGAAGAACATTTCAATTACTCAATAAAACATATGTGTATATACATACGTATGCAGGTATACACATACATATATGTGTGTTCATGTGTTATGTGTATACCACTTATACATATATATGTATGTATATATATATACATACATATATAACTTAATGGTGCAATATGCTATCAAAATATGGCACATGTGGTTATATACCACCCCCATTATTTAGAAAGGAGGGGGTGAAGTGCCATTAACTTTAGATAGTATGATTATATGCCTGGAAAATCTAAAATAATAATTTATTTTATTTTAAATAAAATAAAATAAATTTTATTTTTATGTTAATTTTATTTATTTATTTATTTATTTATATGGCACCATGAGTTGAACCCAGGGATGTTCTACCACTGAGTCACATCCCCAGCCCTTTTTATTTTTTCTTTTGTGACAGGGTGTTGCTAAGTTGCTTGGGGCCTCGCTAAATTGCGCAGGCTGGCTTTAAATTTGTGATCCTCCTGTCTCAGCCTCTCGGATTGCTGGGATTACAGGCTGTCCACTGGCCTGGCAAGAATAACATTTTGTGTAAGAACTGAGCCAGCTAGTTAGATAATCATTCTAATAGTAGCAGCTTCTATACACCAGCAGCTGCACTGAGTGATTCTTACCTACCAACTCATTTTATTCTCACCACAATCCTGTGAGCCAAACATTGCTATGCTCATCCCCATTTTAGAGATGAACAAACTGAAGGGCAAAGAAGGAATAATTTGCCCAAATCCCACAGAGAGTAAATGGTGGAGCTAATATACAGAGGCAATAGCCACTTTTTGAAAGTTTTCATTCATAATAATGATCTAATTTAAAAATTTCAGAAACACATATATCAAAAAATGGAGAAGACCAGGGACTGGGGATATAGCTCAGTTGGTAGAGTGCTTGCCTCGCATGCACAAGGCCTGGGTTCAATCCCCAGCACCACATAACACTAAAAACATGAAGACCAGGCCGGGCACAGACTCAGTGAGACCTTTTCTCTAAATAAAATAAAAATAGGGCTGGGATGTGGCTCAGTGGTTGAGTGCCCCTGAGTTCAATCTCCAGTACCAAAAATAAAAAAAATAAAAGGAGAAGACCAGAGTTGCTGAGTTCCTGGTGAACTCCATGTTACCTGGTTGTGCAGCCCAGTGGTCTCCAAATCGTTCCATCAAAGCTCCTGTCTGCATTCTGTGTTTATTCAGTCTTGTCACAAGGAGGCAGTGGGGACATTCTGAGGAATGAGCCGAAGTTCCACTGTGAGAGCTGCTCCCACGCTCACCGATTTGCTTTCAGCTCACTGCAGAAGATGGTTTGCCTACATCCAATTAAGTGAATTGATAAGTGTTTAATTATTAGCCCGAGAATCTTTTAATTGAGAATCATTGTAACGATGTAGGAGACAGCCAGGAGAGTCTTTGGTGTTCATGGAAATCTGCAGATGAGGATGATCTCATAACAAAATATTTAAATGAGATTTTAAAACTTAAACATGACCACAAGAAAGTGCCGGTGCTGCTAAACTTTTCCAGAACTGGAATGGTTTCGTTATATAACCTAACTGTATAATTAGTTTGTGTCCTGGAAGATACTTTCAAAATAATAAAGCAACAAAATCTATTCTATTCAAGGTACGCTTCAGGTTTTTAACAACAGGAAAAGATAACCCCTTTTTGCAAGAAAAGCGCAGAGATGCGTGTTCTTGCTGCTGTTATGTCATTGCAAACACTCTTGTAACAACATACTGAATAATTGAGGAATGGATTTTAAAAATATGTAAATCTCCCTAAAGAAGAACCCGCTTAACAAAAATATAAAAAGTATAACATCTTCTAATTAATTTTCAAGACTTCCTGATGCACATCAGGGAAGATGAACCTGACTTTCTTAAAACTTCTGTAGAAGATGCACTTGGACCACAAGAGACATAATCTAGCAAGGGGAGGGGTCGGGTCACAGCCACGTTTTCCCTCTGGAGTTTTGAGTGTTTCAAAGAATCCTGATCATCCAAACTAACAGAACTGAGGCTGTAGGTGTAGCTCAGTGGCAGGGCACATGCTAAGCATGCATGAGGCCCTAGGTTCAATCTCCAGAACCTAAAATAAAAAAATAAAATCTAGAACTAGAACTGCATACAAAGATTCAAACCAAACTTAAAAAAAAAAGGAGTACATTCAATCACGTTGCTCTTTTCTAATGGAAGTAAAATAGGTTTTTGTATCATTTAATAGAATGAAAATATTTTTAAGTTATTCTCTCTAGTTTCTATTTATCATGTATGTTATAATGAACACAAATATTCTAATGCAATCTAAATATTCTAAAGATAAATATATAGAGATTCATAATAAATAAAAATAAATTTATCAGGACACATTCTAGCCTTAAAAAAAACAAACCATTTAGTGGACACATTAGAATTTGTTTTTATATTGACTTTCCTAAATTGATAATAGGTAGTCAAATTGTCTCCTCCTTGGGCTGCCTACACACCCAGAAATTGTTTATAAAAGCCTTCCCTGAAATAATATCAGATGGACCTAAGAATAAGTGAAGACCAAACGGTGGGTGTAGCGTGGTGGAAAAGCACTTGCCTAGCATGTGCAAGGCCCTGGGTTCAGTCCCACATACTGGGGAGAATGAAGCAGACCAGAAATGGTAAAATGTGAATAAATAGAAAATATTACATTTTTTCTTGTAATTTGTTTAAAGGACATATAAAGGCTTAATGCAAAAATCATGACACTATATTGTGGGGGTTTTCAATTTAAATGGATATATGATAAAATAGCAAAAATGTCATTTACTTGAGGGAGTTCCCAGAGAAGGGGCTCACAAGTTCGGTCAAAGTGGGAATCCCTGGAGAATGTGAAGGATACTAATTTCATCACATGCCATTCAGACACACAGACACATTTGTTTAGGAAAGCAGATACACATTCAAGGGAGAAGGCAGACTGCCTCAAGGGAGGGACATGTTTTGGGTACACATTGAAGGGAGAATGCGGCCCATCTTGAAAGCAAGATGCTTTTTAAGGTAAAGCAAGGAAAACACATTCAAGGGAGAATGAGAGTTATTTCTAGAGAGATGGAGAGAAACCCCTTGGTCTGCTGTATTAACATTTATTGGTGCAGCCAATATGGAAAGCAGTATGGAGATTCCTTGGAAAATTGGGAATGGAATCACCATTTGACCCAGCTATCCCTCCGGTCTATACACAAAGGACTTAAAAACAACCTACTACAGGGACACAGCCACATCAATGTTTATAGCAGCGCAATTCACAATAGCTAAACTGTGGAACCAACTTAGATGCCCTTCAGGGGATGAATGGAATAAAAAAAGTGGCATATATACACAATGGAATATTACTTAGCAATAAAAGAGAATAAAATCATGGCATTTGCAGATACAAGGATGGAGTTGGAGGAGATAATGTTAAATAAAATTAGCCAATCCCAAAAAAGCAAATGCCAAATAAAGTTTTCTCTGATATAAGGAGGATGATTCATAGTGGGGTAGGGAGGGGGAGCATGGGAAGAATAGATGAACTCTAGATAGGGCAGGGGGCAGGGGGTCAGAAATGATGGTGGAATATGATGAACATCATTATCCAAAGTACATGTATGAAGACATGAATTGGTGTGAACATACTTTGTACATAACCAGAAAAAAAAAAGAAACATTTATAGAGACAGGGGTTAGACAAGAGGTACAGTCAGTGTGAAGTTCCACCGTGGTGTCAGAACTTCTGCATCACCTTCATGTGCTACTTTTTGTGGCTAAAGATGTGGCACAAGGGCATGAACTGAATTGCTCTTGAGGAGCTTGTTTAACATTTCAGAGGTTCATGGGATTTCCTGCATCCCAATGATTCATGAGTACTTTTCTTTTCAGACTCGGTCTACCTTTCTTTTTCTGTATCCCGAAATTCCTATATTAAATGGAAGCAAATAAAGTTATATACTTATAAGATTAAAAAAAAAAACCCTGCCCTGTAATAATAAGGTGTTACCAGGTGTTACTGATTGGTGCAGTTGATAAAATAATCAAAGTGAGGTAGGAGGCACACGCACATGCTCACAGATACACACCCTCGACCTACCCACACACAGTCTTGGTCCCTCAATTCCAATGGCCCTCTTTTCCTCAATGCTGGCATTAGTTCAAGTTCCTTTCTACCATTACTTTCAGTAATTTTTTAAAAAATCTTGGTTCTAAACAGTTTTTCATGGTTTGATTTGAAGTAAAACAAAAATCACGAAATGCTTTCATGATGCAGCAGAAGTAAAAAAAAAACAGCTGATTGTTAGACATGCAGATCTTTATTAATAGAAAAAGAACACAAGACCCATTGCCTTCCGTCTCCTAAAATTGGTAAGCAGATAAGAAATGCAGATGAAGAAGAGAGAATGAACCAATAGCTAACGAACACAGGTGCTTTGAATCACTCTGATTTGGGTATAGAATTCTGCAAAAAAGAATTTCGATCAAGGTAGTAGAATACAACAGTCACTAATATGGCATTATGCAAAAATGTGGATGTGTAACCAATGTGATTCTGCAATCTGTATTTGGGGTAAAAATGGGAGTTCATAACCCACTTGAATCTAATGTATGAAATATGATATGTCAAGAGCTTTGTAATGTTTTGAACAACCAATAAAAAAAACATAAAAAAAAGAATTTCGATCTTGACAAGCTGTAATGTTTCCACTTTTATGCTTTTAGCTAATAATGCAAACAATTTAGAAAACTAATATTCCTTGGACAATCTTTCAAATTAGATGTCCAGTGAGATGCTCTCTAGTTTGGGGGATGCTGATGTTACTGGCTCAGGTAGCACATTTTGAGAACCACTGGGCTCAAAGATGATTGCGTGAATCCAAGAGAAAGATGAATCTGAGAGAATGTAATGAGGAAAGAAGCAAGATAAATCTAAGAAATATTTAGGCATATTTTCACCAGGATACTACAGAGAACCTGAACCAACAGGATATTAGTCTATCACCTATTATGCTTCTATCTAAAGTAATTAATTGAGGAATTAGTATACATGACAATGGAGGCTGAAAAGTCCCAGCAAGTTGGTGGTGTGTTTCAAAGGCCCAGAAGCTACAAAGCCAGAGAGCTGATGGAGAAGATTCTGGTCTAGTACTGAAGAACTAGCAGCATTTTGAGCAGAATATTGATGCCCCAACTCAAAGATTCAGAGAGAGAATGCACTCCTCCTTCCTCCACCTTTCTGTTCTCTTCCGGCCTCCAATGGATTGGATGAGGCTCGCCCTCATTGGTGAGGGTGGATCCACTTTACTCCAATTCAAATACTATTCTCCTCTGGAAACACCCCCACAGACAAATTCAGAAATAATGTTTAACCTGCTATCTGGGCATCCAACGACTCAGACAGGTCAACACGTAAAATTAACTATCACAGGAGCCAATGGTAATGTGGCTGGGTAACTGATTTAAAATGGTTAGTTTGGTTCCCAGGTGAGTGACCATGGTGAGAAATACCCAAACCAGGAAGCACCAGACATGCAGAATAAGTTTGATGGGGAGAAGATAAAGCTTTTGTTTGAAGTGCACAGAGTTGAGGTGCTCATTGTGATATCTAGTGTAGATATCCCGGAAGCAGTTGGAAATATTGATCTGGAGTGATGAAGACAGATCTGTCCAGAGAGTCACTGGCATTTGGGCTGGGTGAAGTCACCCATGGGAGGAGACAGGCTTGCAAAAAAGAATGGCCACAGGACATGATAGTGCTAGTGGACAGAGGCCATATCCTTTGAGGAGAATGACGCTGGAGGCTGGGTGAAGGAGGGAAATTTTGAATATTCAAGTAACTGAGAGTCAAGTGGCAGAGAAGTGGAGAACAGGAGCCAGAGAAGCAAAGCACTGAAGAAGAAACCCAGAAAGAAGTGGTTATTAGTGCTTAGATGTCAACAGGGAGACAAGTAAGAGGAAGAAAGCATCCACCAAACTTATTTTTTTTTTTTCACCAAACTTATTGTGGATAAAATTGGAGTCGTTTCAATAGCTGGAAGAAGGTAGAAAGTCGTTTAAAAAGGAAGCTGAGCCAGATGGGCAGCTAAAAGGGAAATGAAAGCGTTAAATGCTTTAAAAAAGTTTCGAAAGAGTTGTGGGGAATGACTCTCCATTTTTTAAGGTAAAAATCGGGCAATCCTGTTCGTATCTCGAGAGGAAGCTGCTGGAGAAGGAGATTGAAGGTACAGAAGAGAAACTGTCCTGTTGGCTCTGGGTTCCCGCAGAAGTCTGTGGGAGGAGGAGGCTCAGGAGACCGGGTGGACCAGCCCTGCGGTGGGGTCTGACCTTGGAAACACAACTTCCAGTTGGAAAGATGCAAATCAGTAGGGGCTCAACAAGTGAGGGACCCTCAGCAAGGTTTAATTGAAAAGAATTTAACCAAAGATATGGGAAGAGGTAAGAGAGACAAAAGAGAAGTCGAGGATATACAAAGGCTGGCCACCAAGGAAGGCATTTCGTCTCAAGGCATCCCTTCAAGGAGTGAGAGGAAAGACAGAGTCGAGGTGCGGCTGGGGCTGGGGGCGTGGCTATGGCTCGTGGGCGTGGTTATGGCACAGGGGGCGTGGCTATGATGCAGGAGGCGTGGCCCTCACTACCAGAGGAGGCCTTTCTTTTGGCTAGTCTTTAGATCTTGCCATCTCTTTGGTCTCCCTATTGCAGCCACATTTTTGGTTAAATTAAACCTTCAATTAAACCTTGTTGAATGCCCCTTTTTCTCTCTTTTGGGACCCCCTGCAGACTTCCTTCTTTCTAGCTCCTTATGGAAGCTGAAGCTGAGACCCACACAAGAGGTGTGGCCGAGAGTCTGTTCTCTGAAGTCTGCGGATACTGAACCATTTCTCCTGGGGAAAATGCAAGGTCAGGCCCAATCTTGGTCGCTACATTTTTGCCAACTGATCAATACCTTGTTTTAGGTGTGTTTTGGTTTACAGGCATCTTTTGATACTTGTGTCTTGGAAATGTCTAACCGTGTGCATTTTTTTAATAAAACACAAACAACAGAGTTCAACATTCTGCTGACCCTTGCCATGTGACCCGCAGCTTCTTCAGCTTTCAGCAGGGCAGCAGTGTCGTCTGCTCTGTTTCTTATGCCATCTCAAGAACCACAAGTCCCACCGCTTACCTATTTTTGCCATGGATTCATCATGCTCTATAGATGTTTCCTGGGTGCTTTTCAGCGTCCTCGCAGATAGATGGGTGAATTTCCTCTTCCCTTTCTGAATGAACCATATGGTTGATTCATGACCCTGCAACTTCTGCATAAGCCACGCTTCTCCGACATACATATATTTTCTCTAAAGCACATCACAGCCTTTTTTGGGCTAAGGAACACTAAATGGCACTTTGGAACTAGGCTTGGGAGCCATTTTAAGCAGTGAAATCACCAAGGAAAAAGTGCAAAAATGTGATACCAAGCAGACTGTCAAATCTGACACTAAAAAAAGTCAAAATACTGGTACTACAAACAGAAATGAGCAAAACAAAAATGCAAGTGACAATCTCCAAGAAAATATTTGCATCATTTATAACATGTGAAATTTTAACGTCAAAAAGCTAAGTCCAATTTCTGCAGATTTGCTGGAAGGACACTTGATTGCAATACGAACTGAAACAAGAAGGCAGAGCATCACCGTGTCTGACCTCAGCTGCCAACAGCACATGAGTGACTTAAATTTTTCACCACTCTGGGCATATTTGTGAATGCCTGGGAAAGCCCCACCATTATTGGTTTCCGGGTTACAAATAAATACAGTGAATGGAAGAATTTGGAAATATGAAATTTATGAATAGTGAGAATTTCATGAAGCTCCTAGAAGCTGTCCTCTTACCCAATAAGGGAACTGTTTTAGTCAGCTTTTTTATCACTGGGGTCAATAGACCTGACAAGACCAATTTTAGAGGAGGAAAAGTTTTTTTGGGGGCTCACGGTTTCAGAGGTCTCAGTCTATAGATGGCGGACTCCATTACTTTGTACCTGAGGTGAGGCAGAACATCAGAACAGACAGGCATAATAGAGGAAAGGAATTCAGGATATGTTAATCAGGAAGCAGAGAGAGAGCGGGCTCTCCTCATCAGAAACAAAATATATACCCCCAAAGCATGTTTCCAATGACTCACTTTCTCCAGTTACACCCTACCTACCTGCAGGTACCACCCAGTTGATCCCAATCAGGAGATTAATGCACTCATCAAGTTAAAGCTCTCCTGAACCAATCATTTCACCTCTGAATGTTTTAGAATCATCTCACCCATGAGCTTTTGGGGGATGCCCCATAACAAAACCATAAGAGGAATACTGTAAAAATGAAGAAACTATGTGACACAAACCAGAAGAGGCAACTCAGAAAGCATCAGAACAGATGAGAAAGACACTTTCAGGATGAGGAAGCTAATAAGACACATGATGAACTTGATTAGAGTGAAAAGATACACCAACTGGTGAGGAATTGTACATGGATAGATAACAAACCCAAGTTAACAAATTTAAAAAAAAAAAAAAGAAATGAACATCATCTCCGGGAAAAATAAAAGATGGAGTAGGAAAAAAAAGTCATTGTGTTCATTTATAAAACTCAGCTAAAATGAACATTTCTACCATCAAAACAATAGAAGTGGTGAGTACTGATCTAGATATTGGGAGATGACTCTCAAGGCAGAATGAGATGAGAAATTAGAAAGACGAAAGGCTTATGTTGAGGATAGGAAAGCAAAAGGGAGTTCAAAAATCGAAACTATCTGGGTGTAACAACAAAAGCACATTGTGTGTAGATACACAGGTAAATTCCCCCCAAGAAAAGCATTTTGGTTTCGGGGGAAATTGGGGTAGTGTGCAGGAGATGGGGTATAAGGAAATTCTATAATTTGCTATGAGTATTCTTAGAGTACTTTTTGATATACATAGGATAACTTTCATCAAAATAGAAATGGAGGGTAGATGGGTTTTGACTGATGAAAGGAAAATTGAAGTGTCCATCTGTGGAAGTCGGTGTTCTCCACAAAGTCCTCAGGAAATCCCAAACTTAGAGTCAACAAATGCAAAGCTCAGGCTGGAGCTCAGGTAGATGATCCATGTAGTTCGGGGACTGCATTGAGGCCACTGGACTGGAACCCACGTCCACCACCCTGTCTGTGGTGCTGCTGGCTTTAGAATATTGGACCAAGCAACGGACTCACAAGCAGGTCTCTGATTAGAGGCAGAAAGCAAAACACAAGCCCCCAAACCCCACACTTTTGCAGCAGAATCCTAAGCCAGGTTCTAGGTTCCCTAGACACACAGAGGATAGACGCATCCAACTTCACTGTAGGAATCAGGGAAATTGCCTTCTGAATTTGGATCATCCGTGTGAAGTTCCTTCCATGAGAATCAGCGCCTGCCTCAGATGGAGAACCGTTTGGACTGAGAAGCCCATAACCTTCAACTTCACCTATGAGAAGACCAAGAATCAGTTGAGAACGACCACACTAAAGAAAAAGAAATATCAAACCTAACAAACAGAAGATTCTCCAAGAGGGCTGGGGTTGTGGCTCAGTGGCAGAGTGCTTATCTAGCACTCGTGATGCCCTGGGTTTGATTCCCCAGCACTGAAAACAAAACAACTACCAGAACAAAGAAGGATTTTTTTCATAACAAATATCTCCAGAACCATTTAAGTAGATATTACATTATTTTTTAAAGGGTGTTGTTCTCCAAAAACCCAGGTTTATTGGAAATTAAAATTATTTCCAAAATAAAAATAGGCTAGTAGATGAGATGGAAAGCAGAATGAACACAAAGTGCTAAACAGAAAGACAGAAATTCTCCCCGGATGCAACACAAACAAATGTAGTAGAACAGGGAGGTGCAGAGAGGTCATCAAATAGGAATTCTAGGTTAAAAACAACGCTCATAACTTTTAGGCGTGGTAGTACTTTTTAAGAATGCTATAAAATGACTTAAAATCCAAAATAAAGGATTGTCAAATGTGACATTTGAAAAGCCAAATGTTGGTACTGCAAAAAAAAAAAGAAATGAGCAACATTAAAATGTGACAGTTTTGAAGAAAATATTTGCATCATTTATATGACACTTTAATGCCAAAAATACAGAGATGATTTCTGCAGATTTGCTGGGAAAGAGAAGAAAACACACAAAGAAAATGGCTTGAGTGAGCAAATAAAAGGAAGTTCTCCTGCAGTGTTCACAAAGGCAAGGACAGGTGACCTGCCACATCCAGAGGTTCCACATTTGAAGAGTCAACCTACCAAGGGGTGAGGAATATATATGTATACAAAATTATGTCTGTACTGAACAGGCACAGACTGTTATCTTGTTATCATTCCCTAAACAATACAGTGTAACAACCATTTGGATTCAGATAGCATTTATATTGTTGTAGATATTATAATTGCTCTAGAGATCATTTAAAACATAGGGTTGGGAGATTGATATTCACCCCTGTTTCTCTCTCCCTCATTCCCTTCCTCATTCTCTTTTGGTTTTGTTGAGGTATAATTGACAAATATGTATATTTTAATAAAGCATGTGGGAAGTTGTGTGTAGTTTATATAGAAATTCAGCATCATTTTATATAAGGGACATGAGCATCCCTGGATTTGGGTATCCATGGGGGATCCTGTAATTAACTCCCCGACAGATACAAAGATTTGACTATAGTTGAGCCTAAGGTACAGGTTCCTCCATGTGGGAAGAGTCTTGTGTGGTTTTAATCACGGGTTCCTGCCGCGGGAGGGATCACCAGGCTTTCCTATTAGCTTGTCCAGGTGATGGGCAGAGAGGAAGCAAGTGGGGTGGGGCTTGATATCTGTGAGTCATCAGACACCAAAAATGAAGTCAGACCCTTTATTACAGCTCTAATGCAAAGAATTTGTTTTTTCATCAAATCTCAATCTCTCATGAGAGAAGTAAATGGATGGCATTATTGGGATGTTTTAAAAACCATATTTAAAACCACTATGAAGCATGAATGAATACTTACCAGAACAAAAGGCAGTCAAAAATTGTATAATTATTAGAACTCAGCCATCATTATCTCATACCCTGAAAGAGTCGGCTTCCTGGTCTTTAATGTGCCTGTCAACTGGGATCAGGCAGAACACCCTGAAGATGAAGATCTTGTCTTTAGTAAGAAATAAGAAATCTCTTTGAATGAATAGGTCCAAGTGCAGCCAGAACATTCAGCATTGCCCAAAAGGGCCATAAAACTACACTCTGCTGTGCCGGGGTCCTCCCCAGCGGGATCCAGGGGGTCCTGAAGGATGAGTGGTGTCATCAGAAGGATGAGTGGTGTCATCGCAAGGAATGAGACAAGGAGTCGTCTGTTGGAGCAGAGAGGGAGAGAACTCTAAAACTGCTCTCTCTGGGTCTCTTTTTATTCTGCTTTTTCTCATCATTATGGGTACAGAATCATTAGTAAAATGCGTCATCAATTTACAATTTCCAGATTTTCCCAGGATGTAACATTTCCTTGTTTAACAGATGCCAAACTACGTAACCAGACTCTATGTCTCCTAACCTGTCATTAACCTTCAAGTTTAAAGTACACCTGTACTTAAGATCCCATCTAAAAGTCCCCTTATAACCATCTTATAATATATTCTAAAAGCATCTAAAAATGCCTACATTTATTCTCATAAAACTGGTTAAGCTACTTTCTGAGAGAGTTTCTTTGTTCCTTAGTCAAAGTACGGCAGG
Organism: Marmota flaviventris; assembly: GCF_047511675.1. Taxonomy (NCBI): domain Eukaryota; kingdom Metazoa; phylum Chordata; class Mammalia; order Rodentia; family Sciuridae; genus Marmota; species Marmota flaviventris. Next base: position 75,010,429 of record NC_092513.1, read on the forward strand.
GCTTAAATCTTTGTAATCTTTAACTAAAAGGCAGGCTCTGTATGTCAATCCCCCTGCTGTTAACATTAACTATGCTTATCATAAATCCCTGTGTAGGGTAAAGGAGGATTTATTAGAAGGGAAATATATTTTTATTGGCCTTTTCTCCCCTGGATGAATACCATAACCTATCCTTAATCAAAATAGACTACATATGGTGGGCCTCATGCAATAGGCATGATAATTATCTGCTTAGGCTTTCTAAGAGACTGAAGACAGGAGCTTGGTTTCTTAGTTGATATAATCAATTGTGGTGCCTAAAGTTCCTGTAGCTTTTCCCAGAATGATTGTTGATATTTTCCTGCTTTGTCCTCAATGTCCTGAGAGATAGTAAAACAGCCTTTTAAGTCATGAACCGCCTGATACATTCTTGGCCATCTAGAATTCAATTTGGTTTGAATTAAGTGGACTCATGCCTTCGTTAGGTTATGAGTATAAAATAAAAAGTCCCAATTACATAAAAAAGGGTCTCAGGGTTTCAGTTTCCCACAAGTGTGGCCCTGCCAAATACTTTCATCCTCACCGTGACCTTGTCAAGACAGTGGGAGGGGGAACACCTTCACCACTACGGCCACAATTGTAACCTACCACTATGGGTTATTATTTTCTAACTTAGTAACTGCAGAAAGCTCACTGCCTGCCACTCAGTCACACCAGGTCTGGACCCATGGTTCCTTTCATTGCCACTAAGCATGGGTCATCGTTCATTTCAAGTCCTTTATTTCAGACCACTGTTTTGCATATTGGAGTGTAAAGATATTTATGCTCCCTTCTCTCCTTGATCTTGCTAGGAAAATAAGAAGAAGAGAGCAGGGAGAAAAAACAGACTTTTTTTTTTTTTTCTGAAACAAAGATACATGTTCACCATACATGAACAGATTGAGGATGGAGAACTGCCTTAGCAGAATGTGCAGAGTGAAAATTAAATGCTTACTGAAAAACAATCCATCCTGCAGAACTTGGAAATGCTCAGGAATTAAAGACATGGGTACCTTAAAGACAGACAGAAGTGAGTCATAGACCAAAACAGAATAGGTTGAAAAAAAAAAAAATGGAAGCCTGCACAAAACCCACCAGGAATGCTGGATTGGCAGCTGATTAATACCTGCGTGAGCTGAGGCTGATTGAAACTTGACAAATCAATCAGCCTCTGTTTACTCATGTATGTACAACCTGCCCATCAGACCTTATCCTAAATCTGTCCTAAATCACTGATCTACAGGATCACAAGCAACATAAGCTGTTGTATTTTTCTTTAAAGCCACTAAGGTTTGGGATGATTTAAAAAATGGCACTCTAGTGGCATAAAAGTTTTGGGGTGTTTTTAATACTATCAAAAGTTAATTGAGGGGCAGGGGTTGTGGCTCAGTGGTAGAGCACTTGCCTAGCATGGGTGAGGCACTGGGTTCGATTCTCAGCACCGCATATAGATAAACAAAATAAAGGTCGATGACAATTAAAAAATATTTTTTAAAAAGTTAATTGATTCATGATATAAGAAACTAGAAGTTTATTCCCTGGAGAAATCGAGCTAGAAACTCAGGGTCACCAGGCAAAGCAGTGAGGAGGGATGTTTTGGCCTGAAGGCAGGGAGAGGTGTGCAGTGAGAGATGAGATGCACACCTCCACCCAATCCTCTTGAATTGCTCAGAGCCCTGGAACCAGAGCAGATCTCTCCCAGGAAGGAGAAGAGAGCGTCCTCTCTAGAGAAATCCAATAAGGACATGATGTGCTCCCAGTGGAGTCTTGCATTCTCAGACCTGAGGTGATTGATATCCAGCTGTGGCAAGAAGAGCCACAGGGGTTAGCCAATCCAGCTTTCTGTTCAGTTACACCTCTCATTTAACAGCCCCAAGCATAAGCTCTGAGCCACTTATAGAGGCATTACTCCCCAATATTACAGAGCAACCAAATTCCCTCTACCCTATTGGTTCAGGGGGTGAGACTCATAAATCAAAGCAATAAAAATCAGATTAAAAGGAAAAAAAAAACCCTCCAGAATCTATTTGTGCATGCAATGTGATCTATGTAGAAGAACTTTGTTCTGAGCAACTGAAAGAGGCGATTTGAACATCATCCTAGCAAAGAGTGGTAAATCTGTAGAGAAATAAGATAAAGAAAAAAGGGGGTTGAGCTTCCTGGGGGGCAGGAAATCAGGGGACAAAAAATACATGGGGGGCAGTAATAGGAAAGAAGGATCATTTGAGTAAGATTTCTTATATAGACTCAACTAGATGCTGACTTTGTCTCTCATGTTACTGATTGTTTGGCTGTGATAACCGTCTCCTCCTGGCATGGGACAGGTGAGGGGAGATGCCTGCATACCAGGAAATGTCTAGCCTGCCTTTAAGGAGAAAGGAGCTGGGCGGAGAGCTTTTCCTGCTTCTGCTATTTCTCAGTCACCTTCAGTTCAAGATAATCTTCATGCCAGATGGCATATTATGGTATGGATGTTCTGATCCCTCACAGGAGGATAATCAGACGTTTGAAAAGAGTCTACAACATGAAAAGCAGGGAATAAAACCATCAAACCCCAAAGAGAAAGGAAAACAGAATAATTGTCAGCAACTTAGAGAGTAAATGGCAGTCTTTTAAAAAGCTGTAGCTCAAATGTTCAAGAAGTAAGAGGCGATATTGATAATGACTCAAGCTGACAGGCAGGCAGATTAACAGGAGGGAAGGTATACACTCGTATGACTTGCCTGGGGGGCTCCACATCAAACTAAAGTAAATACTCCCCAAACCCAGTGAGATCTAGAAGCTTATTTGTTCTCTTCTTAGGGCTAACAGAAAGAGAAATCTAGGCAATTTAGGAGAGAGTAAATGATTTCCGAGGAAGAAGAATAGTCTGTTGGGACGTGATGTTGACCTCCAGTTTCCTGTCCTGTGATATGAGCCAGTCTTTCCTGGTGGATGAGATTTCTGAGGAGGGGTTCATGCAGTTAAGCAACTTTTGAAGGGTCTGTCTTTGGTCCCATAAAGGAAATTCAGAGAAGGCCCTTCCTGGCATTTGGTCTTCCCCGAGTGACCTCAGTTTGAAGTAAATAGCATTCCAAAGTGGAACATTTTGGAGTAGTATTTCCTGAACTTCTTCAACTGAGTCTATAAGCCAAGAACCTGATACTATGAAAAAATTAGAGAATATAAAAAAATGCTAAGAAACTAAAATATTATGAAATTTTTAAGTTTTTAATAGAAGAAAATGGGAAATAATGTCAGATCAGTCTCCTAAAAGGTAAAATAGAAATTGATGGATTCCAGGAAAGAAAAGACAAGAAATGGATAAATCCAAGGGATCCAACAATTGACTAATGGGTGTTTGACAAAGTGGAACCCGAGAAGACAATCAGGAAGATTTGTTCAAGAAACATTCTTGTGATTTTCCCCAGAAGGGAAGGATTTGACCTTTCAAACTGGGAGGGTCGCCTATTTCCAACAAAGTGAACGAAAAAATTCAAAGCACACCATCATAATCACGAAGGATAAAGGAGATCATAAAACCTTCCAGAATGGGAAAAATAAATCCATTTACCAAAAGTGGATAAAATGTTACCAAACTTATCAACATTGTTGAAAAATTGAAGAACTAGGATATCCTCAAAATTATGAAGAAAATTTATATGTTCAAGGTAGATTCCTCTACTGAGTCAAACAATCAATGATGAAAGTAAAATAAGGTCATCATTAGAGATTAAGAGATTTAACAATTTGTCTCCCAGACACCATTTTTTTTTCTGGGAAATTATGATATCCTCTGTACAAATGAGAGAGAGAGAGAGAGAGAGAGAGAGAGAGAGAGAGAGAGAGAGAGAGAAGAAATAAAATAATATGAGACTCCAAATCACAGACTCCATCCCAGTAGGGAAGTGACGACAATTCTCAAGATGACCCCAAAGGAAAGTCCTGGGACAACCATGCAACAGCCAGAGGACAATAATACAGATTTGATTGTAGGATGAGAGGGAAATGGAGCTGATATAATCTGATTGCTTTACACAGAAGACAGTTAGTTGCACTGAAGATGAGATGGAGAGATGAGGATACAGAAAATCAAGGAAATGAAAAAGATGTGGCAATTATTAATGATAAAAAAATGCCTAATAATGGAACTGAATTCATGATGTATAACTTGACTCCACAGAGAATAGTATTTACAAATATGAAAGCACCACAACCAACTTAATCAAAAAGATGTTTAACTTATTGGGAGGTTAAGGGTGAGAAACATGGTGAGGAGAGAATGCTGGAGACCTGCGTCCTTATGTGGAAGCCCATAGATAGAGGTGACATTGATGAAGCAAGACACAGAAGACCCCTTGTAGAGTCTGCCAATGCTGACAGTTTTTGAAAAAATGCCCATATAAAAACTCCTGAAAAACAGAACAGATGCAGAGAGATGATATACTCATATTCCATCCAAGAATATCTGGGAGCTCTGATGCACTGTGATTATGGACGTAGGTGGACAAGCAGAATGTCCAAAGCCTCATGCAAGAAAATCTTTACATAGAACAGACATCTCTTCTCATTTGTCTATAAAAGACCAAAACAAAAAGTACACACTGACACAAAACAAATAACAAACGCACCCCACAACTTCTTGGGAGCCATTCCCCCCAAACTGACTAAAACCGCTTCTTGCTTCTCTTCCTATCAGAGCTGACTCCAATGGTAGACTCATTTGAAAATCTGCAACTATGACAGGTTGGCTGTACACTTCATTACAGATACCAATTCTTTAATCCTTCTCTGAGCAAAGTGACCTCACAGTTTAGGAAATATTCTTCCTCCCACCTCCCATTGAGAGTAGACCTTGCCATGTGACTCACTTTGGCTAATGAAATAGAAGCAGAGAAATATGGCAGACGCTTGAGCCCTCCTGAGGTTATTTTTTTGCCCATGGATCCCTGTCGAATTGTCATTGCTTTGGGGGAGGAGGTTGAGAATTGCTCTCTCCTATTAAATCATCTTGCTGATATCACTCCTCCTTGAATTGTTTATTTACTTTTGAAGGACAGTTTTGTTGGATATAGAAGCATTGGTTGGCAGTCTTTTATTTTTCCAATACATTGGCTGTGTCATCCTGCTACCCTCTGACTTCCATGATTTCTAATGAGAAATCAGTTCACCTTGATGAAGACCCGTTGGACAGGATAAATTGCTTCTTTCTTGCTGCTTTGAAGATGCTCTCTCTGTCTTTGACAGATTATGATATTTCTAGGTGCAGATCCCTTTGACCTTATTTTGTTTGTAGTTTCTTGAATGTGTTGAGTAATGTATTTCATCCAATTTGAGAATACTTTTGCTATTGTCTTTCAAATATTTTCCTCCCCTACATACATACATTTCTTCTTCTGCACCTCTCATTATGTGTATGTTGGTGCAGCTAATAGTGTCTTACAGGCATAACACATGCACCTTGCAATTAGACCTCAGGTTCTGAACATTTTCACATTGTAAGAGGCTGATGGTTCAGGAGGATTGTTCTTTGAGTCATTTGTGGTCCAGAATGGCCAACAGTAACTTACACAGAAATGATTATAGGCAACATAAGCAGAGCTGAGGTTGTAGTTCAGTGGTAGAGTGCTTATTGGCACAAGCAAGGCCCTGGGTTTAATCCTTAATTCAGCAGCTCATTAAATGGATCCCAGAAATGCCTATAGCTTCTCCACCATCACCAAACAGGGGGGCAAGAATGGCAGCTTCCTGAAACAGTAGGGATTCAAATACCATATTGTTATGAATTTTCTAGCCTGTGGATCACTGCAGGAGAAGGACACGAAGCTTTAAAACGCAGTTCACTGACCCTATGTCCACATGAGCTCATTTAGCAGTGATAGGAAGAGCAGAAGGAACCGTTTTTTATGAGTTGCCATAGATTTTGGCAAAGGAACAGGAAAGGCAAGGGTGGAAAGGATAAGAAGAAAGGCAGGAGTTGGTCCCAAGAAGCTCACTGAACTTGAAACGACTTCCAGAGATTTATAGTGCTGTGCCTCAGATGTTTGTCTTTGAGTTAAACAAAGTTTTGCTTTTGCTAACAGGGTAATGCTGACCTCATGGGATGGGCTAGAAGGTATTTCCGCCTCTCCTATTTCGGAGATTATGCAGAAGTGGTGTTGTTTCTCCCATTCGTGTCTCACAGAGTTCATGAGTGAAGCCATCTCTGCCTCAGATTTTCTTTATGGGGCCTAGGGTTATAGCTCAGTGGTAGAGCGCTCACCCAGCATGTGTGAGACACTGGGGGTTGGATCCTCAGCACCACAGAAAAATAAATAAGTATGTTTTTTAAACACAATAACATTTAAAATTTTTTTCTTTATGGGAAAGTTTTACACTATCTTTTATAGATACAGGCTTACATGGGTCAACCATTTCCTCAAATTAACTCTGATAGTTTTTGTCTTTCTAGAATTTTGTCCATTTTGTATCAAAATTGTCAAAATTATTAACAAAAAAAAAAAAGTGTTCATAATATTCCTTAATTACCCTTCCAGTATCTGTAAAACCTATAATGGGTCCCTTCACTCATTACTGATACTGGTAATCTATGTCTTCTTTTTTTTGTCATTAATCTCCCTAGATGTTTATCAAATCCTTATATTTACTCATATAATTACCATTTTGGGAGCTTTTCATTCCTTTTTAGAGACCCATATTTCCAACTGGTGTCATTTCCTTCTGCCTTAAGCTCTTCCTTTAATGTTTCTTACAGTTGGGTCTACTGGTGATGAGTGTCTTTCAGTTTTAGAATGTCTGAAAAAGGTGTATTACATTTTTTTTCTTTTAAATGGTTTTGCTGGATGAAAAATTGGGAACTGGAAAATTTTTAAATTTCAGTACTTTAAAGTTGTGTCTACGATCTTCTTTCTCGTTCTGTTTCTAACAATCTGTCATCTTTGTCTTTTTTCCTCAGTACTTGATGTGTTTTCTCCAGCTGTTTTTAGGACCATCTCTTTATCACTGATTATGATATGCCTTGGTGTTGAATTCATGTTTCTTGTTTTGGGGGTTAGTGAACTTCCTGGATCTACGTATTTACAGTTTTTGTAAAGTCGGAAAACTTTTGCCCATTATTTTATAAAAATTTTGTTTGTTTCTTCCTCTTCTCTCCTTTGGGGACTCCATTATATCTACTTTGTTAAAATTTTCCATATTTTTATTGGTGCATCGAAGTTATACATAATGGTAGGATTACATATTCACATTGTCACATAATATGATATAATTTGGACACTGTTATTCCTCATTATTTCTCCTTTCTGTCTCCTCCTTCCTCCCTCTGGTACCTTTCCTCTACTCTACTGATCTCCCTTCAATTTTCATCAGATCCCTCCCACCAGATTTCTTTTCCTGTTTCCTCTCTAGTTTTCATGTATGAGAGAAAACATAGCCTTTATTTTCTGAGTTTGGCTTATTTCAGTTTAAATATAATGTTCTCAATTTCCATCGATGTTACTGCAAATGACATAATTAAACTATTCTTTATGGCTGAATAAAACTCCATTGTGGGGCTGGTGTTGTGGCTCAGTGGTAGCGTGCTTGCCTAGCAAGTGTGAGGCCCTGGGTTTGATCCTTAGCACCACCTAAAAACAAATAAAGGTATGGTGTCCAGCTGCAACTAAAAAATAAGTATTAAAAAAAAAAAACTCCATTGTGTGTGTATGTATACCACATTTCCTTTTTGCATTCATCTGTTGATGGACACCTAAGCTGGTTTCATAGTTTGTATATTGAGGAGAAGAGTAGATAGCAAAGATTTTCTCCCATTCTGTAGGCTCTCTTTTCACATTCTTAGTTGTTTCCTTTGCTGTGAAAAAGCTTTCTAAATTGATGCCATTTCATTTATTAATTCTTGGTAATATTTTCTGAACTTTAAGGATTCTATTGAGAAAGTCATCATCTGTGTCTTCATGTTGGAATATTGACACTGTATTTTCTTCTAAGGAGCCACATAGCTTTTGATCTAATTCTTAGATCTTGGTCCATTTTGAGTTGACCTTTGTACAGACTGAGAGATAAGGATCTAGTTTCGTTCTTTTACATATGGATAACCAGTTTTCCCAGCACTACTTGTTAAAAAGACTGTCTTTTCCCTAAAGTGCATTTTTGGCAATTCTGGCTAAGATATGATGATTGTGTCTGTGTGGGTTTGTATCTGTGTCTTCCATTCTGTACCATTCATCAATGTGTCTATTTTAATACCAGTACTATACACTTTTCGTTACTCTATAACTCCATAGTAGAAGTTGAAGTCAGGTATTGTGATGCCTCCAGCATTGCTTTCTTCAGCTTAAAATTGCTTTGGGCTCTTCTGGATCTTTTATTCTTTCAAATGAATTTTAGAACTTTTTAATCTAGTTCTGTGAAGATCAGCATTGGTATTTTAATGGGGATTGCATTGAATCTGTATATTGGTTTTGGTAGTATGGTCATTTTAACAATAAATTCTGCCTATCCATTAATTCTGTCTTTCTGTCTTCTTGTACATTCTTCAATTTCTTCAAGATTTCTACTTTTCATTGTAGAGGTCTCTGGTTAGATTTATTTATAGGGTTTTTTGTTTGTTTGTTTGTTTGTTTAGGCTACTGTGAATGGGATTACCTTCCTGCTGTCTTTCTCAGGAGATTCATTTTTGGTGTTTAGGAAAGCCGTTGACTTGTAATCTGCTACTTTGCCAAATTTGTTTATTAGCTCCAACCATCTTCTGGTGGAGCTTTTTGAATCTTTTCAGTACAGGATCACGTCATCTGTAAGCAGTGATAAATTGACCTCTTCCTTTCCTATTTGTTTCTCTCTTATTTTCTTCTCATGCCCAGTTATTCTGGCTAGAATTTCTAGTATTACATCAAATAGGAGTGGTAAAAGTGGACACCCTTATCTTGTTTTAAAATACTTTCAGTTTCTCTGCATTCACGATGACGTTGACTTTTGGTTTGTAATATAGACTATTGATAATGTTGAGGTAAGCTCGTTCTATCCCTAGTTTCCTCTGTGCTTTAAACATAAGTGGGTGCTGAATTTTTTTGTTTGTGTTTAGATCTACGTGACAGTAGGGTGTATTTTGACATATTACGCATACATGGGGTGCAACCCATTACAATTTTGATCCCATTCTTGGGTTGAACATGATGTGGAGTTACACTGGTCGTGTATTCATTAAAGAGTGTAGGGAAGTGATGTCTGATTCATTCTACTGTTTTCCCCATTCCCATCCCCCCCTCCCTTCCCTTTGTTCCCCTTTGTCTAATCCAATGAACCTCTATACTTCCCCTCAGCTCTAAAGAATGAAATTATGGCATTATACAGTAAATGGATGGAACTGGGAAATATCATGCTAAGTGAAATAAGCCAGTCCCCAAAATGCCAAAGGTCAAATGTTCTCTCTGATATGGGGGTGCTGAATTTTGTTGAAAGCTTCCTTTGCTTGGATTGAGATAACTATGTAATTTTTGTCCTTAACCCTATTTATGTGGTGACTTACGTTTATTTATTTGAGTGTGTTAGACCATTCTTGAAACCTGGGATAGAACAACTTGGTCATGATTGACCATCTTCTTAATCTGTCATTGATTATGATATGTTAACACTTTATTAAGGAATTTTGCATCTAAGTTCATCAGGGAGATTGATCTGTACTTTTTTTTTCTTGATGTGTGCTTATCTGGTTTTGGTATGAGGGTGATATTAACTTCATAGAATGAATTTGAAAGTGTTGCATCACTTTCCATTTTCTGGAATTGTTTGAGGATCACTGGATGTTGGTTCTTTTTTAATGGTCTGGGAATCAATCTGGTCATGAGCTTTTCTTTGTTGGAAGTCTTTTTATTATTGCTACTTATCAGTCTGTTTATGTTTTCTATGTCCTCTGATTCAATTTTTGGCTGCTCCTATGTGTCTAGAAATGTATCCATTCCTTTTCGTTTTTCCAATTTACTGGAGTATAAGTTTTTAAAATAGTACCTAATTATCCACTGGATTCCTGTGATGTCTCTGGTGATTTCTCTTTTTTCAACTCCAATTTTATTAATTTGGGTCTTCTGTTTATTCCTTTGGTTAATTTAGCTAAATGTTTACCAATCTTGTTTATCTTTTCAAAGAACCAACTCTTAATTTCATTGTTTTTTTTTTTACTCTCTTTTTAATTGATTTTGGCATTGATCTTAATTATTTCCTTCTTTCTAAAGGTTTTGGAATTGGCATGTTCTTCTTTTTTCAAAGGTCTTGAGATGCATCATTAGCTTGTTTATTTGGGATACTTCTGATTTTCTTATGTTGGCATGCATAGCTTAAAACAGTTTTCATAGTATCCCTTAAGTTCTGGTGTGTTGAATCAGTATTCTCATATGATTTTAGGACTTTTAAAGTTTCTCCCCTGATTTCTTCTCTCACTCATTTATCATTATAAAAGTATACTGTTTAAGCGCCTGAGGCTGTAGCTCAATGGCAGAGTGCTTGCCTAGCATGTGTGAGGCACTGGGTTTGATCCACATAAAAATAAACAAACAAAGGCATTCTGACCATCTACAACTACAAAAGTGTACTGTTTAATCCCCATGTGTTCATATATTTTCTGTAGGTTTTGTGGTATTGATTTCTAATTTTATTCCATTATGATCAGATAAGATGAAAGGAATTATATATAGTATTTGCTAAGAGTTGTTTTGTGGTCTAAAATGTGGTCTGTTTTTGGAGAAGGTTTCACAGGTAGCTAAGAAGAAAGAATGTTCAGCTGTTGTTGGATAAAATATTCTACAGATGTTGATTAAGTCCATTTGATTTATACTTTTATATTTTTATAAATATATTTTATTTATTTTTATATTTTTTATATTTTTAAGTTCAAAAAGAGTCTACTGAGTTTTGTCTTGATGACCTATCTACTGGTGAGAGAGGTGTGTTGAAATCAACCAGTATTCTTATACTGTGGTCAAACTGAGGCTTTAATGTAAGTACTACCTCTTTTATGTTATTAGTTTCACCTATGTTTGGGGCACAAATATTTACTACCATTATGTCTTTTTATTGAATTGTTCCCTTTACCAACATGAAATGACCTTCTTGGCCTCATCTTATTAATTTTGGTTTGAAGTGTGCTTTGTCAGATACAAGAGTAACCACTCCTGCTTGTTTTCAGGCTTCATTTGCATGCTATATGAATTTCTGTGCTTTCACTTTCAACCTGTGGCAGTCTTTGCCTGTAAGGTGAGTCTCTTGCAGACAATAAATGATTGGATCTTGTTTTTAAATTCATTCTGCCAGCCTGTCTTTTAATTGGAGAGTTGAGACCATTTACATTCAATGTTATTATACAGAGATGTTTATTTATTTCTGCCATTTTGATTTAATTCTAAGGTTTAATTTGGTCCTGTTTCTCATTTGTTTAGCGGTTCTTCAGGTGTGATTTTTCTGAGCTGTTGGGTTTATTTTTTATTTCTTCTGTGTGTAGTGTCTCTTTTTAAATATTTTCCATAGCCTCAGATTGGTAGTCATGAATTCTTTTTTAATTTCTGCTTATTTTTTATTTCTTCTTGGATTTTTAAGGACAGCTTTGCTGGATAGAATAATGTTGGTTGACAATTATTTTCCTTCAGGTCTTGGAACACATCATTCCAGGCCTTCCTGGATTTTAAAGTTTGTGCTGAGAAATCAGAAATACTTCTGGTTAGCTTACCTCTAAGCATGACCTGATGTTTTTTCTCTTGAGGCTTTTAGAATTATGTCACTGTTCTGCATGTCAGTTGTTTTAATTACAATGTGTCATGGAGAAGTTCTTTTTTAATCTTGTCTATTCAGTGTTTTAAATGCATCCCATATCTGGATGTGTCCATCTCATTCTCCAGGTTGGGAAAACTTTCTGTTATTATTTTCCAGAAGAGATTATTCATGCCATTAGCCTCCATCTCACAACCCTCTTCAATTCCAACAATTGATCTCTTAATATTGTCCCAGAATTTTTGCATATTCTGGTCATGGTTACTTATTTTCTTTAATACTGTCTGAATGTCCAAGGCCAATCACTCTGTCTTCCAGCTCTAAGACCCTGTCTTCAGCATCATCTTCTCCATCAGAGAGACTTTCAACTGTACATTTGATCTGATTTATTGTGTCTTTCATTTCCAAGATTTCTGTTTCCTTCTTTTTCAATACCCCTGTCTCTTTCTTGAACTTAGCATTCTTACTCTGTACTGACTTCCTTAATGCATTCAGTTGTTTCTCTGTGTTATCTTGAAATTCATTGATCATTTTTATCATCATTCCTTTGAATTATTTGGCGTTTTGTTCACTTCGATATCTTTGGAAGTTGGTTGCTGGCGAATTATGAATTTTAGGAGGCATCATCTTACCTTGCTTTTTTTCATATTTCCTTTATCCCTATGTTGGGTTTTATGCATCTTTTGGGAAGGCTTTCTCTTCCACTCTTATTTATGGGGACTATTTAGGGTATAGCCTTCTTTTGCCAAAGCATCCTTCAGTGATCTAGATTGAGACCCATCGAAGGTGTGGTATTCACAACCTTTGTGTTAATTCTCTGTTTTTGTTATAGGAGTGAGTGTCCACGAGTGTGAACTGAGGGCCCCCACCTAGCCATTCCTACTTGGGACCTGGTTATTAGTTTGGGGGTTTTGTGTCTTGAGAAAAAAGAGAAGCAAAACAAAATGAAAATAAATTTTAAAAAACTAACTCTCAAAAGACAAGGAAAAGCAATTGTAAAAAAATGCTAAAGATGATTTTTTTAAAAAGTGTATGTATATCCATGAACCAATCAACACAGCAAGAAAACACGCGCGCGCACACACACACACACACACACAGGAATTAAAAGATACTTAATGAACAATGGAAGAATTTTTCTCCACTGAGGTGGTCAAAACTGTCATTGAGGATGGATGGTCACTTCCTGTGCCTTACTGTCTTTTTTTAAATTTCTTTTTGAGCTAAGTATGGAGAGAGAGAGAGAGAGAGATCTGGGGGTTGCTAACTCTTTCCTCTTTCTTATTGGTCACCTAGCTGCCAGGGGGAGTGACCTAAAGCTGGACCTGGTTGAGACAGCTTCCCACTTCCTTTCTTTCCAGTAGAAGGTAGGACAGAACGGGAAGTCCAGGCTGAGGACCAGACTGATGCATTCCCAGGGTAGGGCTGCTACCGAATTTTAAGAGGGGAGTTCCAGAGTCTGGGGCTTAGCTCGGATCAGGCCTTAGGGACTTTATTGGGAGGTATCTGCTCTGGAGAGAATAGATCAACACACCTCTATGGCCAAGAAGATGCAGATCTCTGCTGGGAGTTTGGATTTCAGGAGCTTCCCAAGCCTTGCGCTCCCAGGGCCGGGGAGTCAGGCCTCACAGTTCTCACTCTGCTGCCCACGAATGCAGCCTTCATAGGCTTGGCCCCTGAGCATGTTCACACACCTGCCTTTTCAGTTTCCCAACCCTGTTCAGCTGGTCACCTGAGCTGCCAGACTCAAAGGGCAACGAGGCCCAGTGCCATCCGTATTTCTGACTTAAATCCCCCTGGGCACAGTCTTCTCTGTGCCTGTTTCCCATTCCGCTAGGGACACTCTAGACCACAGGGTAGGCGCTTGCTGGACAGTGTGGAAATGTGTGCTCTTCTCTGCAGGCTCCTGCAGCAGCAAGCTCAAGTGTGGCCTCCTCAAGAGGGCTCTACCCCGGCCCTTCGCTTGCCACAGAACAGTCTTCAAACACCATTTTGCTGAGCAACCTCTGGATCCACTAAATGCAGGATGCTTTTCTGTTCTATAGGTTTTTTTTTTTTTTTCATGCAATTTGCTGGGCTTCTCTGTTTGTGTTATCCCTCCCTTCTGTGGTGAGCCAGGGCCACTGCCACTGCCACAAGAGTCTTGGCTCCAAGGTATCCTTTCTGGGACTTCTTTTTTTTTTTTTTTTTTGTACCAGGAATTGAACCCCGGGATGCTTAACTACTGAGCCACATCCACAACCCTTTTTATTTTTTGAGATAGGGTTCCACAGAGGTACTTAGGGCCTTGATAAGTTGCTGAGGCTGGCTTTGAACTTGTGATCCTCTTGCGGCAGCCTCCTGACTTGCTAGGATTACAGGCAGGTGCCAACCATGCCCGGTCACCTTCTTGAATATATGGAATGCAGTCATAACTGTTTCACGGTCTTTGCCTACACTCTTATCTGGATCACTTTGGGGTCAGTTTTGATTCATTGATTTTCCTTCCCATTATGGGTTGTATTGTTCCACTCCTATGAACACCTGACAGTTTTTATTTGCTGCTAGATATTATTAATTTACCTTATTGGTTGTTGAACATGTGTGTATTCCTGTAAATATTTGTGAGCTCTGCTCTGGGCTATGACTAATGTACTTAGAAATAGGTTGGTTATTTTTGGACTGGCTTTTAAGCTTTGTTCAGCAGACCATATCTGAATTTAGTCTGAGATTAATTTCCCCCACTATAGGTGAAAATCAGTTTTCTGTTACTGTGAAAAAGTACCTGAAATAATCAACTTACAAGGAGGAAAATTTTTATCTTGGCTCACAGTTTCAGAGGTTTCAGTCCATGGTTGATTGGTCTGCTGTATTTTTTTTTTTGTCTGTGGTGAGGCAGAACATCACAGCAGGGCACACACAGCAAGCAAAATTGTCACCTCTCAGCAGCCAAGAAGCAAAAAAGACAGGAAGTGCCTTCCCCCTACAACCTTCTTTTCATTAGGCCCTACTTCTTTTGTTCCTAATAGCACCATGAACTGGGGACCAAATCTTTAACACACAGGCTTCTGGGGGACATTCAAGATCCAAAACCTTAGCACTTCTGTTCTCTGAATGAGAAGCTCTTCCACTCTGGTTTTGGGGAACAGACACTATTTCTGATCTTGTAAGTAGAGTGTGTGTGTGTGTGTGTGTGTGTGTACGCGCTATCCAAACCCAGGGCCTCATGCATGCTAGGCAAGTGCTCTACCACTGAGCTACACCTCCAGTTCCCCTGGTGAACTCTTGGAGATACTATTCTCTTGAATCTCTTAGAGCCTTCTTTCCCCATCTCTGGGTAGTTCCCCACACATATGTTCTGATCGTCAGTCGGTTAAAGACCCAAAGGGAACTCTCTGTGGGTCCCCAGGTTTCATCCTCTGCGCAACTCTCTCCTCTTCAGAACTCTGGAATTTCTCAATTCCCAAAGCAATGAAACCATATTCCCCTGGCCACCCCGCCCTGGACCACACCCGGAAGCTTTCTCAGAACCATTAACTGGGGTAATCACAGGGTTTAAGGCATGTTTTTCTTGCCCAATGTCTAGGGTCTAAGCTCTTGAATGCTGTTGTTTCAAGTATTTTGTTCTTTTTTGTTTGTTTGTTTCAAGCTTAAGATTAAATCAGGGTCTTGTTATACCATCTCATCCAGATTTAAATTCTGTTTTAAAATTCCCGTAGTTTGACATTGTCATATCTTCATTTTCAGAGGCATCTGCTAAAATTCCTTTGACTTTCTGCAGTCTCTTAGAATAGTAAACCCCAAAATATACTTATCTTTAGATGCTCTAGATCATTATAGCAGAAATTCGTTTTCGTATTTTAATATCAAGCTTTAATTTTAAAAACAGTATGATTTTCTGCCTTATACTCACTCATATTTCAATTTTTCTCCAAATGCTCCAAGAAGATATTCTTAAAGTTGAATCAGGGAATTATTTCACTAGGGCCAAGGATTAAGATTATGGCTTTATTGCAGCAATAGAGTATAACACTATCACAGTTCTTTATAAAGCAAAAAATGTTGTTGTCGGTATTGCCACTGAATTTTCTATTCCTGTGTCTTCAAGAAGTGAAGTAATGAGTACTTTAGCATTTTAAATAAAATTTGCATAAGAACATACAAAAAAAAAAAAACCCAGACCAACATTATTCTCCAGGTTTCCTTGAAGATCTAACAAATATACAAACATTTCCCATTATTTTAATTGTGGATAAATATTCCCATTATTTTTCTCCATTATAGAATTGGAACATTCTTTTTGCTTTTATCTAAGTTCCCCCAAGCCCCCCACCCCCACATTATTTAAGTATTAGTAATGATATTGAAGGATTCCATGACTGTCACTACTGACAGTCCTACATTTTCTGTTCTCCCCAGAAGTGGGATTCCAAGTTCCTCTGATAGGCCACACTTAACTGCCCCCACTTGAGATGAACTTCCTGTCCACCACCCAAATGTGACCCTCCAATTTCACTCATCCTCAAACCAAATCCAAGAAATCTATTCACGATTTCCCTTGGCTTCAACATTATCTTTTGGAAATTCTATTGTTTTTGCTTATATTTACTTTAACCCCTGTTTTAGAGCCTTGGTTTTTTGGTATTTCTTATGTGTCTAGAGCAGTAATTCTCAAACTTTAGGATGTGTCAAAATCCCCCAAAGAACTTTTAAAAAGATTCTATCATGTTCCCAAATCATTCTGAAGCTGCTTTCCTAAGAGAACACTTCCAGATACACAGATCTAGACTTATGATCTAGTCCCCTTGAAAACAGGGTCAACTTCTCATCCACCCGTCGTTCCACAAAGTATCTAGCACAGTGACTTATAAAGAGCTGTTTGAAAGTGTGGCTTTGTTAGTATTGAATTTCTGGACTTCAAACATGTATAGAAATGTCATGTATCAAGGATCTAAAGAAGTTTCACAGTCACAGTGAAGAACACACAAGAAAGGAAAGAGACTCAGACTTGAACCAGCACATTTCCTGCGTTGTTCCATGTGAGGTCCTGCACCAAGTTACAGAGCATCAAGGGGGCCCTTGGACAGATGCAGCCTCTTGGTTTTGGATTTCCCAGCCTCCAAACCTACAAGAAATAAATGTGTGCTCTTTATAAATTATCCAGTCTGTGCTAGTCTATCATAGCAATGTAAAATGGATTAAGACAGTGTCTGATTGGTTATTTCAAGTATTACACAACAAGGAAAATTTTTCCAACCATAGTGTAGTTCTACCCATTCTGGGTGTTTTGTTACTCACTAATTGGGAAAAAGCAATAGCAATAATGCTTTGTTTTAAAATGTCCAAAACAGAATGTAAAGCAACAGCCAAAAGAAAGCTGTATTTCAGCGTGGTGGTTGTGAAATGTGGGACCTTGAGCAATGGGCTGCCCGTGCCTGCGTAATCCCAGCTGATCCTACGGACTGAGTGTTGTCTTTTGTAGAATCACATTTCTTCAAAGGGGAAAATTCTCATAACAGTGCCCAACATACAGTAAGCACTTGTTAAAAATAAACTAGCGGAGTCTGCTTAAGTTAGACTATGATTTCAGGGACCACATTTTTCCAACTGAAATTTAAAACAAGAGTGTTACTTGGGCCACTTCTGGGAATAAAGGATTCTTACAATAATACTGTGATTCTGCAGACACTTCTAGGGTTCATAGAAGCCAAAGGCAACCCATTTTAAAGAAAGAACGCTTGGATGCCCCATGTTGTCCACTGCCCAGATCTGCATATTCCCAACACCCCCTCTCCTTTTTCCCTCCCAAATATCCTACATTTCCAGAAAAAGAAAGAACATCCTCAAGCCCTAGTGAGAGTGCGAAGGTAGAAGTCACTCTTCAGCAGTTTCCCGTCATTCTGTGGATGGATTGGTCTGGAATGTGAAATGAGGGTCCACATCCTCGTCCTGAAGTTTTAGGGTGGTGCCTCGTGGACGTAAAGAGAATAAATCAAAGGAAACCCAACAAACAAGCAGGCAATTTCTCAGCAACTCTCTTCCTCTCATAACAGGTTAATAATTCCATTGAGAGCCCTGGAATTTACTAGAAGCCTTTTCCTTTGTTTCTTATAGAAGCCAAGGGAATTACTCACCAGTAAGGGACTAGTAAAGTACAAAAATCACAAGACTGTGTTTATCCAGCGAGACTTCTCATTGAGACACCTACGTCAATAACACAAGCAAAGGCAGAGAGCTGGTCCCAATTTACTGGGGAGGTTAGACAAAGGAAGCAGAGGAAGAAAAAGATTATATGTCCAACAGACGGCTGGCGTCCCAGTTACCAATCTCGGCTGCCAGGAGCAGGGTATTTCCTAAGACTGAATCCTCAGATCCTTACTGCCACATACCTGTTACTATATGAGCAGAACATTCTCATCCTTTCCTTTTTTTTTTTTTTTTTTTTGTACCAGAGATTGAACCCAGGGGTACTGAGAGCCATTTCCCAGCCCTTTTTATATTTTATTTAGAGACAGGGTCTCTTTAAATTGCTCATAGCCTCGCTAAATTGGTGAGGCTGGCTTTGCACTCACGATCCTCCTGCCTCAGCCTCCTGAGTCACTGGGATTACAGGAGCATGCCACCGCACCCAGTTTATCCTTTCTTTTCTTTACATTTCTTTCTTTGCTTTTCTCCGTTGCTCTCCCTCTTTTTGTCTCATTCTCTTTCTCTTTCCTCACTCCCCCACACCTTTCTTCCTTCCTCCTTTCCTTCTTTCTTTCCTTTTTTGTTGAAAGTGTCAAACCCAATGATATGTCATTTCTTCAGACTTGGTTACAGATATTTTCCAACGTCCACAACCTGAGAAAAGCCGATGAAGTGCATTTCTCTGTGTCTACCATTCAACTTCAAGGCTTATCAGCATTTTGTTCATCTTGCTCTCTCTATTTTCCACTTCTCTCTCTGTCTACCACCCATTGTTTTCCTGGAGCATTTTAAAGCAAATTCTAGGATTTCACTCTTAAAGGTGTCACATGTCTCTGTAAAAAAATAAGCACTTAAAAAAAAAAAACCTAACCACAGCACATTTTACTTCCCCCAAATTAATAATGTCTTGGTATCATATAATACCCAGTTTCTTTTAAAGCCTAGTTTCCTCGAAAATAACTTCATACACTTGGTTTGTTCCAAGAGGCTCCAAGCAATGTCTACATGGTGCATTTGACTGACAAATCTCTTAAGCTCTTCAATACGTGACAGTCCCCCTCCTTGTTCCTGGGTTCCGTGTCGTGTATTTAGCCTGCTCAATTTTCTACAGTCTAGATCTTGATGAATCGCATTCTCATGGTGTGACTAACACATTCTTTAGCTCCCTGTGTTTCCCGTAAGCTGGTGTTTAGACTTAGAAACTTGTTTAGACACAGGTTTAAATTTTTTAGCATGAATATCCCATAGTGGTACTATGCAACTTTTCCCCAAATACTTTTAATCCAAAGGCGGTTGAATTTGTAGATGCAGAGTGCGTGAATAGGGAGGGCTGACTCTACGTAGAAGCACAGCTCATGGCATTACCCTTACAGCTTCCATCTGGAAGGAGCTGACAAAATTCTGTTAAAGGGATACAGGTGTTTACAAGGTGGGTGTCTTTTATTGGTCCGTGTTTCACCAGCCGAGGGCATTAATCACTTAGCACTCTGTACAAAGAAGGATGGAGCTAGGATCCCATGAAGCAAATATTAGAACTGGCTTTTATAGGCAGAGTGGCTCACGCCTGTAATCCCAGCAGCTCCAGAGGCAGGAGTAACTCGAGTTCAAAGCCAGCCTCAGCAACTTAGTGAGGCTCTAAGCAATACATGAGATCTTGTCTCAAAATAAAAATAAAAAAGAGCAGGGGATGTGGTTCAGTGGTTAAACACCTCTGAGTTCAATCCCTGATACAAAAACAAACAGCAAATAAGCAAAAAATACAAAAACCCTGGTTTTTATTCCTTGTTTTTACATCCTGGGTTTATTGCCAGATGGGATCCCAGAAGGGAGAAGGGGAGATCATCTCAGCCTGGCAGGTTCTTGACTTATACCACAGAGAGGAATGTCAGCATGCACCCAAAGAGGCACAGCAGAGGTTTACTTAGGAAAGCAAGGAGTGGAGCAGGTGCACGCTCAGAGGGCGAGGGAGTGTGGGCATTGCAGGGCGAGACTTTGGGGTCTTTTTCTTTTAAAGGAAAGTCTGTAAATGCTGAGCCTGAGAGGGCTGTGGGGTGGTGTCAGCCTAAGGAGCTCAGTTCTTTTGATCATGGAACGCAGGGCAGGTCACGGTCACCGTGGTCTGGTGCATCTCAGAATCTTCAGGGTGACTTTATCTAGTGAATAGCACACCCACAGGACCCGCATCATTATATAGGCACTAATTAACTGGACTTACAGTAGGCTAAGATTTATTGGACCTTTTAAGAATTCAGGCTTGGGGGGAAGCTGGCCTGTGGAGAAAGGGTGGGGGTGTTCGTGCAGTTGTTAGATTTAAAGCTACGGTTCCTCTGTGCTCCCCTGTCCGTCTCCTTTCTACCCAGGCTCATTTCTTCTAACTTACCTCACGAGGAAGCTGTTTGGAGCTAAAGCACCAGGGCTATAGATGAATATTTAGTCACTCACTCCTTCCTGGGATTAAAGTTCATCACACAAAATCACTGCAATGTCTGTTTCTATACAGTTTACAAATAGATCCCTTTTCCAGGTACAGTCTGCTACTGCCCGACACATGAAGCCCAGCACATCACATATAGCTCAGTTTCAGAGAGACCCCCAAAGTGGCTCATAATGAAAAAGAGACATTTAAAGTTGGGGTGACTGGAGTTTTTGTCAGTTTGAGAAACACAAAACCTGCAAGTCGAGACACTCACAGAATCTGGGAGGAGAAAGCTACTTTAGAAGAAATGATCTAACATAAACCCGTGGACTCACCAACAAATAGTATTGTGAGGGTGGGTTGGGAATTAGGATGGGTGATCTCTACCAAGGAAATGACATGGTGGGCTTAGAAATAGGGGTGTAATTGGTGGCTCAGTGGATGACAGTCCCATTCTCCCCCCCCCCACATTTTTTATTGGTGCATTATAGTTGTACAGATTGATGGATTTGTTGTTACACATTCATACATGCACACAACATAGCAACATAACTTGGCCAATATTACTCACTCCCCAGCATTCCCCCTTTTCCTCTCTGCCACATACCCTTGGTCCCTTTCCTCTAAATGTTCCTTCTGATTTGGCAGTTCCAGTCTTGCGAACTGCTCAGCATTCAGTTTCCTCCTTTTCTAGGTAAGAACACAAAGTCCGGGGAGATGAAATGACTTTCCAAGTTCAAAGAGCTGTCAGGCAGCAGAGATGACACTCTGGAACCGAACCAGGAATGTTGGGCTCCTGATTATTTGTTTGTTCCAGGGATTGAACCTGGAGGTGCTTAACCACTGAGCCACATCTCCAGCCCTTCTTTATATTTTATTTAGAGATAGGGTCTCACCAAAGTCTCACCTAGGGCCTGACTAAGTTGCTGAGGTTGACTTTGAACTCGAGATCTTCCTGCCTCAGCCTCCCGAGCCGCTGGGATTACAGGTGTGCAGCACTGCACTGGCCAGGGCTCCTGATTCTTAGTCAGCTCGTGTCGTCCTTGAGAGCAGGTAGCAGCATGCCCAGGAATGAGGTGGCCCAGGCAGGTATCCCAGGGGAGACCTTCCAGAGCAGCATGGACCCTTCTGTGCTCCCCTGAGCTGCTTCTCGGGTTCTTCCCAGAGTTGAAATCAAGGTGGGAGCTGTGAGTACTTAACATTGCAAAGAGAGACCAAAGCCAAGAAGGAGAATAGATTGTGTCAAAGGCACTCAACCAGGAATGGCAAGCTCTGAGCCAAGGGGCACTGAGATGGAACAGAGACTTCTCAATCCCCTACGCAGCTTGCAAAACCCCAACATTCTGCCAACCACAATATCGATATTCTGGTTGACAGAAATAGGAGCAAGACTTTGAACCACTTTATCAAGTAGCTCCTAGGAGGATCAAACCCAGAGGAACATCTTATTTTCCTTTGAGCCACTGGCCTTCAGGATAAAATACTTCCTCCATCTGCCTCCTGTCTCATCCCCCATGCCCTGGCCTGGTGCCAGGTTGAAGTGTAGTCTGCAACCGTCAAAAGAAAGGCAGAGACTTCCTAGCACCTCCTGTGTTAGACTCAGGTGTTTAGATAGAAAGTTTCAGGTAGTTCTCATTAAATAGGATTCAAGGTAGAGAGCAAAGATACAGCCAGCAGGGACTGTGGATTCTTCAGGCTTCCAAATTGCCAGGCTCATACATCAAAGGCCTTTCGGGTGCCCTTGCAAGCTCTGCTTCCTGGATGCATAGGTGACAATCGCGTACCTTGTTCATGAAGATATTACATGGACAGGACGCATACAGAGACAACCCCAAGGTGTCTCCTTAGCCAGATGTCCGCTATTTTAGCAAAGATCTCTAGGAAGGCTTATCAAGTTTCATTTAATACGACCCATTAGAACTACAAGTTAGGGGCTGGGGCTGGGGCTCAGTGGCTGAGCGCTTGCCTAGCATGCGTGAGGCACCAGATTCGATTCTCAGCACTGCATATAAATAAATAAATAAAAATAAAGGTCCTCGACAACTTAAAAAGTAATAATAATTAAGAAAAAAGAGAATTAAAGTTGACTTCTCATTTGCTTTTTTTCTACTTATACTGAGTTGGCATTAGATGGAGCACTGGGACTCCACGTGCTAAATGGGCTTCCTGGTTCAATAAGGAGAGGATGTGTACACAGTTAAGCTGTAGCCCTGGGAGCACACCAAGTACCCACTGCCACCCAGTACCCTTTGGCACAGCGTGTGCTTCCCATATAAGCATGGAAACCAATGCCGTTTAAGGCAGGAATAAGAGAATAATTTGGAGCATGGTAGACACTCCCAGGGGGGCTGGAGATCAGAATCCATGAGAACCAGGGCAGCAGGAATGGCTTGGCCAGTTCCTCACACTCCCTTCTGGAACAGATGGATGTCAAATCCTCCTCTGATACTTGCATTCAGGCCCAGGAGCAAAATCTCAGGGGAAGGGTTGGTTGGCCATGCTTATGAAAGTGCCCTCCATTTTGCTATGCCTAAGTCCATGAGAAAAAGGCGTCGCCAAAGAGTCTATTGATTTCCTGTTGTTATTAAATATTTTAATTTATTTTAACTATACATAAAATGGTAAATTGTACCTATTAAGTTGGTACCACGTGATGTTTCAATACATGTGCACCCTGAGCCCACTGGCTTCTGAACAGGGACGGCAGGGCATTTTCAATTATGGTTTCCACCCAGACTTTTCCTAGTGGAGAACAGGAATTCCCCAGAATCAGAATGCTTATAGAGAGGAGAGATGGTTATTGTGCAAGCGAAAAATAACCCCCACACACACACCAACGACAACCAGATCTTATCTACTAAAGCGTTCTATCATAGCATTTGACCACGATGGAGCTGCAGAATCCTCAGAGGATATATACGCTGTCAACTGTGGGCCATGGTGGGAATCCTTGTCTTGTACTCAGTGGCACCCTCTCTCCCTCCATCCCTGGGGCCCATCCCCTTAGTTTATTGAACCTGCTGGGACCACAGGCAGAAAGATGAGGGAGCGCTCAGACCTGTCCTGGGTCCACAGATGGAGAGGGCGAGGGCTTCCTGGCCTGGACCCTGCTTTAAGAACCCTGAACACCTGGTGTTTATCCGCTTTTTTGCTGCTGTGACTAAAAGACCCAACCAGAGCAACTGTAGAGGAGATAGAGTTTATTTGAGGTCACATGGTTTCAGAGATCTTAGTTCATAGACAGCGAGCTCCAGAATGTGTCCACCATTTGAATATTATACAGAGAAGTTTCACTTCTCTTAAAATCTGCCTATTCATCCCTCCTTCCCCTGACCCCTTGCAACCACTGATCCTTTTACTGTCTCCATGGTTTTCCCTGCTCCAGAATTTTCCTATACAACCAACCCTCCATATCCATGGGCTCTACATCCAAGGTTTGAAAATCAACTGTAGACCAAAAGTTTGAAAATTGAAAAAAATTTCATCTATACTGAACATGTACACATTTTTTCTTATTGTAATTCCTTGAACAATACAGTTAACACCTATCTCATAGCATTTGCATTATATTAGGCATTATAAGTAATCTAGAGATGATTTAAAGTATAAAGGAGTATGTGTGTAAATTATAGGCAAATATTAGTCCAACTTTTAGAAGGGACTTGGATGGCCCCAGATTTTGACATCTGGGGGCGTTCCTGGAACGAACCCCAGAGGATAAAGAGCAATGACTGTAGTTGGAACCACACAGCTTGGAGACTTTTTAGATTGGATTATTTCACTTAGTGATATGCATTTAAGTTTCCCCTATGTCCCTTCATGGCTTGAAAGTCATCTCTTTCTAATGCAGAATAAGATTCCACTTTCTGGATAAGACACAGCTTGTCCATTCACCTTCTGAAGGACATCCTGGTTGCTGCCAGTTTGGGAATAAAGCTATGTGCAGTATTTTGTGTGGACATGAATTTCCAACTCTAAGGAGATCAATTGTTGGATCATATGATAAGAGCACGTTTAGTTTCCAAGCTGCTCAACTGCTTGACACTCAGCAACTTTTGGTGTTCTCTGTGCTCTGGATTTTGGTATTCTGCTAGGTATGAAGAACTGATTGTTTTTAGGAAAGGATCCTAGCTTCCCAATTGTGGGTATAATAATAGTTGTTTTAACCTCTAATATAATCTTTCTGATTAAATATCCAGAACTATCATTTAGTTAAGTAGAATCACTTGCCATCTTGAAACCAGCGTTCACTCATGCAAATCCGGGAGAGAAAATCGACCTTTCCATATGAAACAATCAGTATTCTTACCATGTGGTAATGAATCATGACAACAAAAGATATTACTTTTTTCAAATCAAAGTAAGTGCACTTTAAATTTCCTCTTAGCCTCATCTTTCCTTTTTAATGCATGTTTTGCCACACCCTATAAAGCAAAAGGAAAAACATCAGTGTGCACAATTGAGAGGTTATGTGGGAGTGCCCACTCCTTGAGAGCTCTAATAGGTTCTTTTGACTCTGATTGAGGGAGGAGAGAGTATTAGCCATTGTCATAATCAACAGCTGAAGTCTCCACCGATCCATTTAAGGGTGCTAAATGGCATCTGAGAAAACAGAAAACCTCTGCAGTCCAATGGGCTACAGTTTCCTCTCCTTAAAACAAACAAAAAGGGCTGCAGTGTAGCTCAGTGGTAGAACTTGCATAGCAGGTTACTAGTGTGAGGCCCTGGTTGACAGCCCCCCAAACCTCACAGAATTGGCACTGATGACAGCACACATTAATTTTGCTTTCCTGTTATATAAAAATGTTATGATTCCTTATCTAAAACAAGGCAGGATACCACTGAAGTACTTGGGAGGCCCGTGCAGCCTCAGGCTGGGAAAGGATACTGCAGTAGCCCTGAGGTCACCTACACACTGCACTGAGGTCACCATGCTACAGCAGAGGCTCCTGGAGACCACAAGGTCCAGAAGAGC
Source organism: Marmota flaviventris (assembly GCF_047511675.1). NCBI lineage: Eukaryota > Metazoa > Chordata > Mammalia > Rodentia > Sciuridae > Marmota > Marmota flaviventris. The sequence continues at coordinate 75,035,736 of NC_092513.1, forward strand.
TGGGTCCAGGCATGGGGACTACTTCACCTGGTGTCTCAGCAATTCGGGGTTTCCTAAAAAATAAGCATTCTAGTATTTGACATGGTTCTTTCCGAGGTAACCTGGATGCTAATCAGCTTTAGATGATAATTTACTTCTGAGATAGGTGGGCTCTCAGGGAGAGAGAAAAAAAGACCCTTAATAGATGGAGCCCAGCCGTGCTTGTCTCTTTTGTTGGAAGAACAAAGGCTCCAGTGTTTGCTTGTACCAGATGAACCAGGACAAAAACATCATCAATTTAAATGTCACCACCTTCAAAGACCAACACAATGTGCCCACGGCTGATTCATAGAGAGACTGTTTAACCAAGGAGAAATATACGGACCCTCAAATATAAACTGATTGACGTGGGACTTGGTTTTCACAAAAGCTTGCCTGGGAACCTGCCTTGTTCTTCCCGGGAGAATCCTGTATATAGTCAGGAAGGTCAACCGTGCGTGCTTCACTGTCTTCTCTGCGAGGAAAGGGAGGTCCGCACCCTGCCTTTGAGGTTTGGCTACCTTTGCTGTCCTTTAATAAATCTTTGCTTGTGCCTTGCCTTCAACATGTCCTGATATTCTTTTATAAGAGTAAGTCAAAAACCAGCCCAGGGGGGCTGGGGTTGGGGCTCAGTGGTGGAGCACTTGCCTAGCACGTGTGAGGCCCTGGGTTCCATCCTGAGCACCACATAAAAATAAATAAATAAATAAAATAAAGATATTGTGTCTATCTATAACTAAAAAATTTAAAAATAAATAAATAAAATTGAAAAAAAAAAAAAACACCAGACTAGGCTAAAGTTGAGGTCTTATTGCCCTCTTGAAGGGAGCTCCTCAGACCTCTGCCTGGGACACTTTCACATAATCAGAACTCTAGTATTGCCAATCACTATGGGGGAAATTGTGGCAAAACAGGGTGTTTCTCTTAGGAAGTAAAGCAAATTATGTGGAAGCCCTCATTCCGTCACGGTCTGCTTATAGAGTGTAAACTCACTTCAATAACAAGGAATGTAAATAAAAATTATAATGCATCATGTTATATTCTTTCTCTCTCCCATGCCCCTTAAAAATAATTAGAATTATTTTGAAATGTTCCCACTCCTGTGTAATGAACTTTTGACAAAGTAATTTAATGGTACTTGAAGTGGATCTATAACTGGTCAATACCAATGAGGGTGAATTTGCGCAATATGGCAGCCACCTAATAAGAAACCAAACACTGCTTGAATCAATGAGGCCACACATGGTTATCTTTTCAATGACAATTGATTTCTCAGAGGAGTAATCATTTGCCAAAGCAAAACCATTTGCCAAAGCAAGTAAAACTGGTTTGTTGTTTTATTTTTAATATCTAATGGTTTTCTAATATTGAAACTTCAACTTCTCAAAATATTAATTTTGCCTATTAAAAATCTATAAATTTTGGAACTTAAGGTAAAAAAAATGTGACATAACAATTGGAACTGGGTCTAATTAATTTCATGACTTTTCCTATAGGATAAACCAGGAGATTTGTGAAATCTACCTAAGAGATTAACCAGACATCCAATGTTCACTCTAGGCGGTATATCAGTGAGATCTATAACTCTCATCTGAGTGTCATAAAAATAAAAGTTAAAAAACCTGGAGTTTTATTGTTACCTTAAAGAATAAAACCTTTTATTTGACATAAAAAACTGAAAATGAATTTAGGGAAGCAGTCTAATATCCTTGGAGCAAATGTTAATTTATTTCAATTTAGAAATTATAATAAACTGTGGTATTTGAAAGATGAGAATGCTTTCTTCCTTTGCAGAAACCATGACCACATACCTTTCTGTTCAGGCCTGCTCTCTTGCCCCACAGCCTGGAACTTACCTCTCATGGGGCTGTCTCACTTTTCTTTCAACTTTGACTTCTGAAATTGTCTTGTAAGTCTTCTTCATCCTGCCCAAGGTATAAGGACGTAGATAGTGTTTCTTTCTGAGGAGGAATTTTCCATGTTACCCAAGGAACTATTATTTAATTGTCCTTTAAATTTTACTGCATGCATCTAAAGTTGATACTTATGAAAGATTTGGGCCAAATTTCCATTTCATAGATTTCTTTATGCTGACATGCTTAGATTTTTCTCACTAATTTATTCCTACTAGAGTATTAATGACCAAAGAAATTTAACATTTTCCCCCAATGATCAATTAAGACGGGAGAGACTGGGTTAAAACAGATACTAAAAGTTCTTTGTTGTGTGTGTGTGTGTGTGTGTGTGTGTGTGTGTGTTTCAGTGCTGGGGATCAAAAACCCCAAACCTTGCACATGCTAGGCAAAAACTCTACCACTGAGCTATACCCCCAGCCCTAAAATCTTTTTTTTTTAAATCAAGGTTTCCTAAGACTCCTATACTCATCCCCACCCCAACGTTTTGAATCCTCATTGAGTAGGAGGGTTCATGTTCACCCAAAGACCAACAGATGAAAATGTAATGATCAAAAATCGTAGGCGACAGTCTCAGATATGTATGTAGGAAAACTTATAAGAATTGTGTGAAGGGTGGCACAAGATAATCAATGAGTTAAGGAAAAAAAATGATGTATGTATTCAGATTGGAAAAAACTCAAAATCCTGGCTACTGCATGAAGATATTTCAAAACTACCAAGACTGAAGGGGGAAAACATCCTCAAAGCTTTCTGAAAGAAAGTATCAGGTTACTTACAAAAATGTAAGAATTATGGAGAAGACCCATATAACAAAAACTGGGAAGTTCTGCAGGTAAAAATGTTGAAACTAAGTTTCCATTCCTGGCCAAAATTCACTCAAATGTGAGGGACATTTTCAGATCTGTAAGGACTCAAAAAAAAATTATTTTTTGATCCCTACAAATCTCTGAAAATAAATAAATGAATAAAAATTTTAAAAAGCAAAACAAAACAGAGCAGGAGGTGCAGGTGCAGCTCAGTGGCAGGGAACCTGCCTAGCATGAGCCTTGGATTCAATCCCAGCACTGGAAAAACAAAACAAATAAAAAATAAACTTAAAAATTAAAAAAAGAGTGTGTACTTCAGCAAAATAAAAATGAATCCAAGAGAAAGTACGTGAAACAGGAAAGAATAGTAAAGAAGAAAACCAGTACTCTTACTGGCACATTGTTTAAATGAATGAATAAACAATAATCTGGACTAAAATTATGTTTGATCACTATAAAACAGGTAATTGAAGAGAGAGAGATTAAATAACTTCCTTATATACCATTATTAGACAACTAGAAATTTTAGTATAATAATAGTCCCAGTTATAGTGGCAAAAAATTATGTGGGACCTAAAAATAAACCTAAAAAATGTACAAGACATATGCTACTGAAAACTACAAAAGAAAATTTGAAGAGATGGAATATTGTACTATGTCATTATAGATGGAAAGTCACCATGTGATAAAGATGGCAACTATCTCTAAATTAAATAAACACAATGCAATCTCAACCAAGATCCCAACACATCCTGGACTATATGTATTACATACATTAATCAGTGAAGGTCCAGGGTGAACAGCTATATGAAATATTAATTTTGCTGAGGATGTAAGCACTTTCCCACCATATGCAAGGCCTGGATTTGATCCCCAGCACTGCAAAAAGGAAAAAAAAAAAGAAAGAAAGAAAATAAAGCTAAAATATTAATTTTGATAAATGTTGTCAATTGCTTTCCAAGAACGCTGCCATGAGGAATCGCTGTCTCCCAGGTCCTTTCCATCTGTGTCATCACCGATCTAAACTCCCACCACCGACACGTGCTGAACTCTGCTAATTCTAATAAAAAAATTTTAACTTACACATTGTGATTTTAATTTTGTTTATTTCATTTTATGTGTTCAGAATTATCATGACTTGATTGTAATAAAAAAAAAAACCAGAGACTTCCTGAGTATACATGAAATAAATAACTGATAGTGACCTGAAAGTGGAATGCAAGGCAGCTTTGGAGTAAAGCTAGCCTAGACTAGGTGGGTACCTATGGGATATTACCCAATACGTCAAGGTGGAAAGATCTGATGTGTAAAATACTATTTACAAAACGTTCCTAATTGTGTGAATATATACACTTTTTATGTATGTGTGTGTTAGAGAAATAGCACACTCACCTGATATATTTCTAGAAGGATACAGAAATCTTTTAGGAGTGGTTGGCTCTGGAAAGGTGTACTGGTATATTTTGGTTCTGTTTCAATTTGGTTAATAAATAATAAATCAGAGATGATCAAAATGTAAAAATCGATCAAAATTATCAAAATGTAAAAATTGTATTTTATTTATTTATTTAGTTAGTTATTGTGTGTGTGTGTGTGTGTGTGTGCGTGTGTGTGTGTGTGTGTGTGTGTGTGATGCTGGGGATTGAACCCAGGGACTTGTGCATGTGAGGCAAGCACTCTATCAACTGAGCTATATCCTCAGCCCCCCAAATTCCACTTTAATAGGGTGACTGAAAAATGCCCAACCATAGTCAAGAATGTTTTGGAAAAGAGGTATAATGAATGATGATTTTTCTGTCAATATTAGACTATTAAACTAGTAAAATTAGCACAAGAATAAAAAAAATTAAAACAGAATAAAGAGCACCAAAACAGCCATGTTTGTTTGAAAATATAGTATATATATCAACTTATTCTACTAATGCTTACTGAATGGGCATGATAATCAAAATATTCAAAATCTTTGAGTTCATGGAGGTTCTAGTCTAGCAAGGAAGAGTAAGATAATCAGCCAAAGTAGATGAGTGAGCGTCCTAGCAGTTCAGAAGTTGAGAAGCATTGCAGGAAAAAAAGTTGCTAGGAAGAAAGAGAACCATGAGGTGGTCATGCAGTTTTGTTTTTTTTTTTTTCTCTGATATCATGATGAATGGCATCACATTTCTTTTGTACATTCAGAAAAATGTGTGCAAAGAGGGACAAAAATACCCAAATACCAATGCCAATCCAGAGTTCATGCTGGACAGCACCAACAAATCCATGAGGTCTCCTCAGTCTTGGGAGCAGCTTGACAAATCATTGGAGGGTCATGCAGTTTTAAACAGGTGCTATGCATGGTCCTTTCTGGTCAGGAGGCATCTACTCTCCCTACTTCTAGGACACTTCTCCTCTGTCCTAACAGAAAGCTGGTTTATTCTTAGGAGAGGATAAAACAAAACTTAAAGTGCACTTGCCTGGCATGTGTGAGGCACTAGGTTTGATTCTCAGCACTGCATATAGATAAATAAAATAAAGGTCTATCAACAACTAAAATATAGATAGATAGATAGATAGATAGATAGATAGATAGATAGATAGATAGATAGATATCGGGGAATTCCAGCTAGTTTGAACTAGAAACTCTCATCCTTCTTGTCCAAGACTAAAACTCTATTCTTTGGTGAACTTGAACCGACCCAAGAGGAATGACTTAAATGCATTTAAAATGGGACTCCCACAAGACAGCTCATCCAGAATCCCCTACAGCAAAGACCATTGTGCACTAAGGATTCTCAAATATCAGAAGTCACCCAGAAACCACAGGACGTTGGAAGAATCCCACCCAGGTGAATGGAAGGTCGAAGCACTCAGCACAGGACAGCTGGAGGAAACAGACATTGTGGGGAAAAAGACAAACTTTAAAAAAATCATTGATATCTGTGCAGGGATAAGAGCAAATGTTGTCTGGAAACAAAAGCCACAAAAAACAAGCAATAACAGGAGCAGCTAGAGAACCATGAACTAAAATATGACATCAGAAAGGTCACACTACATAGATACATCGGACAACATTAAGAAGGTCTCTTTATCAAAACATGCCCTCACGGGTGGGAAAAGACACAGGGAGGAAGGTATTTGCAATTTTATATCCAGTGAAGTACTTATAAATACAGTAAACAGAGAACTCCTGTAAGTAAATAAGAAAAACGATGGAGAACCAATAGAAATTGAGCAAAAGTTTTGAATAGGCACTTTGCTAAGGAGAATATTCAGAAAAAATGAAAATTAAGGCCACACTGATATGTCATCAACCAGAAGGGTAACAAAACAAGTATTAGAGTGGAAAAGGGACTGGAACTTTCTCACACCGCTGGAGGGGTATACAGTTGGTAAAACCCATTTAGAAAACGGTTATGGAATGCCTATTAATGTTGAGTTTATGACCTTGTGAGCCAAATAATGCTATGTTAGTCAGCTTTTCATTACTGGGACCAAAACACCTGACATGAAGCTGGTGGAGGGGGGGAGCGGTGGAGGGGAAGGAACTTCCAGGGCATGTCCCCAGTGACTTCCTCCAACTAGGTCCCACCTCCCAATAATCCGTTCATTTATTAAACCATCCAATGAATTAATCCAACCATGAGGTTAGATCACTTATGATCCTATCATTTCCTAAAACCCCACCTCTGGACATTGCTATACTGGGGACCCAGTATTGGGGAACTTTTCAGATCCAAACCGTAATGAATGCTACTCCTAGGAATGTAGGCAACAGAGACGCAACGTCAACCCAGAGACACGTGCCTGACTATTCATAAAGTTCAGAATCGCTTGTCTACAAGGATCAGAATGGACAAAGGAACTGCCAGTAGAACATTATAAGAAGCGAGAATGAACACAAATAAACAAAACTTCTGAAAGAAAGAAGTCAGACACGAAATAATTCAGTTCTGCCTGATTCCACCAATATGAAGTTCAAAAACATAAAACTGGTCTATAAAAAATAAATAAATAAATAAATAAAACTGGTCTATAATGTTGACAATAAGGACAATTGTTTTCTGCTATAGTTTGGATCTTGATTGTCCCCCAAAGGCCCGTGTGTTGAAGGCTTGGTTGCCAGCCTGTGGGACCACTGAGAGGCGGAATCTTCCCGAGATAGCACCTAGTGGAAATAGGTCTTTGGGAATATTGGGATCCCAGATCCTTCCTATCTCTCTCTTTGCTTTCAGGCCTCCTTGAAGTGACAGCTTCACTGTGATATTCTGCCTTGCTCCAGGCTCAGAAGTAACAGTCAAAAGACCATGGACTGAAACTATGAGCCAAAATAAACCTTTCCTCTTTTTAAATTGATTATCTCAGGCATTTCATCACAGTGACAGAAAGCTGACCAACACATTTCCCTCAGTAAGGGAAAAACTAAGGGCACAAGGAAGACATTTGGGGTGTTGCCAGTCTTCTTTTCCTAGAGAAGAGTGCTGGATTCTTGAGGTTTTTTTTTTTTTTTTTTTCAGTTTCTAAAATTCCTTAGAGTTGTACACTAATAGTTTAGCTAAGAAAAGGCAATAAAAAACATACAGTTGTAGTCTATTCTCATTAGCTGCAGTAGTTTTATTCTAAAAAAGTTGCCACAAACACTGAATTAGCAAAAGCTGAACAATTGCTTCTAGAGAAAATACAGTTGGACCTCAAAATCTGCAACTTTTACATCTGCAGATTTGACCAACCATGAATAAAAAATACGTTTAAAAATATTGTGTCTGTATTGAACATGTATGACTTTTTGCTTGCTCTTATTCTCTACACAATATGGTCTAACAACTAACACAGCATTTACATTGTATTTGGTATTGTAAGTAATCTAGAGATAATTTAAAGCATATGGGAGAATGTGCATTAGTTATATGCAAATACTGCAGCATTTCATAGAAAAAACTGGAGCATCCTTGGATTTCAGTATCCAAGAAGGACATCCTAGAACCAATCCCCAACAGGAGCCTAGGGATGAACGTACCAGGTGAGGTTCCCAGGAGCCTTGGGTCAGACATTTTCATCAACCAAAAATGCCATTTGTGTCTGCTTGCCAACATTCTCATAAAACAATTATTATTAATCTTGAAAATGTGCTCTTCCAAAATAAGGTTTTTCCTCTATACACTCAAAAGAGGTTTTTAAAATTCTATTGCAGCCTCCTGTCCATAGACCTGCATTGCTCCCAAGTTCAATATTTTTCATACCATATTGCCTTCTGAAACCAGCAAGCTGGCCCATGCTCCCAAAGAAAGATCTAAAGAGGTCCTGACCCTGGGTCACAGGGCTGTTCATTTCTTTGACTTTCTACCTCACAACAATATTGTCCACTATGTTTTTGAGGGCTTTGTGAGGGGAGTCAGGGGGGAGGCTTTTCTGCAGAGGGAGTCATTGGCTATGAATCCAGCCACTGTCCCTTCCTTTCCATGCATTATAAATGGTAGTTCAGCATTTTCTGAAGCAGCATCACTTGCATATTGATAAATTTCCTCTCCTTTTTTTTTTTTTTTGGTGATTCGTTTTTTTAAATATTTATTTCTAGTGGCAGTCGGACACAATATCTTTATTTTATTTATTTATTTTTATGTGGTGCTGAAGATCGAACCCAGGACCTCACACGTGCAAGACGAGCGCTCTACTGCTGAGCCACAACCCCAGCCCCATTGGTGAATCATTTTTTTAAATATGTTTCTTTTAGTTGTAGGTGGACACAATACCTTTATTTTACTTATTATACATGGTGCTAAGGATCGAACCTAAGGCCTTACACATGCTAGGCGAGCACTCTACTGCTGAGCCACAACCCTAACCCCCACCCCCCATATTTTCGATGGCCAACAACACCTGATGAAACTTAGATCTAATACACAAATTTCCTCTGTGGGGCACCTGCAGCCCTCTGCTTAGGAATGCTCCACAGCACCTCAGCACTCTGCCTGGGGCCCATTGTAGACAAGGAAATCACCCACTAAGAGCCCCCAGTGCAAAAAATCCCCAGCAATGTATCCATCTGTACTCCATAAGTGACAGTGTACCCCAGCGTGTTTAGTGAAGGTCGCAAACACCTTGAAAAGGCAAACACTTTGTCCCTGACTCTCCTATTACTGTGGCCCCTGCTAGAGACACACAGTGATTCTAGAAGAAGCAATGCTCCTAAGATGTGGTGCTTCCGGCTCACCCCCAGCACTGGGTGTTGAACCCAGGACCTCACACATGCTACAAAAGTGTCCCAGCCAGCACTCTACCCCTGAGCTGCGCCCCCAGTCCCTTTGTTCCTTTCTCTTTTTCATGTTTTGAAGAAACCGAGAAAAGAACTTCATTAGACACAATAGCCTTTAGGTGGACTATGGGGTCACAGAGAAGCCACAGTCATCATTGGAAGCTGTGAGCAGGTGCGGGTAGAAGAAAATAGATGCCATATGTTTATAAATGCACTTTTATATTAGTGGATCAAATCAATCAATAGACATTTCAGAGTTTAAAGTGGAGCTGCATTGGTGGGTGGAAGGCGCGCTCCCTCCTCCGGCAAAGCCTGGTCTAGTGGAAGGGCTCATTAATGGAGCCACTTTGGGAAAAGGCAACATGAATGACACGACCAAGCTGGGGGAGTGGGTGCCGTCGTCGGATGGCACTTCAGCTGGCCATCTACAGTGTACCTGCACCTCGCCGTGGAGCAGAAAGGCTAGTGGGAACAGAGGGGAGTTTCAAAGGGCTGAAAACTGGGGTGGATCCAGCCAGACACATGCTGACTTAGTCCGAATGATGAGCGTCGTCATGCACTGCCTTGCTCATGCATGTGATGTTCTTCCCCCGCGTAGGAAATAAGACCTGGGCTGGGCACAGAGGGCACCTCCTGCTATTCTGACTCACACTGAACGTCTCTCCTGATGCCTATTGACTCCCCACCAGTGATGTGAGTGACCACAGTCTCTGCTGGACCATGTCTCATGGTCCACCCTGTGTCCTCTGGCAGAGGAAGAAAGATCCAGGCTGGATCTTCCTCTGCCTAAAGACGCAGGGTCTCCCCCTGATCTTTCTTCCTCTGCCTGAGGACTCAGGTTCTCCCTGGCAGGGTAGTAGGACCTCTGTCCATCAGCTCAGGGCTCCAACAGCCCAAGCAGTCCCCTGAACTGGCACTGTGTCAATTCTCTCATGCTCTGGTGGTCAAAGCACTCACAGGGCAGCCCAGATTCAAGAAGGGACTCACGTCCATCTCACCATGAGAGAAGTGTTAAAGCATGGGCAGCCACTATGAACTTGCCACATGGAGTATTTTTAAATAAACAAGATTGGAAAGGCACCAATAGAGAAAACACTATAAATGACTGAATTGGTTGATTCTACTTGGTATGTCTCAGACATTTCCACCAGGACACTGCCAGCAGACCTACCTGCAATCAGGGTCCTGGGAATATAACCAAATGCCTAAGTGAGAAATGCATTTGAAAATTCCTGACATTGGTGTTCGATTGACATTGGTTTAACTTTTAAAGCAGCATTTCAAAACTTGCCACTGAGGAGATTCAGCCTCAGGGCCCATGCATGTCTCATGGTTTCATGGCCTCTGTATTGTTCAGAGTTCCTCTAGTTGTGGGGTGTTGGGTTCTAGGAATGTGATTCAGACAAGCGTGCATGGTGCAAGGACCAGAGTCCGGAGGCTATGCTCACCTGCCCTGGGGAATCAGTAAAGACATCAGGCTGTTCACGGAACAGAGGAAGGCTGCTCTTCGTATTGGTTACTTGCAGGGCTGGGAATGCTAAGGATCTGTTTGGGTTCTAAACTCCAGCATTTTGCCCTGCACTGCAGCCATTCCAGAGACCACAACAAGGGAACCCTGATCTCCATGATGCAAAGCTGACATTGGTTGAGAAATGTGCATATCCAGCCTCCTGGTACCTGCATCCTGGTACCAAGGCCCAGACTGCATTGCCTTTTGTCCCTATAGTGGTCCCTGCCTCAGTACAACTAATACAGGCTCACAAATGTTTCCAACAATGTTTAAAAGCACAAGAAAAAAATCTGGAATCTACTAAACTGATAACCACATGAACATGTTGGTTTCCATTCTTGACGTAGATCCCTATGTATTGATACACGCATACCTAATTTTAGAAAGATGAGATCATATCATGGTTGCTGTTTCTATCATAGATATCTTTCCTTTTCTTGGCCACTTTTTGGGTTCCTTTTTTAAACTCATTTATACCCCACTTTCCACCTTGTAAGCTGATTCCTTGCAAGTGCTTATAATCATACGGTAATGTTTAAACATTCTTAGGTGTTTTTGTAGTTTATATTTTGTCATAAAAGATTAATATTTTACAAATACTTTTGCACCTTGCTTTTCTCACTTACAGTTTGGAATTCATCCACACCTAGCGCAATAGGTCTCACATGTTCCTTCTAAGGGACATGACATTGTATATCCTACAATATCAAGTGTAATGAACAGATTAATGCTTTGTTTTCAGGAATTTTTACCATATGGCATTTGTAGAATGCCGCTACCCTAAATATGCCTATGTAAATGCTCATGTTGGTGTTCCTATTTCTGTTGCTTAAATTCTCAAGTATAGACTAGTTGTAAAACAGTTTGCATATTCTAATTTTTTATTTTTGTTTTTTGGTACCAGAGATTGAACCCAGGAGCACTTAACCACTGAGCCACATTCCCAGCCCTTTTTAAATTTTATTTAGAGACAGTTTCTCACTGACTTGCTTAAGGTCTCCGTAAGTTGCTGGGGCTAGATTTGAACTCATGATCCTCCTGCCTCAGCCTCGGGAACCGCTGGGATTACAGGCATGTGTCACTGCTCCCAGCTGCATATTTTAAATTTTAATACATATTACCAGATTACTATCCAAAGCACTAAGGCAATTCACAATGAAACCAGCAATAGACAATACCGTTTTTTGGTAATCTTTGTGAATTTGCCTATCCTAATTTTAGCATATTCTTGGCAATTATTTATTGCTATTTAATAATTTTCATACATTTTTTCCATCTTTTAATTTTTCTCTCTCTTGTTAATGTATGTGTTCTTTATATATTAGAGCACTAATGATTTATCTTTCATATGTATTGCAAATATTTTTCTAATCTAATATTAGGTTTTTTATTATTTCTTTTGTATATTTTGTTATTTATATGTGTATACCATTAGTAAATATTTGTTTTGTGTGTGTGTGTGTGTGTGTGTGTTTATGGAATCTGCCGTGTAGAGTGCTTACCTAGCATGTGTGAGGCACTGTGTTCAATTCTCAGCACCTCATACAAATACATAAAAATAAAGGTCCACCAACAACTAAAAAAAAAATATTTAAAAAAAGATTGTTTTAATTCACTGTTTACATTGTTCCATTTGTAATTTGTATATGTGACATAAGAATGGGACCTAATTTTATTTTTCCCAGATAGACAGTTTGTTCTGCCAAAATCATTTACCAAATAAACCACCTTTGCTTCTGAGCCGACAGAGACGCTGGTGTGACTCAGGATGGCCAGAGAACACCAGTCTCCCTCTGCCTCTCCTCTGCTCCACGGCTGTGTCCACCCCAGTTTGGTGACTATCCTGTCCTCCTTACAAGTTGTGTTCTCTTGTTCACACAAATCCTACACTGCAGCAGCAGCCTTGGGTTCTTGCCTCGAGTCCCTTCCTGCTTTCTCCTGGGCACAGGTTGGGGTGGCCGTGGGGCAGGTTCTGGAGGCGGGGCCCTGAGTGGCTCCTCCTACTGCTTCAGCCCCGCCCCCATGACTGCCCTCGGGTTCCTTCCTGAGCCGGCTCTGTGCTGTGAGGCAGCCGCATGTTTGCCAACCTGGGCTTCTGAGGGTCACTTTGGAGGAAAGGGTGCGCATCCTGAATCCCCACCCTGACTCTTGTGAAAAGAAAATACAGTTTTTGGTTCTAAGCCCTGAATCCCCAGAGTATTTTCGTTACTGTAGCCCAGTTTTTGCCTGGAAAATGCAAATGGTTGCAAAGGGCCTAGAAAACCAAGCCAAATGCAGAGCAGCCATGGGCGACCCTGGGGGCTCTTCTACCAGGAGCCATGCTCCCGGGAGCTTTGCCACCCGTGGTAATTCCCTGGGAGCACAACAGGTAGGCAAAACCTCAGGCACACTGGGGACTGATCCTGAACCCCCAGTTAACAAGCCCCCCAGGCACCTGTAACCCTCACTTCACCTGTTGCTTGTTTTGTTATCCTCTTGTTTATTTACCACCATGTCTTAAAATAATGTGTTTATTTCGTCCCTTCTTGATCTATGAACTTTAAACACTGTCTATTGGAGTCAAGTGATTAAATACTAGATTGTTCACCTGTCTTAATCCATTTTTGTGGCTCTGACTGAATACTACCGTTAGTCAGCTTTCCGTTACTATAACAAATGCCTGAGAGGATCAACTTATAAAGAGAAAAGGTTTGAGAGTTCCAGTCCATGATCAAGTGGACCCATTGCTCTTATACCCATGGTAGCACATAGCAGCAGGAGTACATGGCAGAACAAAACTGCTCACCTCAATGGCCTGGAAGCAAAAGAAAAAAAGAGAAGAGGAAGGAGCTAGAGGCCCACCATTCCCCCCAATGACCTGAAGACCTCCCACTAAGTCCCATCTCTTAAAAGTTCCACCCCTCCAAATAGCTACGACTAAGGCTTTAATACACTGACCTTTGAGGGACACTATAGCAACCACAGACTGAGGAATTTATAAGGAACAAGGTTTATTTGGCCCAGAGTGCTGGAGGCTAGGTCCATCAGGCAGCTGCACCTGGTGGGTCCTTGCCAACTGGGATTCTCTGCAAGGTCCTGAGGTGGCCCAGAACATCGTCTGGTAATTATGAAGCCATCATAGGATTTTTTTTTTCCCTAATGACTTCATCTAACCCTAAGCACCTCCCAAGGTCCCCACCTTCAAATCCCATCATCAAATGAATTTGGAGATTAGGTTCCCAGCACATGAATTCCAGAGGACACATAAACCACAGTACCTCCCAATTCCCATGTCCTTAGCTGAAGGCCCTCCAGGTCCCCCTCCTCCCCCAAGCCTGGCATCCAAACCTGCTCTCTCTGTCCCACAGGCAGAGCTGGGTGAGGCTCACGGGGGCTGAGGGTGGAAGCTGCAGGCGCTGGGGCCTCTCCTGGATTTCACCTGCCCCCTCCCTGCACCTGCAGCCTGGGGGTTCAGCCAGGAGGACTCATCTCCTGCCCACCCCCATATGTCCTGCATGGGGCATTTGGGACTGTGGGTCTCAGCCCCCTTTTCTCCACAACACTTCTGATCTCTTTTTTAATTTTCCAAAATAAAGAGAAATGTCCCTGTCGACTGTTAATTTCCCTTCCCATTCTCTTCACTCGCTGTGGATTTTTTTCCTCCAGAATGGGTCTTCTGTGCATTCTGAGTGCCCCAAGCCATTTTGGTAGCAGGGTCTTGGTCAAGCAGTATTTAAGACAGTGTCCCACACCTTGGTCCACGATGGCTGAGCCAAAAACGCCTCCAGAACTTTATACAGATACAAATCCTCGTAGACTTTCTTTAGCAGATCCAGAGTGGACCCTGGAAACGTGGAATTTTAAATCTCTCCTGGGTGACTCAAGCACTTTTATCCTTGAGGATCCCAAGGTAAAGGGTCAATGTTGATAGAAACTTCCTATGGGCTAAATTGTGCCCCCCCCCCAGCCTTTCACCTGTTGAAATTCTAACTCAGGAGGCTAAGGCAGGAGGATCACGAGTTCAAAGCCAGCCTCAGCAACTTAGCGAGGTGCTAAGCAACTCAGGGAGACCCTGGCTCTAAATAAAATACAAAATAGGGCTGGGGATGTGGCTCTGTGGTCAAGTGCCCCTGAGTTCAATCCCTGGTACCTACCCCCTGAAAAAAAAAGAAAGAAAAGAAATTCTAACTCCAGGGACCTCAGAATGTGCCTGTATTTGGAGTCAAGGTCTTTAAAGAGGTGACTGAATTAAAAAAAAAAAAAAAGAAAGAAAGAAAGAAAGAAAAAAAAAGTCCTAAAGGAAGCCTAATCCAAAGTGGCTGGTGTGTTTATAGGAAGAGGTGATTAGGGCCCAGACACACACACAGAGATGACCATGTAGAGGACACAGGGAGAAGATGGCTCTCTACAAGCCAACGAGAGAAGTCTCCGCAGAAGCCAACCCTGCACGGCCTTGATCTCAGACTTCCAGCCTCAAGAACTGAAATAAAATAAATTCCTGTTGCTTAAGCTGCCTGGTCCGAGGTATTTTGTTACCGCAGCCTGAGGGGCAGCAGGACACCCCCATCAAGTGTTCTTTGCAACGTGCTCAGAGCTACAGGGATGAGGCCTCGGCCTCTAGAAACTTAATCCTCAGACAGGGAGACCAGCCTTCCGATACGAGTGGTTTATCAGATGGCAGAGCCAGCTGAAGAGCGCTTGTCTTTGGTTACATTACAGCTTCAAGCATTCGAATCAATGACACTTGAAAACTCCTTGAAAACACTTGCCTCTGTAGACAAAGTGGATGGTCTATAGATGAACGTGGTTAATTATCTTAACCTTGAGATAGACCATACTCTGGATCAGCAGCTCTATTGGACTTCTGTTTTTCAAGCGGATCCTGGAGTGTACTGCGGGCTCCCACTCACCTGAGCCATTCAGCGCCCAGAGTGGATGTTTGGGCTCCACAGCTTCATAATCACTCCACTTAGCACTACAATGGCTTAACTGAATCTGTGTCATCCGCAGCCACTTGGCACAGGGTCATGACAAACAAAAACTCTTGGCACAGAAGCATCAGAGCCAGGGGGATGGGGCGGGGAGACCAGCCTCCATCGGAGGCAGCATAGAGGTGGGATGGCACCTGTGTGTGCCAGCGTTTGTCAGACTGACTGCAGAGGGTGGCCAAGGGTGGCCTGGAACAGATGAGTCAAGGACTGCTAACAACAAGGGCATAAAGCAGAGAGGAGAGGGAGACACCTACCCTGGTCTTAGACCCCCAAGAAAAAAGCACCCCGGGAAGCTTCCTCCGCCTTCCATCAGTAAAAGGGCAGCTTAGATGTAACGTGGAGAACAGTATTGGAACCAATAAGTGCTCAATAAACAGAAGTTCTGATCCATAGCCCATGTACATAATAAACACACGAGGACTTCAACTGAGGTCAGCAGGCTGGACAGGCATCGATGGGATGGATATCAGTTCTCTGTGCCGTGCAAGCATCTCTGCTCCACTACGCCAACAGCATGCTTCCAGAAAAGAGCCATACCATGTTCTAAACATGCCATATGGGTCATGTCAGTGCTTTGGCTACCTGGGCCCTGTGCCACATTATGTGACTCAGGTCATTGAGACTTATCGATGTGGCACTGGAGAGAAAGGCTGTGACCTTACTTCTCAGAGATGCTGGAAGTCCTGCAGACATAGCCAGCCGCTGTCTGCGGGTAGGAAGCATAAGCAGGGAGAGAGGGAGCCACTTAGAGGTGCTGGGCCCCACGTCTGCCAGTCAGGGCCGCATCTACCCGTGTTTCTGGGTTGGGTGAGCTAGCAAGGTCCTCTTTTGTCTTAGACTGATTCCAGTTGGGTTTTATTCACTCTTTACAGTTTCCCCACCCAGGACATTGCCTCCAGCCAGATCCTCACTGGCAGGTGGAGGGACAGGGGAATTCTGGAGACCTTGGGTGCTTTTTTGGGTCACCTAGGGTAATGATGCTTGAGCACTTTCATAGTGAAATACCAATTTTTTAAAATTACAAATCAATTCATTTCTCCTTCATTTCACTTGTGAAACAATATTGCTTATTTTGGACTTCGTGTATAAATTGGCGACAGTAGCAATGAATTTCATTTCGGAGAGTGAATACAGTGTTTCAAAATATCTCTAAACTGGAGTGGGGGTGGATCAGACAGAGTTGGGAATCTCTGGTGAAGGATTTGGCCTCTTCCCTTCCCAAAAGTTCCCAAGGACTTTACCCACTCCCTAAATTCCGGTTGTCCATGCCAAGGAATAATATTGCTTTGAGGACCTAAGGTGGCCAAGGTCAACCTGTACCCCTAGCCCATGCAGAACCGAGATTTGCTCAAAGATGACCCTTATCAACCAGGGGGAAATGTAATTTCTGGAAGGGCAAAAAATATCACTTAGTACATCATGGTGATGGGAGGAAAGGAAGGCAGGTGACATTTATTGAGCACCTAGGGTTGCCCAATGCCGGCCTCTCTCATACATCACCTACTCTTACCAGCAGCAGCTGCTCTCTTCCTCCCTAGCACCTACCTGAGCTTACACAGTAGGTCAGTCCCTTCCTCCCCACCTCCCAGCGTGAGCTCCATGCCTTAGGGAACTATAGTGCTGCCTGCTGTTTCCCAAGTACCGAGACCTTCCTGAATCATCGAGGATACTGAACAGAGGTTTGCTTTAAAAAGTAGTGCTATGACAGACATGTGGACAATGCTACCTGATGCTCAGGAAATGGAGCCTTGGAGAAGGAACAAAACTGTCTGTGAGTGTCAGTTTTGTGTGTCATCTTGGCTAGATCATGTCATCCAGTTCTTTGGCCAAATACTGGCCAAGTCATTGCTGTGTCGGTATTTTAAATGTATAATCAGTAGACTTCAACTAAAGCAGATGACCCTCCACAAGGTGGATGGGCTTCATCCAATCAGTTGAAGTTCTCAAGAGCAAAATCTGAGATTTATTTTTTAATTTTTTAATTTGTTTTTCATTATCTAGGGATCAAACCCAGAACCTCATGTGTGCTAGGCAAGCACTCTATCTACCACCGAACTATATCCCCATCCCTCAAATCTGAGATTTCCCAAAAAGAAAAGAATTCTGTCTCAAGATTGCCACATAGGAACCCTACCTGAGTCTCCGGCCTGCCAACCTGTAAGATTCTGACTCAGAACTGAAATAGGAACTGTCTATTGAAGCTTCAGTCTGTGTTGGCCAACCTATAGATTTTAAGGGTGCCAATGCTAATAACTGTGTCAGTCAATTCCTTAAAATAAATCTAGACAGATATGGAGAGAAAATGGATATGATAGATAAATATAGGCAAATAATATAGATAGAAGATAGATGCATAAGTGATATAGATAGACAGGCATGACAGATATTGGTAGATGATAGATAAATGATAGAGATAAATAGATAAATTATATAGATAGATAGATGATAGGTAGGCTGGATCTCTTGCCCTCTCTCTCTTCTATCAACAAATCTTATTATTCTGCTTCTCTGGGGATCCATGAGTAAAGCACTGTTCAAACTCATTCACCTGCTCAAGGTCAAGGGTAGGTCAGTGGCTGATATTTACTATGCGATTCAATCCTTACGACTGTCATTCATTGTATTTCCCGGAGGAGGAAGCTTCAGCATAAAGGTGAGGACTTGGTGCAGGCTGCACAGCGGGGTGAGGTTTGCCCACTGAGCATGAGCCTGGGTCTGACTCTTCCTCTTCCCTGCGAGGGACCTCATGAGCCTCCAGGATGCCATCGCTGCAACCCTCCCACCAGCATCCCTCAAAAACACTTGCAGAAGAGCAAGCAACTGTCCCCAAGACAATGGTCGCCACACCACTAGGACTGGCATTCACTGAGCTGCTACTCTCCAGTCTCCCTCCTGATGCTCATTTCCACATACAGATGTCTCTCCTCCCCAGCACCATGAAGTAGGTGCTATTTTATCAAGTGTGGAAGTCCCGATGCACACAGCTCTCACCTCTTGCCTAGGTTAAAGTCAGGGTTATCCAAAGGTCACGTTTGGTGAATTCTCACTCAGTGCTTGCCGTGATCACAGAATTTTTCTGAGGTGACATTTGTCACAATCCACTCATTCAAAGTGGGACAGTCCTGTTAAACAGGAACTTCAGCTTCTGTCAGCTGTGCAAGGTCTGACGGTCACTGGGCCATCATCACCCAGGGCACGATGGCCCTCCCTATTCACCCAGGTTGCCCAGGTAGGTGGTGATGAGGAAGAGTGCAGAGACCTTTCCTCAAGGCCACTGCTCCTAATGACCTATGATCCTCCAATGGAGGCCTTCCGCTGGGCCAGTCTTGAGCCCAGCCCCTACACCACTGCTGTGCACAGGAACAAGCACACACCATGGGAGAGTGCTCGAGGACAGATTCACTCGGGCATGGGCCTCACCGTTCACTCCAGCCCTTCTGGGTGCCCATGATGATTCTGCAGGGGACTCCAACAGCGGATGAGGCACGTGTCCACTGCTGAGGCCTGTCCTGCCCCAGAGGCCCTCATTGAAGGATCCGCATGCTCTGACCCTGATGCAACACTGGGCTTGCTACAGACGCTGCAGGTCAGCTCTGGGTGTGGGGTTAGGAGACACTTTCATTTTATTACCTAAAGCATTTCATAGTGAGTAAATGTCGCTTTTATAATCAGAAAAGATGTAAGAATTGTTTTCTACCTACCCTTCAAAAACTGATGATCAGCTTTCTTTATAAACTTTGTTCATCTGAGAGTTGAGAGAGAAATAGAGACAGAAAGAGACAGAAAGAAATTCAGACAGAGAAAGAGAGAGGGTTCCTTTCGTTGGAGTTGCCTTTGGTTATGAGTGACGTGATAGTTGCTGCATACAGTTATAGCTCTGTTCTTCTTTTATGACTTAGTTATTCCTGGGTTACACCCTCTTCTTCCCTGAGTTGTTTCTTTTTTTATTTCCAAATTGATATATAAGACCTGCTTATATATTGATGTTTTAATCCTTTGTCTGAGCCAGGTTTGGTGGCTCATGCCTTGAATCCTAGTAGCTTGGGGGGCTGAGGCAGGAGGATTGTGAGTTCAAAGTCAGCCTCAGCAACTTAATGAGGCCCTAAGCAACACGGGCATGGGCCTCACCCTTCACTCCAGCCCTTCCAGATGCCCAAGATGGTTCTGCAAAACCCTGTCTCTAAATAAAGTATTTTAAAAGGATTGGGAATGTTGCTCAGTGGTTAAGCATCCCTGGGTTCAATCCCCAGGACCCCCCCCCAAAAAAAAAGGTGCCAGGAGCAGCAGTTAATACCACAATCCCAGTGGCTCAGGAGGCTAAGGCAGGAGGTTCTAAAATTCAAAACCAGCCTCAGCAAAAACGAGGTACTAAGCAACTCAGTGAGACCCTGTCTCTTCTAAACAAAATATAAAATAGGGCTGGGGATGGGGCTCTGTGGTCAAGTGCCCCTAAGTTCAATCCCCAGTACCACCCCCACCCCAAAAAACACGGTGATCCTTTATCTATTACAAGTTAACTTTACTATTTTATCCCAGGGAAGACACATTCACAGGGACAAATCTAGCCATCTTTCTGTTTGTGACTTTGGCCTTTGCTGTTGGGCTCAGGAAGCACCACACCCTGGAAGCTTATATAGACATTGACTTCTCTGCTGTTGTGTGATTTTATGGTTTTATTTTTACGAGTTAAGTATTTAAACCATTGGGATTTATCCTGATGTAAGGCTGAGAGGGGGCTCGAAACTCTGTTTCCTTTTAGTAGTTGGCTAATTATGATGGCCACAGTCAGGCCATGGTTTCTCTCCTTATCCAAATGCTCCTTGGTTGTTGGATAAAGTCCAGGATGTTTCTAGTGATCCTGGACCTTCTTATTTTGTTCCACTATTTGTTGGCCCAAATATAAATACTACTTTAATAATATATATTATTAACATATGACATAATATAGATTATGTATACTAAAATTTGCCAGGAAAGATCACTGTCATTATTTATTATCTTCAGAATTTCCAAACTGCCTACATTTATTTTTTCGGAATGAGCTTTACAGCTTTCGGTTAAATTTCCCCTTAAAAAGCTTCGATTTGAGTTTTGCTAAATTTCTTTTTCTTTTTCTTTTTCTTTTTTAAGAGAGAGAGAGCACGCACACGAGAGAGAATTTTTTAATATTTATTTTTTAGTTTTCGGCGGACACAACATCTTTGTATGTGGTGCTGAGGATCAAACATGGGCTGCACGCATGCCAGGCGAGCACTCTACCGCTTGAGCCACATCCCCAGCCCAGAGTTTTGATAAATTTCTAAATTTACAAAGCAATTATGACTTAGCGGTTTGACTAGCATCTGAGATGTTCTTGATAGAGTCTAACTTTTTCTTTGTGATATTCTCTTCTTTTACTTTCCTCACTAATATTCTGTGGTCTGCTCCATATGGATGCCACCCTAGAATGTTGGGAGGATACAATGGTTGACCACCCAGAAAGTCTAGAACGCTCAGTTATGCCGTCTTGGAAAACCATATATATGCCTTTTTACTTCCACCTGTGACCTTTTGGGGTCATTCCAAACTTTAGTACTGTGGGAAATGCTCAATAAAAAAATAAAGAAGAAACACTCATTTTAGACAATGGTCCATGTTTTCTGTTGGCTACAAATCTTCCTGTCCTCTCATGGAATTCAAGCCAGAGATCAGGTCTCTCTGAGAATATCCAGTCCTGGTGGGTGAGGGAGGGGGACAAGGCTTCAGCTATTTTATTTTGTTTTAAGTTTCATTCTCACGCTCAGACTGTTTTATGGGTTTCAGCTGCAATAGGGGTTTCCCAGCTCGTTATAAATTCTTGAATGCAAATAGTTTTAACAGAAACGCTCCAAGACCTTGGTGTAGAGTCGTAGCCGCAGTTCTTTTCACTCCAGGAAAATCGCAGCATTAACCGGAATCCCCTGTGGTTCATCAAGATCAACAAACTACAGCACTTGGCGAGTGACTGTTTTGAGTTAATGTGAGATGCCATGATCAGAATCAGAAGGCTCCCTTTCATTGGTCCACTGTCATCTCGGGCTTCACTCTCAGGGTCTCCACATCACGCTCATTAGCGATATTGACTGCCCATCCTCTTTCGTGGCTTTGAAAGATTTTTCAGAATATAGTGTAATGAGCAAAAGCAGCCAGCCACACACACTTGGATGGCCGTGAGATTTTTAAGACAGACTTTTTTTTCCCATTCATTCAAAGCAAAAATGGACAGAAATTCACACACACACACAGAGGTTTCATAGATGCTAAGACTCTGGTGCCCTAGTTTCTGATAACTGCTGCTTCATAGATGGTGGACTTAAATCTGTCTCCTCAAATCTACTTTTCCCTCTTGAACAGGATTTAGTTTTGATACTTCATAAATGCAAATGATTATGCAAATCTGTAATTTTCCATAAGGACTCTATTAATTAAATATGACTACATCATGAATTTCCCCTAGACTCACACAGTCTGTGAGGCTAGGAGTCCAGGGGTGACTCACCTGGGTCTCTTGGTTCCAACTCCCTTGAGAAGCTGATGACAAGCTGTGAGTAGGGCTGTGGTCTTATCGGGAGGGACGGCCGGGGCTGGAGAATCTGCATCTAAACTCAGACACGTGTTGTCTCCAGGCCTCAGCTCCTCACTGACCATTGGTTGGAGACCTCAGGGCCTCCCTGAGTGAGCAACCCTTAGGGGTTCTCACAAAATGATAATGGGCTTCTCCCAGAAGAAGTAATGACTCGGGAGATGGGGGTGGTGACACAGCACCAAGAGCAAAGTCACAGTTTTTATTAGTGCCTGGCCTCATAGTGACAGACCATTACTATACCATATGCCAATGGTCATATAGACCCATCCTGGCACCTTATTGATATTGAAAGGAAATGTGTGAAAGCTATGAGGAGGTTCTTGAGATGTGGGGAGAGGCGAAGCATCTTAGAAATACCATAAAAGTACTGGGCTAAATACGTAAATGTAGAGTATATAGTTAGTGTTCAAGAAAAAATCAGAATTAGTCCTCCCTCCCTCTCCCCCTTTTGCAGATCAAGCACCAGTTACAACTGGCAACTCCTTCAGTAGCAGCCCAAATACTTATTAGGGACCTGCTGCCTGACAGACCCCAGGGAATTTACCAGCTACTACTAGAGCTATGCTCCCCCTCTTTTTTTGATATGGGGGATTGAACTCAGAGGCATTCAACCATGAGCCGCATCCCCAGTCCTATTTTGTATTTTGCTTAGAGACTGGGTCTCACTGAGTTGCTTAACACTTTGCTTTTGCTGAGGCTGGCTTTGAACTCACGATCCTCCTGCCTCAGCCTCCTGAGCTGCTGGGGTTACAGGTGTGCACCACCGCCCCATTAGGCACTCCCCCCAATTTTTAACTAAAAATACAAATAAAAAAGAATGTATAGCAAAAAAAAAAAAAGCTCAGAAGATTTGCACTAAATTGACAAAATCACATATTTCTTCAGACACTTAAAGTTTCTTCATAGCTTATCTTTGCTTATTCAACACATTCATCGACTACCTACTATGTGCCCGCACTGGAAATTACAGAAGAAAAATAGACAAAAATCCTGCCTCTCATAGGACATACATCCAGGTGGAAATTTAACTTTGGGATTTCTTCAAGAGAGACTAAAGATCCTGGCCACCGGGGCTGGGGGTGTAGATTAGTGATAGAATGCTTTCCTAGCCTGCATGAAGCCCTGAGTTCAAGCCCCAGCACTGCAAAAATTTTCAAAAATTGTATTCCTTGTGCATCTGACCTTGGGAGCCTTGTCTAGGTCAAGTGCTGCTTGTTATAACTTCCTACATTAGGATTGACTGTATAATTTTGATAATGCTTGATAGTTGGATGTTTCATAGTATAATTTTGAAGACGACCAGAATTTTATCCATTTTTCATATTGAGTTCAAGGATTTTATTTCTCTATTTATACTACCCCTTGCTGAAGTGATCTGAAGTTTCTGACACAGGGAGTTTCCCTGCCTAGGTTATGGCAGGAGAGTAGGGCACAGCTGTGCCCCCTGCCTTTAATTCCATCATCGGGCAGCGTACACCCAGCGAGCTTATGAGTCTGGAGTGATTTTTCCTTTCAATGCTACATCACAATGTGACTTTTCAGGAAAAAATAAAGACACAAATTTCTGTTACACTTCACCTATTAGAGTCACCACCAACACAAAGACAGAGCGATTGAGCCTGCTCTGATGCCACTATGCACCTCTTGGCTGGCAGTGGTGTCTGGGTGCCACAGCATTGGATCGTGAAAAATCATGGGTCTAAAAATGCACAATACAGGTCAATCAGCACATAATCAGAGCTCAGCTGGAACAGGCTGGAGCAACATTCCAGTTGGCTATCTTGGGTTATTGTTCAGTGGCCATTTGAACAGAGTCTTTGATGGATGCATCCTGTTGAGCTTCCCCCATCTGGCCAGAGTCAGGGTCCCCGGGATTGCAGGCGTCGCAGAGGAGGGAATGAGCAACCGGATAGGAAAACGCGCTGCAAGCTGCCCGTGATTGCGCATGCCCCACACTCCAAGGTCGGCTTCTGACGCTTGGGTCTGGTGCTGCGGCGTCTGGACTCAGTGCGCCTTGTGGTCCCTCTAGTTCTGAGCACGGAGGCGGCCTCTAGTTCACCAGGCACAAGGGTGGTGGTGGGATATGAGCGACAAACCGAGGGGAGCAGCCAGTGTAGACTGCGCTGCAGATTTGTTTGGGAAATTTGGGGGCCCCCAGAGGGAAGGTGAATTGCAGGGTAATTGGAGGTGGCAGCCAGACTGGTATGCAGGGACATTCCTCCGTGAGCTCCCATGACAGGCTCCGCCGTGCGGGAGGAAAGCCATACATATTTGTCTGGTTGCATAGTTCAGGCTTGTGAAAATCAGAACCGAGAAGTAAAGCTCTTTATTCTCTTTCCAAAAACACTGCTTGAACTTTGACCTGTGTTCCTCCCCCACTCGTCTCCGCTCCATTTTCAATCTGTTCTCCATTATTTCACTTCATATGCTTGTACATACTTTGTTAGAAATGCAGTGAGCCCGGGCTCACCATCCATCAACGCATTATCCTGAACTTAACCGAATGCCTCCCTCTGCTTGTGAAAACCTGCTCACTTAGGGGTTGATCTGGGGCCACTCCTGGCCCTACTATGGTGCTCCACCTGCCCAGCAGAGCACAGCTGGGCCTTCAGAGTGTGTCCTACCTAGTGTCTTTGAGTCACATGGCCCAGTCCTAACCAGGGCCCTCCCTAGGCAGCCAGCGAGATGTGGCTGGGCTCCTCTCTGTCCACCTGGGAAGCCACCTTCCTCCCCAGCCTGAGTCTGTCTTTCTATCCAGCCCTCTGTTCAGAGGCCACATGTGCTGTTCCTGTTCCCTGAAAAGGGAGCATTTCCCACAGTTCTGGAATTCTTGATTCTGCATGCATCTGCGTGTGGGAAGCCAACCAACTGGCTTGGTACTTTTCAGACCGTTCCAACCAGCTGTTTCTAATCGGTCGGAGTTTCAGCAGGGTGAGCTGCAGCTTCTCTCCTGGACGTGTGTTGCCGCCAGGACTGTCCACACCTCGGTGTCTGCTTGTTTAATCAAGACTAGAGGGACACGAGACAGGCAGGGATGGCTCGGTCTGGACCAGTTAGGGTGGTGAGCGTCAGCAGGACCTCAGGAGGAGTCCGAGTCTCTCGGGAAACAAGAGAGGGTGCACAGCACCATGATGCCCTCCCCAGCTAGGGCCGCCTGGTGGGTGCTGCCTCCCGTGCTGTGTGTCTGCATGCCCGGGGCACTTCTGCACCAGCCAGAGGTTCTCATCCTGAGGTCTGTGGGAAGGAATCTGAGACCCAAAACCTGGATAGGAAAAAATGTTGCATCTTTATTTTCACTAATCTCTGCCTTGAAGCATTTCCTCCCACGATGACTGTGGGCAGCAAACCACAGCAGTGTCAATGCCACCTCTGCTGCCTTGGCAGCAGAAGAAATCCCAGTTGTTTTCATCTTTCCTCAAATTAAGTTTCTGCCCCTGGCTATTTCAGAATTAGTCACCATCAGACCACTGCCGAGGCTTGTTCACTGTGTTAATAAAGAAACACGTGTTGCCTCATTGTAAAATGTATTTTTAGGCTGTGATACTGATTTTTAATAAAATGGATTTCCCTTATACAGATGCCCCTCGACTTACGATGAG
The DNA here is from genome assembly GCF_047511675.1 of Marmota flaviventris. Lineage (NCBI taxonomy): Eukaryota > Metazoa > Chordata > Mammalia > Rodentia > Sciuridae > Marmota > Marmota flaviventris. Next base: position 75,061,385 of record NC_092513.1, read on the forward strand.
AGTACTCATAAGCCTATTGTAAAGTGAAAATATCTTGAAAATGCTTTTGACGTACCTAACCCAACTAGCACCATAGCTTAGCATACCTTAAATGTGCTCAGAACGTTTATGACAGCTGAGCAAAGTCATCTAACTCAGGGCCTCTTTTATGATAAAATGTTGATTATCTCGTGTAATTGATTGAACACCTGTGCCCCCAAAATGCTGGCAGCACAGTACACCCAAGAATGGCAGTTGTTACCCCACATGCGTGATCACGTGGCCAACTGGGTGCTGCAGTTTCTGCCACTGCCTAGCGTCTTGACAGAGAGCTAGGCCGCCTATCAGTAGCCCAGAAAAGGACCAAAATTCAAAGTTCCAGTTTCTACTGAATGCTTATTGTTTCTGCATCATTACTGAAGTTGAAAACTTGTAAGCCAAACCATTGCTGACTGGGGACCATCATCACATACTGACCTCTGATGATAGAAGAGCTCCTAACCCACCTCACCCCACAGTGCTTCTGGTAAGTTAACTGCAAATTTCTGTTTACAGACAATGTGATGCTCAAGGTCGAAAACCACAAAGGATCTAAACATACGAACAATTTGTCCAGATATTTTGGAGAAAATATTTGGAACCTAGAACCAGGTAAGGAATTCTTAGATCCAACACCAATGGCATGACCCTTAGGAGGAAGATCTGATATATTTGACCTCATTGAAAGTAAAAAAGTTCGCTCAGTCAAAGCCCCTATTAAAAGAATAAAAAGACAAATTAAATGCAAGTATAAAATAACTGTAATCATGTTTCTGACAAAGATCCTGTATGTAGAATAGATAAATAACCCTCAAATCTTAATAATAAAAAGAAAACAATTCAATTAGAAGAGAAACAAAAGGTCTTTCACTCAAAAGAAAAAAAAAACATACAGATGGCAAATAAGCACATGGAAAGATGTTCAATATCATGAACAAATAGAAAAATCCATATTAACTCATAGCCAAGTTTCATGACATACATCAGAATGGCTAAAAAACAAACAAACAAAAAAAAAACAGTGGTGATATCAAATGCTGACAAGGATATGTGGCCGTAATCATCCAGACATTGCTAGTGGTAATGGAAAATAGCACAGGCGCTCTGCAAAATAACTTGGCAGTTTTCTATAAAATTAAACACGCATGTACCACATGACTCAGCCATTGAACACTTATTCCAGAGAAATGAAGAACTGACTTTCCTGCAGGAACTGGTGAACAGATATTTACAGCAGCTTTGCTGATCATAACCAAAAGCTGGAAATGACCCAAGGGTGCTCTAAAAAGAGAATGGTTAGACCAACTGTAGTAATCTGTATCATGGAATACCAGTCGGCAGTAAAAAGGAATCGATTATTGATGAACACAACCATTTAGATAAACAGGTGGGTATTGTGCTGACGGAGCCCGTCTCACAAGGATGCACACATGGTGGTTCCATTGTGTAGCAGTCATGAAATCGCGCGATTGTAAAGGTGGAGAATGGATTAGTTGGTTGCTGGGTGTCAGGGACACGGGTGGTGGTGGGTGTAGCTAAAAAAGAGTATGAGAAAATCTTGTGTCGGTGACACAGTTGAGCATCTCGATTGCAGTGTTGGTTATGCAACATACATGACAAAATTGCATACAGCTACATACTATATATAAATTGAATGTAGAACTGATGGAGTACAAACTACAGATTGTGCCAATGTAAAGAAAAATACTGTGAATTTTAAGAACTGGAGGGAAGAGGAGCTAAGTAGGTTTTTAAAAATCTTCTTTCTCTTGCACTTGACTATTAGAAACAATTTCTGGAAAAAAAGTAAAATAGGTGTAAAAGTCATGATCCAGGACCATACAGTCAACAGGTGGAATGTGACATAATAAGAAATACCTATGTGGTCTCTGCCACAGAATCCTGGCACAGAGCTCCTAAATCCCTTGGATTCCTGTGGGTTCCTGAATGTGACCTGGTCACCAGAAAGACCAAGCCATGAATAGAAACTTGAAACTTCCAAATCCCACCCCCACCCTCTCTGGGGGAGAGAAAAGCTGGAGATTGAGTAACCCAATCATGCCTATGAGGTGAAACCTCTGTGTGCATGGCAGCCAGGATGACAAAGACGGTCAGGGAATGATCCTATAGTGACCCAAGGTCACCAGGCTGGGTAAAGTCCTGGCTCAGGATCTGAGTGAGGTTGTGAGTATCTGAGGGCGGTAGAGACATCAGAGAATGGTTGGTAGGATGTGAGGTCAAGAGTGACATGCAGGAGGTGATCTCTCAAGAGTTGGTCAGTCTCTGAGTCTGGGTGGAAGATAAGATCATGGGAGGAAGTGATGTCAGAAACGGAGGTTGTGAGAACCAGCACAGGAGTGGTGTTGGTGAGCATGAGCCTGAGCCAGGAGGAGAGAGGATCACAGCAACAAGGAGAGAGTTGCACGAGAGAGTCTGCTGACCAGATTTTGCAGGAAGCATTATCACTTTTATTAAAAAATGTATTAACACCTACCAATTGATTGTATATCTGTAGGGTTCGGTGTGGTATTTCTATATATGCACATAGCGTGCAGGAGGCTTTAGAGATGGGGAGAGGGCATGATCTGGAAGTAGCAATGAGGAACAGAGGGTAGAGCCACCTGGTCCTAGTGGGACACATTGCTCCAGTGGGGGACAGTCCTAGGACAGAGCTGGGTACTGTATTAAAGGTATTCAAATAATTGGTTATAACGTCAGGAGGACATTTAGACCTAGCCCATATGCAGAAGAGCAGTGACTATTTCTGCAACCCTAGCATCACTTTCCATGGAAGCACTTGGTTCATTTGTGGCTATGGCTAAAAGTGCTTTGGCCCAGGAACCCCTCACTATCTGCACCCGTGGGATTGACTGACCCTTATAGTTTCACATTGCATTGGGTAGATGGAGTGCATTCCTGGGGCAGGATGCTAGGTGTACATGCTCTCCCTGTGGCTGCCACCAGTAGCTGTGGCAATGACCTGTCAAGTGAATCGAGCCTGGAAGGCAAAAGTCAATAATAAATTTTACTTTAAAATAATTTTAGATTTTCACAATTTCACGAAGTTGTGAAAATCATACAAAACTTCTTATATCCCTGACCACTTTCACCCATCACACCTTTCATAATGCATTATGAAATCCAAGAAATTAGCATTGGTACAATGTTATTAACTGTAGAATTTAATTGCCTTTCACTGATTTGTACGTGTACTCATTATTTTAATCAGGTGATTTTAGATCAAAAATATGGAATTCATGTATTTAAACACTCCATATCTGATAGCACTAGGCCAGATTTCAGTGGGGAAAGCTGAGGGGGGACCGAGTAGAGGCTGCCTCTTTTTCTTTTAGAAGGTTATTGAATCTTCATTTTTGCCACCGTTCGTTTTGTTACTCAAGGTCATTTAGAAATGTATTATCTTAGTCAGTGCTTGTTAAAAATGTAAACACTGGGCTGTAGCTCAGTGGCAGAGCGCTTGACCAGCATGTGCGAGGCACTGGGCTCAATCCTTAGCACCACATAAAAATAAACAAATGAAATAAAGACATGCTGTCCATCTACAACTCCAAAAAAGTAAAAAAAAATAAATAAAATGTAAACATTGAACAGTTAACCGTTAAACTCATTTGGGACTAAAAAAAAGAGGAAAAAATATAAAAGAGCCTTTAAAAAAATTAAGCTGCTATGTAAATTGCTGTACCCCAAAATTCAACCCACAACCTTCATAAGATGCTATCAGGGACAGGCATGGTGGCACATGCTTGTGATCCCTGCAGCTTCAGAGGCTGAGGCAGGAGGATCACAAGTTCGAGACCAGCCTCAGCAATTTAGCAAGGCCATAAGTAACTTAGGGAGACCCTGCCTCAAAATAAAAAATAAAAAGGGATGAGGCTCACTGGCTAAATACCCCTGGTTAAAAAAAAAAAAAACATATAAACAGGAGTCCCATTTTCTCAGATATATAACTTGGATTTAACCATCTTTTTATAAACTGGCAAATCTGTATTACTTCATTTTTCTGACTCATAAATAAAATTCTAAAATGAACAACTTGAAGATGTTTGTGTATATGCTTATGTGTGTTGTCCATGTGTACATGTTGTATCCTGTGTCTATACAGTGAAATGCCTTAAGGAATTTCATTAAAATTGGCTTATTAGATAAACGGACACTCACATACATTACAACTGTTAAGATGATGGTAATGATTCCAAAAGCCTCTGAGTTCACATGACTTAAGTAAACCCTGGATAAATAAGAGAGTTTTAATTTTGTCAGTAAAATAAAAATGAAGACATCTTCAGGATTTTTTTTTTAAATTTTTTAGAAGTAGTTGGACACAATACCTTTATTTTATTTATTTTTATGTGGCGCTGAGGATCGAACCCAGGACCTCGCACGTGCCAGATGAGCGCTCTACCGCTGAGCCACAACTCCAACCCCAGAAATTTTATCATAAATTTTTTCCTGGGTGGGCTGGCCAGGCAGGATTCCCTTTACCCCTGTCAGAAGTTTAAGATCATAAAAGTATCACTGTGACCCAAGATCAAATAATACAGATGAGAGTACCGTACAGTGTCCCTTGCTTCCTGCAGATCAAGTTCAGCAATACAATCTTCAGGGATTTTCTTTGACAAGGAAATAACTGGAGGGGCTGGGGTTGTGGCTCAGCGGTAGAGCCCTTGCCTCGAACGTGTGAGGCCCTGGGTTCGATTCTCAGCACCGCATATAAATAAATGAAGAAATAAAGTAAAGGTCCATTAACAATTTTAAAATAAGTAAATAAATATGATTTCATAAATTATTGGTACACAGCAAGCAGTTCAAGATTGCTTTCTTCCTGGTGGGGAGCTCTTCACTAGAAAATCAGGTTTCTAAGAGTCAAAAATTATAACTTATATATATAATTCTATATGCAAAGTGTAAAAGAAGGCATGAAGGTATGCTTTTGATGAGAAAAACTCCAAGATAGAATATTTCTTTTATTGAGGAATAAAAGAGTAGCTGTGTCTAATTTGGAGATTTTTTTTTCCCCAAAAGGGTTGTTTGAAGGGGTCAATGTGAGGAAGGAAGTGAACACAACGCAGAAAGGAATCTATAAAAAGGGGAGGGAGATGCGAAGGAAGCTGTAAGTGTGAGAATGTATTTTATGGCAAGAAAATGGGAAATAATTTTTGTGTGTGTGAGAAAGAATTTTGTGTGGTTGAATAAGATGATGGTCCTAAAGTAGAATGACTTGGATTGTACAGAATGAGAATTTAAAAATATAGCAAAAAACTAAAGGTTTAGGAAGGTCCCAAGGGATCTGACCCTCCGCTGACCTGGCTTGTTTATGTTACCTGCCTGGCCTCCAAAGACACTCTATCTGTCCCCGCTGCACTGCGTCCAGTCTGGAGGCAAAGCAGAACACCACGGTGAAAGAAGTCCATTGTGCGAAATGCCACCCTGCGGATAGCACATTGCTAGACTGTGACGGGCCAGGGAGAGGTAGGTAGCTAACCAGAATGATGGTGATGTGGAAAGGGATCTGCCTCATTCCGGGGCCCCAGAGCAGAGAGGAGAACCGGGGTTGGAAGGCAAAAGCCAGCAGATGTTAGTGCATCCTAAAGAATGTTCTAGAAACAAGATCTAACTGTAGAGTCTGGCTGCCACTATAGTTTGGATGTTTGTTGAATGTTGTCCAAAAGCCTGTGTGTTAAAGGTTTGGTCTCCAGGGTGGCATGGCTGGGAGGAAACTCTAGGAGATAGAGCCTAGCAAGAGGGTCATCAGAGGTATGTCTTTAAAGGGAATTAGGACCCTCATCTCTTCCTCTTTCTCGTTTACTCCCTGGCTCATGAGGTGAGTGGTTTCACTCCATTACGTGCTCCACACCTTGATGTGCTGCCTTGCCACAGTCCCAAAGCAAAGGGGCCAATTGGTCATGTCTGGAATCTTCAAAACTGTGACCCAAATAAACCTTTCTTCTTTATAAATTAATCATCTCAGTTATTTTTGTCATAGTGGTAGAAAGCTGACCAATACAACTGCCTTATGAAGCAGTGAGACACCTGGCCTTGGAAGCATTCAAACCGGAGCTGAAAAGCCATCTATTGAAAGAGCTAGAGAAGAGACATCTATTATAAAAGGAAGGTGAGATGATGTTTTTCCTAAAACCAATTGAACGCTGAGATTCTTGGCTGGAAGGCTGGAAATTGAAGGATTGTGTTGGGTATATGTGTGCATCTGTTGTAAGTAGTAACTCACTTGGTTCTCATGACAGCATTATGGGGTAGATACTATTATTCAGCCCATTTAACAGAAAATGGAACTTCTCCAAGAGCCCAAACCACATGTCCAACTCGATAGTGAATAACTGAATATGAATTCAGACTTCAATGTCTTTGGCTTCAGAGGATCTGCTCTTTCTAGTACATTACCATGCTTTCCAAAAGAGGCACCCTTGTGTGTGTGTGTGTGTGTGTGTGTGTGTTGTGTTTTCTTCAATAGAAACATATCACAAGTTGGGCTTACATTCTGGGATCTTGTCTCTGTATCTGGACAATTCTTAGATCTTACTCATCAGCATGCTGAACTGTTCCTTCATCAGAGACATAGACAGCACCCCCAAATGGTCTGAAATCCTTGTTTCTCACTAGTATGGCTTGCTGAAGAAAAGAGCTGACTTGAAAATTCAATGTCATTTGATTCAGGGGTTAACTCCTCTTTCTAGGCTTGAACAAGCAACCCTGGTCTCTTCTAAACCCTGTGGATATATTTTTCATCCAAGAAATCAGAGATTTTAACAAATGACCCATTCTCCTGAGTAATGGCACTGAAGTAAGGGCCTGCATAGACCTCCTCTTGTAATGGAAGCCCAGGGTGACACCCTTGATCCCCTTCTGCACAGTTCTTTAGGTGGCCAGTTTCTCTTTTTCCCGGCCATTGGTCAACCCAGAGTCTTCTTTGTAAGGAAACCGAGTCCTACATTGATGTGATTAAAGTCCCTCCCAGGATTCTTTGGGGGCCCTTCACCAAAACTTTGTGTCCCTTCAGAATCATGCCAACATTTTCTGGAATATCATAGTCTGATTGCTGAGAATTGTCTTCATTCTCACAGTAGACGTGGTACACATCCACCCCTTTTTAAAATTGGTGTGTGATAATCGTATCATTTATGGAGTACAGTGTGATCATTCAATATGACATCAAGTCAGGGTAATTGGCATTTCCTTCAAACCCTATTATTTGTGTTGAGAATCTTTGAACACCTTTATTCTCGAAGAACAAGAAGCTTTTATTTAACAAAATTTAAGAGGCAATCATCAAAGGTCATCAACAGTATTTGTTCTTAGATTTTATATTCTCAGTTAAACCAATCAAGCATATTTTGACAAAGTATTCACCAAATTATGAGTACAATCTCGAGGAATTCAAAGTCACAAGTAAATAATTCAGATGTAATGTGATAATTTTGACAATTTAGATAGGAATGAAGAGTTGTAGGAACTTGGCAGAGGACAGAGAAAGGCAGAGGGCAGAGAGTTCCCAAATGCTAAGAAAAATGTAGTAAGGTCAGTAGTCTGCTAGGTCTATCATAACAAAGTGCCACACACTGGCTTAAACAATAGACATTTATTCTGTCACAGTGCCAGAGGCTGGAAATCCAAGATCAAGAAGTTGGCAGTTTTGGTTTATAGGAAACACTCTCTTCTTGGCTTGCAAATACTACCTTCTTCCTGTATCCTCACGTGGTCATCCCTCACATGGACTGGTTGTGTTAATATTCTCCCCATGAGAGAACATCATGAAACCAGCTACTCGGGAGGCTGAGGCAGGAGGATCACACGTTTGAGGCCAGCTTCAGTCCCTTAGTAAGACCCTGTTTCAAGATGAAATTTTAAAGTGTCTGAGGATGTAGTCCAGCAGTAGGACACTTGCCTACTGTGTACAAGGCCCTATATTCAATCCCCAGATCTGGGGAAAAAAAAAAAAGTCATAATACATAATATTCTACTCAGAAGTTTAGATGTAAGAATGACACTGGAGAAGACATGATCAGATCAATAGTTTCCAAACTTCAGTTCACAGCCATTTGTGGATCCTGGAATTAGGTCAGTAGTTTCTCTCTTTTCTAATGGAATCTAATAAGATAGAATAAATTAGAAGAGAAGAGAGCCAGGGGTATATCTCAGGGATATGAGATACAGCATATACAGTAACAGTAACAGAGACGGTCTCATCAAACATTCACTGAAGTATTTTGTATTTTTATATGTGAGTACGCACTCCTGTGTGCACGAAGAACAGGTCTCAAGAAAAAAACATATCTGTCTATAGATTGTTAAAAGACAAAAGTTTGCTGACATGGTGACACACACCTGAAATCCCAGTGGCTCAGGCGGCTGAGGCAGGAGGATCATGAGTTCAAAGCCAGCCTTAGTAACTTAGGGAGACCCTGTCTCAAAGTAAAAAAAATAAAAAGGTCTGGGGATGTGGCTCAGTGGTTAAGCACCCCTGGGTTCAATCCCCAGTATCCAAACAAGAACAAAAGAGAAACAGAAAAAAAAAAAAATAGGTTGCATACATCCAAGGATTCAGGCCACTGGGGGATGACATATGCACCTCCCCACACTGGACAGATTAGAAAGCTGGATCTTGCCACCCTGACATGTGTCTCCAGAACTGGGAGTCTCTAACAGACTGGAGAATTTGGCCTTGTCAAAGTATTGTATGCTTAGAACTGTTAGTTGAAAGAGAAAATAAAAAAGAGGAAGGAAGAAGAAAATAAACAGTGTAATTCACCGTAAAGATGTCGAGGAACTGGTCTACCCCCCTGGTCTGAACCCAGAATAGAGAAATGGCCCCACGAGTGGACAGAGACCACCAAGCAGCCTAATGACCCAACACTCCTGTTTCTTTCAAATGGAGGCTTAAATGTCTTGTTCTTCCAAACCTCAAGGCAGAACACGGTTGCTGCAAATCCTCTCCTGTAAGTGGAAGGTTCTGGCCCCTGCATGCTGAAACAGAGGCAGCAGAGGACTCCGCTGTTCTGAAGCCTCCACAGCGCTCTGCCCACATCTTGTCACACTTCATATGACGATCTGCAGGATGACCCCAAAGGGCAAGAACAGTGATGCTGACAATTTTATTACAGACGATCGTTATAAATTGCTTTGTTCTGTGGTTGGTTATCGTTGCTAACCTCCTATGGTTCCCAATTTGTAAATAAAACTTGATCATAAGTTGAATACATCCAAGGATTCAGGCCACTCGGGGATGACATATGCACCTCCCTCCGGTGAGGGTGGCCCCTCTATCCTTCCTTGAGTAGTGGTTAACGGGCAGGTGTAGACAGATGTTCCTGGAGCTCTGTGTTTAAGATTTGTATGTAAGATGTCCTACAGCTTCCAAATGAGTGAAGGCAGGTTGTCAGACTGTCCTTCTCCCTTCTGACCCTGGCCCTGTCACAATTGCCAATGAGCTCACAATCTAAGGTGGGGGCCGGGGGTCTCCCTCACTGCTGTGGGTGTTCCAGAGGAGGTGACTGGGAAACTTCCCAACCTCCCTATGAAGGGGATCCTCTTTGGCAGGAAAGGAAAATAAGGCACAGAGGAAATGATACCCACCAGAGGCCATGGGGATTGTTGGGATTAAAGCTGAATTTATTTGATTTCAAGTCTGAATTCTGTCCATTGGCTCCCCCCTACCCCTGTCCTGTTTTTGGCTTTTGTTTTCTTTTTCCTTTTTCTTTGCAGTACTGGGGATTGAACCGAGGTCAAGTTCTCCACAACTGAACCACATCCCCAGTCTCCCAACCCCTCTCGTGCTACCTGAGACTCTGCCAGCTTGGCCAATCTCACGTTACTGTCTCTTACGTGTGATGTTCAATCTGATGATGTTGTTTGTGGTTTAAAGCAGCGGGCAAAGACCAGATTTAGATCTGCTTAGAAGAACCCTCGGGCTGCAAGACTGAGGGAATAAAGGCAAGAAAAAATCCCCTCTTGGTGATGAGCATCTGGAGCTGCCCCAGACCTTCAGTGACACCCAGAACTCCTTCTTCAAAAGCTCCAACTTGATGGAGTCCTTGCGGAGCCTATGGATTCCCTAGGAGCTGTCATGGTTCAAACCTCATGTTTCGCAAGCATCTTGATGTCTCTGTGTAGTGTCACCCCCTCCTCCACAGAAAATCTTCACTAAGCTTCTCCAGAAATCTTCGCCATAGTTGATTTAGGATTGTCAGCAGAAGAGTCTACAAAAGAGTTCAGTGTAGGTAAACTTCCTGTTTTCCTGTTGCTCTATTTTACTTGGCCACTGGCCTGGAAGAAATCAGCACTCCAGGTGCTGGATTCCCCTTTACTAGTTTTTCACGAACATTTATCCAGTAGAGTAGAAGTGTGTTTGCAAATGCAAAGTGTGATAATAAAAAGATAGATCCTTTAACAAGGCCTCTGACCTTGAGCTGGGCTTCACGGAGATGTCTACATTTCCAAGATGAGAGAAATTACCAATTGGGCTCCATGGTAACAGCTGGCAGGGGAGGAAAGAAAAGAGAGGAGAAGCTCTCCCCTTCTCAGGTGCTGTCCTTGAAGGGTTAACTTGCTCAGAACAGTGAAAGAAAAATCTGCTTTATGTGGACTTCTGCAGATTTGGAACTTCTGAGCCCTACAGCATTAGAATCTCTGCACAGGTGGGTGCGACAGGTGCCACCTTCTCATTGCGCAGGTGAGAAAGGTGAGCCCGGGAGGGCAGGTGCTTTCTCCATTGTCATGCTTTCTCTGACAGGACAACAATGCTCCACCAGGAGAGGCAAGAGGGGCTGTAGGCACCCAGAGAGGGAAGAAGGAAGTGTGTTGGAGGCTGGGGGGCGGGGTGCATATCAACCTGCAGTTCAGGTGTCCCAGTGGGATGCCGGACCTCCCTGGATGGGTGCACTAAACCCCAAATGTGTCTGTGTGTAGTCTCTTCTCGGTGTGTGCAGGATTATAAGACACTGAGGTTAGTTTTTTATTTTGTTTTTTGTTTTCTAACCGTGTCTGCATAACGCAGACAAGGCGTGCTAAATTGTAAAGACCCAGACCCCCAGCACGTACAAATGGACATCTTGAGTCACTTTCTGATGTTTCCTGAGTTACCAGAATAACCTTGCATTCTCGCTGCTTTTGGCAACATGAACCACACAGATTGGAAAATAGGTTTTCGGCCGCCTTATTTATGGCTTGCTCCGTTTTCCATCCAAAGGCTACTGCCTGGCTCTATAGCATTTGAAACTTGCCTGTTGGGATTTGGGGAAACATTTGCTTTCTTCATGCTGATCGTGTACTTCCTGCTGAAATTGAGCTCTCCGCTTTGAGCAGCACCACAAAAACCAGGATCAGCCAGCCGGATTCCCTGCGAGTCAGGAAATGGGAGCCAGACTCCTCCGCATGTCTCTGGACGCTGGTGTCGGTTTCCCTTCCTGGGCAGATGAAAGGATGAGGTCATCGCACATGATTGAGTGGTGGAGAAGCACAGCCTTCTAGAAACCAAAACCAAGCATCTGTCTCACGAGAAAACATTTTGGAAGCCAGGTTTTAATCAACGACATTAAATAAATCACTGATGTTTAGAGACTGGTAAATTCCAATGGCAGTCTGTCTGGATTTCTTCGAAAATGTAAAGCATAAGTCCTGCTTGTCAATGAGAATACCCTGGCATACCAGCAGGAAAGACAAAGCAAAAACCCAATCTTAGCAATAGGAACCACAAAAAGGAAAAGAGATTTTTAAAAAAATAAATAAATAAAACATTCCGTGTTTATCTTTGGAAATTTTTTTTTTTAAAGGAGAAGAATACAACCAGGGACTTGAAAAATTGTGCTCTATGTGTGTAATATGAAATCAATTGCATTCTGCTGTCCTATATAACAAATTAGAATAAAAAATAATCTATTTTTTAAAAAAAAGGAGAAGAAGCTCCAGTGGCTGGGCAGTCTCCAAAGGAAGGTGCATCTTCAGCCTCCCAGACTGTCTTCTGGCTAGATGAGACCTGGGCATGTCCCGGGAAAGCATGAACAGGAGAGTGAGATACGCAGGCGCAGGCTTGGGGATTCTGGTCTGTGCAGCTACAGGATGCAGAGTTAGCCTATCAGCACCTCCAGCTTCCCCAAAGCCTAGAGAACAGGGTCAAGGAGAGCCTGACAGAGTGGTCCCTGCCCTCGACCCCCAGTTCTTATCTGGCAGGCATCGGGTTTGGACATTTACACAACTGGACCAACAACCCTTATGCTGCTATCCCTGGACTCACTTCAGGGCATTGTCGTATTTTTATAATAGAGTGCATTTTTTATTAAAAAAAAAAAATGAGTGTGTGTGTATGTGTGTGTGTGTGTGTTTTAGACTGCATTTTAATACGCACAGTTTTAGGTTCACAAGAGAATGGAGCAGAAAGTACAGAGATTTCCCATGAACCCACATTTCCCACCCACCGCTTCCCACCCCACCCCACCCACTGTCAACATCCCCCATTTGAGTGATAAGTTTGTTACAACTGATAAACCTACACTGACACATTGTTATCACCCAAGTCCACAGGTTGCATTAAGGTTCATTCCACATCATGCATCCTGTGGGTTTAGACAGATGCATGATGATACGTAACCACCATTATCGCATCCTACAGAAGAGTTTCATTCCCCTGAAAATCCCCTAGGCTCCTCCTGGCCATCCCTTCGGCCCTAAACCCCATGGCAAGCACTGCTCTTCTGACTTCTTTATTTTCCAGAAAGTCATAAAGTGGGATCACCCGGTGTGTAGCTTTTGCAGACTGGCTTCTTTCATTTAGTGATTTTCAGACACCATATTCTATCTCCTAGCTACATAACTTGTGCCACCCACTGTAAGATATGACCATGGATCCCTTGCTCAAAACCATTCAGAATTACAAGATGGTGACCGTAAAGCATGAAACTGAGCATGGGGCCATCTGAGGGCTGGGTCCTAGGAACAGGGCAGATGCCAGCCCATAAAGCTGGCCTCACTAACAAGGTTTTCAATCAAGTGACCAATGTGTGAGTGGGTCCCTTGTCTTGTTCATATTCCACAAAGCCGGAACATAAAACAAAAGAGTTTATTTATTTATTTATTTTTTGTTTCCACAGTTGCCACCAACTCCAGTGCTTGAGTGCTTTTTCAAACACAGCTTGAAAGACAAGAGGGACTAAGTGAGGGTCTCTGCTGATTCCTTCCTTAATTGCATTGAAGCATCATTAAAAGAGAGACAGCGCCAGGTCATCGACTCTGCAGCATGCAGCTCCCTTGATAATGTTTATTGTTAAAAAGAAAACAGGCACTGCTTTTGATGACAACCCTTTGAATCATCTTACCGGTGGCAAGGCAGCACATGCATTTCCAGGCAGCACAATATTCACTTAGAGGCCTCTGCAGCTGCATGGTTAGCTGGGTTCCTTCTTACACCAGGGAGATATGCTGGGTCTTAGAGGTGGCTGGAAGCAATGTGAGTGCATGTCGCTGACCTGGGAGCATATGTTGGTTCTAATTGTTGACACTCCCCCTTGCCTTCTCAAAATTGCTAGTATTGTGGAGCACATGCAGCCATTTAGAAAACTGAAGGGGAGTGTTCCATGTCACAGGTCTGGCTAGAAATGGTAAGGTAGAGAAGTGGTAGGGTAAGGGCCACAGAGAAAATGAAGAGACTACAGGAACTAAAGGTGGCTCTGGGCCTCACCGGGGTAGTGGATGCATAGTGTATCAGTATTCTAGAGCTGCTATAACAAGCATCCCAGACTGGTGAGCTGAAAACTGTAGACATTTGCTTCCTCACAGTTCTGGAGGCCTGAAGTTCAAGATCAAGGTGTCAGCAGAGTGAGTTTCTTCTGAGGGCTCTCTGCTTGGTCTGTAGACAGCCATCCTCTCCTGGTATCCTCTTCACATGTTGTCCCTCTGTGAGTGTAAACATCCTGACCTCCTTTCCTTGTAGGGGGGGGCCGTCCTAGGAAAGGCCCTATCTCCAAATACAGTCTCATTCTGAAGTTCTGGGGCTCAGGACTTTAATGTAGGAATTTTAGGAACACACAATTCAGCTCATCTCACAAAGTAGTTTAAATTATCTCCCAAGAGTGACAGCAGCAGTGACCAGGACATGTAGAGTCATCACCAACTTTATTCAGTGTGTCTGTAATTGTGCATTTTATAAAATGTCCTTTGTTTATTCAATTTTGTTTATCTTCCTCCCATTTAGAGTTCCAAATGGAACTGAATCATTCTAAACTATCCCTAGGAAACCTCCTGTTTCTTTTCCATCAGTTAATGTTTTATTTTTCTCATATACCAATGACATTTGCGGGTGGTTTTATGCAGCCAAATAATCAAACTACTTAAGTTTTTTGTTTTATTCTCTACTGGTTCAGAATATAGTTAGTAGTGTTAGAGGGTAGGAATCTCCAAATTTTTCAGGGATTCAAACCCCAGCTCTACCTTCTCGAGCTGTGTGGCCCTGGTCATAACTTGAGGTCATGACTTGACCTCTTTTAAGTTTCATCTGTAAAATGGGACACATAAGGGTACTCTACTCATGGCATCATTGTGAAAACTAATTGAAACAATGTGCATGAAATGCTCATCTTAGATTCTTATTCAATAATAATAAGGATGAAGAATTATTATATAATGCAAATGTTGTGTTATAAAGAATACATATTGTCAAGTTACTTTGCAAAGTGGTTTTGTAAAATTGCCAACAGCAACTAGAGTTTTAATCAAGTTTTACTCTACCATCATATCAACATAGAATGATATTCTTTACAAAAAATAAACCAACTGATATGGTGTCAAAGAGTAAACTAATGCCAGTTGCAGTGGTACATGCCTGTAATCCCAAAGGTGCCAGAAGACTGAGGCAGAAGGATTTTGAATTCAAAGCCAACTTTATTTAGTGTGTCTGTAATTGTGCATTTTATAAAATGTCCTTTATTTATTCAATTTTGTTTATCTTCCTCCCATTTAGAATTCCAAATTGAACTGAATCATTCTAAACTACCCCCAGGAAACCTCCTGTTTCTTTTCCATTATTTAATGTTTTATTTTTAAGTTTCATCCGTAAAATGGAACACATAAGGGTATTCTTCTCATGGCATCATTGTGAAAATTAATTGACATAATTTGCAAAATAGGGCTGGGGAAGTGGCTTAGTGGCCGAATGCCCTGAGTTCAATCCCCAGTACCAAAAGAAAAAAAAAAAGAGTAAACTTATTTAACATTTTCCCTCTTTGTGTACTTTAAAGTTTGTTTAAGGGGAGTTGTAATTTCCCCAGAAGTTTTACTAGTTACATTTCTATTTGTTCATTGTGTTCTCCTGTTTATGTCTTCCTTCACCACAAAAGAAAACAATTTAGAACCTTTTCCTCTCTACCAACAGCTCTATTTAAATCATGTGACAGTGCCTTATTTCATTCTCCTATGGAAAAGAACAAACGCCTCCGTGACTTACGGATCCATTGTGTGGTAAAGCACACAGAGGACTGAGAGATGGCAGCCCTAAATAAAGCAAGAGAGGGCTGCAGGTTGCCTTTGTCAATCACCAACCATCAGAGCCAGAGAGGTGGTAGACTAATCCGCGGGTAACCCCCACTCAGGAGATCACTGAAGCTGCAAGCCAGGTCCATGTCACCAAGCCAGTCATGGTGGAATTGCATCAAATACACAATTTACTCATAAAAAATTGGTTACAAGAACTATAGACAAGGACCTGGGTTATAGCTCAGTGGTAAAGTGCTTGCCTCACACACATGAGGCCCTGGGTTGGATCCTCAGTACCACATAAAAAGAAATAAATTAAAATAAAGATATTGTGTCAATCTACAACTAAAATAATATTTTTAAAAAGAATACTAAAGACAAACAAAAATAACAGATACAGGAATACTTTTCCTTGTTAAGTTACCCTTCAGTGTTTGTGGGATTGGTTGCAGGACCCCCATCAGATATCAAAATCGGCAGATGCACAGGTCCCTAACAAGAGATGGTATAGTATTGTCACAGAACTACATGGCATCCTGTTGGTATACTTTAAATCATCTCCAGACTACTTATAATATCTAATGAGAATAACTATACTGTTATTACTATAACAATATCTATATTATTATGCGGTACTGTTTAGGAAATTGTGACCAAGAAAAAAAATTGTACATGTTCAATAAAGACGCAGCATTAAAAAAAAAAATTCTATCCATAGTTGGTTGAATGTGTGGATGCAGGGGGTGAGGGGCTATTTCCCTGGCCTTTGTGCTGCCACAGGCTGGTCTTGGTGATTTGTGCCTGCTCTAGGGGCACTCATATCCTAATGGCACCTGTTTCCCATTGCACCCATTTGCAATTGCAAGTTCACTTTAGATCCAGACCCATACAGCACTGTCCCGCTGTAGATGTGCATGTTTAACCTTCAAGATGAAGTTGTAATCATTTTGACAATTTCTGTAGCTGGGTGGGCTCTGCGAACCAGGCTAGGCTTCTAAGCTGGTTTTTTTTTTTTTTTCTCTCCTCTACAGTGTGGGGACAGCAAGGGAACCCACCTCACAGAGGATCTGCCACCAAGACTTGGAATCCCAGGAGTCCCTCTGGATTCTATGGTTCTACATCCGTGGATTCAACCAACTGCTGATGAGAAATACTTCTTTAAATCGCATCTGCACTGAACATGTACATAATTTCTTTCTTTGCCTCTGTAATTTCACACCCTCTTCAATGAAATCTGTGGACCTTGTTTCAGGTTCTGTGTCTGCACCACAAATATGGCTCACAGGCTCCGTGGGCAGGAGTGTGGACAGGACCCAGAGCAGGTGGCTTGTCCCTGTTCCCTGATTTCTGGGGCCTCAGCTAGGAGGACTCAAAAGACAGAAATGGGATTGGAAGTTTCTCCACTCAGTCACCTGCTGCTGGAAGACTGGGCTTGTCTGGGACTTTCTGCTGGAGCTCTGACACACGGCTTGGGCTTGTCACAATGGGTGGCTGGGTCCCAAGAAAATATGTCAACACCACCAGGAAAAAAATGGTGTGGGTTTTTCTGGCCTCGCCGCCCAATCAGATAACATCACTGCTCCCACATGCTGTTGGTTGTGAGAGTCACCAGGGCTGGTCTGATGGAGTCTTGACATGGTCACACAGAAAAGCTAGGGGTTGGGAGACACTGCTAGACCATCTTGGAAAACACAATCTGCCACACCTTTCTTCTCAGAACATGGTTTTTGTTTAGTTTTGCTTTTTGGTAATGGGGATAAACACAGAGCCAAATATCCAGCCCTTTTTATTTTTTTTATTTTGAGTCAGGGTCTTACCAAGTTGCTGAGGGCCTCATAAATTTGCTGAGGCCAGCCTCCAACTTGTGATCCTCCTACCTCAGCCTCCAGAGTCTGTGGTATTACAAACATGCACCACCGCGTCTGGTTCAGAATACATTTTTTAAATAAATAAACAAAATACAAAGAATTATAAGGGAAATGAATTATATCAAAATGCAATTTAAGGTCGGTGTGGTGGCACACATCTGTGTGTGCACCCAGCAATGCAAAGTCTGAGCAAGAGGATCACTAGTTTGAGGCCAACCCGGGAAACTTAGCAAGACTCTGTCTCAAAATAAAAAAATAAAAAATAAAAATGGGGATGTAGGGGCCGGGGATATGGCTCAAGTAGTAGCGCGCTCGCCTGGCATGTGTGAGGCACTGGGTTCGATCCTCAGCACCGTATAAAAATAAAATAAAGATATTGTGTTCACCTAAAGCTAAAAAATAAGTATTTGAAAAAAAAAATGGGGAAGTAGCTCAGTAGAAGAGTGTCCCTGGGTTCAAAACCCAGTACCAGGGGAGGGAAAAAGAAAGAAAGAAATGCAATTTACACACGTAATTGATGGTATACAAATACATGTGCTTCTTCTCTGGGAGGAGGGGGAAAATAGGTGGTATGACATCTCCAAATGAACTGTAGCCCACTCTTCTTAATGTTCACTTCAGTGTAACACATTTGGTTTGACTCTTGAGCTGAAAACTGTATACTTTGGTTGATTTATTTCTTTTTTAAAAAATTCTCTTGATTTTTTTTTTTAAGGTGGTACTAAGGATCGAACCCACCCAGGGCCTCACATGTGCTAGGCAAGTACTTTACCACTGAGCCACAACCCCAGCCTCAGTTGATTAATTTCTACAGACAAGTATTTTAAGTAATTTGCTTCCCAATGTATTTTGATCCTGAGTATACTATATTCAATGAAGAGATTTGAATTCTATTTGAAAAAAAATGAAATACATGTGCTTTTTATTAACACATTAGGAAAACAAGATCTAATAGAGAATGTCATTGTCACTAATTACTCATTTCCAGGCTGCAATAAATTGGAATGATATTTGGAAAAATGTCCCATAACTGTAATGTGTACACATCTGTGAATTCTATTGGCGATGGAATTGCAGGTTTGGCAAGGCCTCGTGGTCTGTGGCTTATAGTCATAACTGAATTTTCTTTTGTTTGCAAAATTCTTATTAGAATTACATTATAGTCAGAATAAAGAGAATTCAAACTTGAAATTTTTCTGGATTCTGATACAGAATAGAATATATCATCCCACCTATTCAAGTTCAAATCTTTGGGTGCTTGTGTCTATTTGTATGTATATATATTTTGTTACTATTACTTTTCAATATTTCCTTTCTTTTTTTTTACTTTTAAATATTTTCTGATGGTGATTTATTATAAATGGGCCCTTTTCTTTCACTGTATTTTCCAAATAGACTTAATATTTATGTAGAATTACTTCTACTGATTGCCTACATCAGTTGTTCACACTTTCGCTTCCTTGGGCCATCTGTGTGTGCTGTCATCTGCAAACACTGGCCACTCAGCCTTCTCCTGACAAAGTCTCACATCTTCCATTTCACTTCCCAGTGAACTGGTTTGGTTCCTGGACCATATTTATAAAATGGGTCATATTGAGTGGATTTCTTGTTCCTGATTTTTCCTTAATATGAACCATGATTAGAGATATTGATAGTGAAAGACTATGGAATGGGCAATGACCAGATTACATATAAAAATAGAATTCTTTCCCACCACCTGCATGTCCTACACCATAGCTCTTATTCTGGAGAGCAAGAGCTCCTGAGATTTTTGTGAATTCCCAAAATGGTATGCAAATTTTTCCGAAGAGTGAGGCTACACCTTTCATCAGACTCTCAAAAGGACCAAAGACTAAAAGAAGGTCAAGGCTTATGGCTCCCCACAGCACACATGTTAGGTGCAGGGCAGGCTGAACTAAGCTGTGTGCAGGGCAGGCTGAACGAATGTTAGCTGCAGGATGACCCATGCACTCAAACTCCCTCTGTCTGGTCCTTTATCACCTGTTGGCGTCAAGTCTGAATACTCAGCCCCACTCAAGGATGAACACTTGACTCCCACCCGTCTGGTGCAATAGAAACCCACATCTGACCCCTGCCCTGTCTGCCTGAAGGCAGAAGATGACACCCTTAGCAACTACTGTGTGATCCAATCACTGTAGGCCAACAAGGCAGCTTGCAGACCCAGAGACCCCATTAGATTTGGGCTATAAAAACTCCTTCCTGATGGGACCCTCTCTCTTGTTTTCACTCTCTCTTGCTCTCTCTGTCTCCTTCTCTGGCTCTTGCTCTCTCTCTTTTCTCCTCTTTCTCACTGCTGCAATAAAGATCTCCTGGTGGCTGGAAGTGTCGTGGTCACTTTCCTTTCAACACACACACACCCCTTCAGTACTAGCGATTGAACCCAAGGGTGCTTTGCCACTGAGCTACAGCCTAGCCTTTAAAAAAAAAAAAATTATTGTTTATTTTGAGACAGGGTCTTGCTAAGTGACCCAGGCTGGCCTTCTACTTGCGATCCTCCTGCCTCAGCCTCCTGAGTAGCTAGAATGACAGCCCAGCAAGGCTCATGGCTTAGACTATTTATTGCTGAGTTTAAAAAATTCAGGAAAGTGGGCCAGCCCTCACAGAGTTGAATTTTTCTTTCTGTGGGTTCCTAGAAGGCTCAACACAGTGGTGTGCATGCCGGTAATCCCAATGGCTCAGGAGGTTGAGGCAGGAAGATCACAAGTTCAAAGTCAGCCTCAGCAACTTAGTGAGGCCCTAAGCAACTTAGTGAGACCCTGTTCTTAAAATAAAACACGAAAAGTGCTGGGGATGTGGCTCAGTGGTTAAGTGTCACTGGGTTCAATCCCTAGTACCAAAAACAAAAACAAAAACAAAAGCCCTCTATGGAAGATAGCTGTAGGTTGTCGGCTCTATACCTAAGGTAGGTAGGAACAGCTCATGGGCATCAAAAATGCCAGCTTCTTTGTCATCCTGAGATTCCCATATCCCAAGATTCCTAAATTCTGCCCTCCTCGCTCACAGTTAATAAGCTCCTCTCACTCCAAGGAGAAATTCACCCACTTTCTGTCAAAGACTCCTCTTTCTTGGGGGAAGATGTTACACAGTGTCATTACCCCCATTATCTGGCTCTTCCAGGGACAGTCCTCTCTTTGACATACTAACCTGGTCCAACTTCTCTGTCATTTAGTAACGACTTTCCCTAAGCCCACGCCACATTATTTTTTAGCATCTGTCTATATTTGCTTCTTCATCTACTGTAGGGGAGAGAATTCTTTCTTTTTCTCTCAGCCCCCCTACATCCTCTGGTGGGGCACCTATAAATTAGACTAGCAACAGACAGATTCATAAGAGAAAGACACGCAGAAGTGTATTAGCACGTCCACTGAGCATATGCGAAAGAGCACTCAGAACTCAGTAACGTGAAGGGGTGGTTAGAATTCTGGCTTACTGAACAACTTAACAAAGATCAATAAATTTGCAGAGAAGTACAAGACCAAGGAATGGGACTTTGAGCTTCTAGGGGGAGCAGATTGTGGGAAGGTAGGTTATATGGGGAAGATGGGAGAAGAGGCGAGTTAGTAGAGTTTGTTGCATAAGCCCCTCTGAGCTGATAGGTGACTAACAATTACCTCCTGTCCTTCGTGATGGAGAAGGGAGGGGGCGTCTTCACCAAGTGACATCTATCTGGGTTTTGGGTAAGGAGGAGGGGGAGAACCAAATGCTCTCCTTGTATCTTCTTAATTGCTATCAGCTCAAAATAATCCTTGTGTTGGGCAGGGGTTGTGGCTCAGCGGCAGAGCGCTCACCTAGTACGTGCGGGGCACTGAGTTCAATCCTCAGTACCACGTAAAAATAAAATAAAGGTATTGTGTCCAACTACAACAAAAACAAAATATTTAATAATAATAAGAATCCTTGTGTCAAAATGGCATGTTTTGGGGTGGTATGTTCTACCATCCTTCACTATTACAATGTCAATTTTAAGAATCATTTCGAAGTTTATGTATGTATATATGTGTTTTGTGTGTGTGTGTGTGTGTGTGTGTGTAGTTGGAAATGGAACCCAGGATTCATGCATGCTACACAAGCACTCCACCACTGAGCCACATCCCCAGCATTCAAAGTCCAAATTTAAACAATTCTTCTTGCCCTTTTCACCCCAATCCCCAGAACTAAGTATTTCCTCCTGGAGGTAGAGGAAATACAAGCTATACGTTAGATCTCATATTTCATATAGTAGAACTAATCTAGGGCTGGGGGAGTAACTCAGTGTTAGAGCACTTGCCCAGCATGCATGGGGCCCTGGGTTTGATCCCCAGCACCAGAAAAAAAAATCTAATATAATAATCTACATATAAGATATAATAACCTCCATAGTGAAAATAATCACCTACACATACTACACTAAGCTATGTATAATAGGTGAGTTGCTCTCCCCGACTTATAATCCTGCAGAGCTGCTCATTGCTGTTAGTAAAGACCCAGGAGTGCGCTCAGGAGACTGGCGCCTCTTCTCAGACGCACCCAAGCTCCGGCCAGCATGGGTCTCCATCTCCCCCTCAGCATGTTCAGCCCTTGCAACTTTCACTCTGGCTCTGTCCTTCTCAGATCCTCATAACTCGGCTGCAGTGTCCCCTCCTCAGAGACGCCCTCCCTGACTGTCCAAAACCTGAACTGCCCTGTGTCGCTCTGCTCATTCCTTCTCCCAGTACCTCCAGTCACTTGGTGACTGTCCACACACCCCACCACACACACCTGCTTGAAGCTGCTGTCAGCACTGGCTTGTCCACCCCAGATGCTTTCAGGAGGGGGAACACCTGTTTTCCAATTCCTAGCACAAAGCCTTACATTAGTAGACTCAGTAATCATTTCTCAAAGTCCTGGATGACGGAATGAAGGAATAAATGAGTAAATTGCATATTCTAGGGCAGGATTCTGTAAACCACCAGTTTCAAATTTGTGAATTAAAACATAAACTGCTTAAATGCAAACTCACTAGGAGCAGAAGAAAATAAAAGTAAACATTTACCTGTTTTCTGGATGGGAAGAAATGTTTAAGATTAATATCAGGGCTGGGGATGTGGCTCTAGCCGTAGCGTGCTCGCCTGGCATGCATGCGGCCCGGGTTCGATCCTCAGCACCACATACAAACAAAGATGTTGTGTCCGCCAAAAACTAAAAAATAAATATTAAAAAAATTCTTTCTCACTCTCTCTCTCTCACTCTCTCTCTAAAAAAAAAAGATTAATATCAATTACAAAGTAGAAAGATAATATCACAGACTGCCTTGAAAACATTAAAAATGGAACACTGATAGCAATTTTTATATTTAAAATTGAATACAGTGGGGATTGGGATGCAACTCAGGGGCTAATTGTTCGCCTAGCATGTGCAAGGCCCTGGGTTTGATGCCCGGCATTGGGGGAGGGGGTTAATAAAACAAAAAGGGAAAGAGTGTTTAGCAAATATGAATATTAGCATGCTTAATATTTATGATTTTTACATACTAGAGAAAACATGACCCCCCATTGTTCTGTGAGGGACAAAAGCATAGTTAACTATTTATAAAAGAGAATTAATGCAAGAGGAAATCAGAGTAGTACCCCTTTTCCTTGGAGATACACTCTAAGACCCCCCAGGGATGGCTGAAACCGTGGATAGTACCAGACCCTATAGATGCTGGGTTTTCTACACATACACATCCATGTTAAAATTTAACTTGTAAATTAGGCACAGTAAGAGACAATACCTAATAATGAAAGAAAATGAAGACAACCGTAACTAATAATGAAATAAGAAAATAAAATGGAGACACCAATGGCCAATAGTGAGATCGCAGCAAGGACTTATTCTCTTGGCTTTTCCTGGAAGTGTTCGAGGGGAGGCTAAAAGCAGGATTGAAGACTTGGCTCCGTTTTGCATCCATCTACTTTGCTCCAAGTCACCCTGGATTCCAGGAACAGGGGGCTGATCAATAAACACCGTGTGAAGCCTGGAAGCTGCTCCCCCTCCCTCTGCCCTCCCCCTCCCGTCCTCTCCCCTCCCCTCCCCTCCCCTCCCCCTCCCCTCCCCTCCCCCTCTCCTCCCCTCCCCTCCCCCCTCCTCCCCTCCCCCCTCCTCCCCTCCCCTCCCCCCTCCCTTCCTATTAACCTCAATCAAGGTCCTTGTCAGCCTCTTGAAGACAGGCTAAGGACTTGGGCCTCCTCGTCTTCCTAGTGTGGCTAGACTGATTAAAATCCCTTTCATGTTTTTAACCTGTTTGACTTTTCGGGAGTGAGTGGCTGGACCTGAGTTATTTGATACCCACCATCAGGCCTCTGGCCTAGGACCCCAGAAACAAAACAGAATGATTATAACAACATATGGTAGTTAAATCTATGTGAATATGGATTCTTTCTCTCTTTCTGGCTTTCTTATTTGCTCTAAGCCATTATGGAAAACAGTATGGAGATTCCTCAAAAAACTAAAAAAAAAAAAAAGAACTACCATATGACCCAGAAATTCCACTGCTATGTACAAGTCCAAAGGAGTTTCAATCTTTGTATCAAAAAGATACTTACGCTGGGTGCAGTGGTGCATGCCTGTAATCCCAGCAGCTCAGGAGGCTGAGGCAGGAGGATCATGAGTTTAAAGCCAGCCTCAGCAAAATGGAGACCCTAAGCAACTCAGTGAGACCCTGTCTCTAAATAAAATACAAAACAGGGTTGGGGATGTGGCTCAGTGGGTGAGCGCCTCTTGTTTCAATCCCTAGTACCAAAAATAAAAAATAAAAAAAGATAATTGCACCTCCATATTTATTGCAGCACTATTTGCAATAGCCAAAATGTGGAATCAACCCAGATGCCCTTCAACAGTTAAATGCGTAAAGAAAACGTGATCTATGTACACAGTGGAAGCCTAATTGTGTCACCGGCAGCAACAAGGTGCACCTGGAGAACATTATGTAGAGTGAAACAAGCCAGACCCTGAAGACCAATGCCACGTGTTCTCACTCGTTTAAGGAAATCAATAAATCAACCTTGTAGAAGTACAGAACGGAATAGTGGTCACTAGAGACAGGAAAGGGCCGGGGGAGGGGGGCAGAAAGAGATTCACAGGAACTTTTAGGGACTGGAAAGAGTGCAGGGAGGGGTAAGAAGGGGGTGGCGATTAGAAGAAAGGTGATTGGGCACAATTAGTGCACAATGTATCCATGGAATCCCGACAATGTATATGAGGAATATGTGTTCATTATAATTTTTTTAAAAATCTTATCTTACTGTACTTACCCTTCTTGTTGACCTCAAGTAACAGATGGCAGAAAGCAAACCACAGATAAGGGAGGGCTACTATACATTTGACTTTTCTCGAAATCAGAAATGCAAATTATAACAATGATATTCATTTTTGCCTGTCAAATTACCATATAAATGAATACATATATATGAGCCCACATATTTAACAGTCGAACTGTAATGAAACTGCTGATGGGAAAACAATTTAATTTTGTGATTAAAAAGTTCCTTAAAATGGTTTTGTTAGGCTGGGCATGATGGCACACACCTGTAATCCCAGAAACTTGGGAGGCTGAGGCAGGAGAATTGCAAGTTCAAAGCCAGCCTCAGCGACTTAGTGAGGCCCTAAGCAACTTAGCAAGAACCTGTCTCAAAATTAAAAAACAAAAAAAAAAATAGAAAGGGCTGGGGATGTGGCTCAGTGGTAAAGTACTCCTGAGTTCAATCCCCAATATCACCCCCACACCAAAAAAAAAAGCAAAAAGGCTTTGTTAGTTAGTAGTTAGTAACGAGCAGTGAAATGTGAATCATTAACACAGCAGGATCACAGAGTTTCTTTAAATTGCCTTTAATGGACAATCAAGTAACTTGTAGAACAATAACAGGTGTACTAACAGGGAGAATAAAC
Source organism: Marmota flaviventris (assembly GCF_047511675.1). NCBI lineage: Eukaryota > Metazoa > Chordata > Mammalia > Rodentia > Sciuridae > Marmota > Marmota flaviventris. The sequence goes on from NC_092513.1 coordinate 75,086,671, forward strand.
AAGTGGAAACAAAGGGAGCCAATTAAGAAATAAGTCAAGAAGACATGAATCGGTGTGAACATACTTTATATACAAACAGAGATATGAAAAATTGTGCTCTCTATGTATAATAAGAATTATAATGCATTCTGCTGTCATGTATTTAAAAAATAAAATCAATTAAAAAAAAAAAAAAGAAAGAAAGAAGTCAAGAAGACAAGATCAATGGAGCTAACTCCTGCCAGGGTCTATGGAGGTCACTGTGAAGTTAGGATTTGTGGCCACACGTTTCTCTATGTATTTCAGGAGGAAATTTTTGTTAACAATGGCGGTACACTAAGATGCAATCTGCACAGTCATTGACCCCCAGCACCTGCCTTGACACAGGACTGACTTAGAGATGCAGCCCCTCTGTACGGGATGATCGCCATGACAAATCCAGAGAGGACCAACTAGGGTCAGAAGCTCCCACACCCAACATGAAGCAGGAGTTGAACATCTGTTTGGTAGCGAGTGCAGAAGGTGGACCCCAGTTCTCCTGGTAAACATCAAACAGTAATAAACTTGGAAGTAGATTTTTTTCCTCTGTCACACTCTGCTCAGAGATGGCCCACTCTCTGTCTTGAGAGTGTTCTTTGCTTGAGCCTTATACTTTACTTTTGCTCGTAATAAAATTCTCTTGCTTGACTTTTTGTGTCTGACTTAAAATTTTCTTTCATCAGGGGCTGGGGATGTATCTCTGTGGTAAAGCGCTTGCCTAGTAGGCACAAGGCTGTGTTCAATCCCCAGCACCACACACACACACACACACACACACACACACACACACACACAATCACACGCACACACACACAATTTCTTTTCATGGGGACACGAGAACTGAGGTTTGGAGCTTCCGCTCTCCTCTCCTGTGACGGTTTTATGACCATTAACCCAGTAATTCCACTGCTCAAAAAATCAACCCTTAAAGAATTAATCACAAAGGATTTAAAAAAAGGACTTTGGATAAAAATTTCACATTCCTATTACTTAAGCAATCCAACAATTTTTTTCTTTGAAAAATTTAAAACATCATTATTGGAGTCATAAGTACAGAGTAACTCATATATATAATAGACTGTAATGTAGTCATTAAAGCACTTATAAAACCTCTGTGGTAGCATCAGAAAATTCCTGTTAAATAATGTAAAGCAAAAGAGGAAGGCTATGGGATACACATAATGGAATACACCCATATATCCATGCCTAACTCAATGTACTAAAATTGAAAAAAAAAATGTGTAAACAACCAGAAAGAAGCACTGAGAGTCTGCCTTATCTGAGTATTTATAATCCCTCGTAACCCTGCAGGTTACTCAAGGAGTAAATTTTAATCTCCAGGGCCAATAAAAGAGAAAGGTCACAGATAAGGACAAAGTGCCCTCCTCTAAGGATCCCAGCCCAGGAATAATTTGAATATTTATGATAGAAAGAAAACCCTTTGCAGACGAAAGGGGAAAAGTTTCACTTTAAAAAAGAAAAATCTGAGCCGGGCGCTGTGGCTCGCTCCTGTAATCCTAGCAGGGCCAGGAGGCTGAGGCAGGAGGATCACGAGTTCAAAGCCAGCCTCAGCAATGGCAGGTGCTAAGCAACTCAGAGAGACCCTGTCTCTAAATAAAATACAAAATAGAGTTAAGATGTGGCTCAGTGGTTGAGTGGCCCTGAGTTCAATCCCCAGTACCCGCTACCCCCACCCCACCCCCCGCCAAAAAAAAAAAAAAAAGAAGAAGAAGAATCTCTATGCATTTGGTGGACTTAAGTGCCGGATCTCTGGTACCTAGGCTGATTGATTCCAACCTCACAGAGCACTTCAGGAGAGAACCCTTGACAAGGCCGCCCCACCCAGCTAGCAATGGGGACTCTGTGGTTTCCTTCCTTCAAATTCTAAAAAAACACCCACCCATGGGCAGCCCTTCCAGCTTCCTGGTTACAAATATTTTCTTCATTAGTTTGAAGACAGATTCACAGCTTTATTCGAGAGTTCTGTCATTTATCACATTAAATGTTATCCAATATTTCAGTAGGAACATCCAGGAGTTTTCTATCATAACAATAATTTACACAAAACTGATGAAGAAACGCAAATTTGCCCTTTACGATGCACCAGCATTTCTTATTTTACCTTGTCATGGACTTGTGTGATTTATGGTGTATCACTTTGTAAATGAAATGCCCTAAACATGAACAGTTTCAGAAACACAGCAGCTGTGACAAGTTACTCAATCCCGTCCTGCCCAGAGCAATAATTAATTTTCAGACTTCATGTTCATAAAGTGAAACTGTTTACACACACACATCAGCCAGGAATGTAGAATTTTAGCTTTTCCTAATCAAACTGGATCCATTTTTTTTTTTAAGTACAAAATAATCTGATCATGCAAAACTCTACTCTCTGGCTCTAGCTCCACATTATGAATGTATAAAGTGGTAAACAAAAAAAAAAACCCTGTAAAACAGGGATGGTCAGGAATCAAGGAAGAGCATTGCTAACTAATGTTTGGAAATAGTACACCAAAAGAGAAATCCATTCCCCAAAGAGCCGAGTGGCAAGGCTGATTCCTCCTCAGGCGCAAAGCAAGTTTGTTTTGTGGAAAGATATCAGAATAAATGAACCAAAAATCATTGTGAAGATGCAAAGCCAATTCCTCAGTGATGGTGTCTACGCAGATGAGCAAAGTACAGAGGCTGCTGAGGCTGTCAACACCAGGGGCACCCTACTCTTGGACAGGACCCCCTGCATGTGTCAGGCAGCCCCATACTCGGCCTGCTGGTCGACCTTGTGGCTGCCAGAGTAACACAAGCCACCTCCTGGCCTGGGAGGGACTCCCTCCACTGACAAAAGTCCACATCCTTCTTAGCAATTCTGAAATCCAGGCCACTGTCAAGACACATCTTGCCCTGAGTTCGAAGCCTGACCTGGGTTTTCTTATGATTATTTATTTATCCTAGTTGATATAAATATTCATATATTTCATGCCAGAAAAAAAATAAATAAATACATTCAATTGGGGGATGCTTCCCAGACTCTGCACAAGATGGTTTAAAATATAACCCATGGCTGGGGAATGTAGCTCAGTAGGCCCTGGGTTCAATCCCCAGTTATCACAAAAAAAAAAAAAAGATTTTAAAAATCAAATATAATGGAATAAGTTCCTCATCATCTTTTTAAAATCTGTAAACTATACATTAGTGAAATGTTTCTAGCCCCACAGGTCAGAGGGGGAGTGAGGGGGCACTTTGTGTATGCTGGGACACAAGCTGTCCCCGTCGCTTGCTCTAAGAACCCACTCTCCTCCTTTCCCCTGCAAGTCCCCCCACCCCGTGCTGACCCCACGCCCTCCACCCAAGAAATTCTATTCTGACACAATGAACCTGGAGTCAGCCCAGACCCCACTGGTTAAGAGCTCAGTCCCACAAGAATGCCCCCCACCACAGGGGCCAGTTACAAGTCCCCAGGGCCACATGCACATCTGACCAAACAGCAAAAAATCTGGGGTTCCCATGACCCCATTCTCAAGTTCAATAGTTGCTAAAATTGCTCACAGAACCCATAAAAACACTTTGCTTACATTTACTGGTGTCAAAGGACAAAACGACAACAAATTTAAAGATCTCAATTGGCACCGTGATTTTAAAATCGGGCAGGGGTCCATTCCATAAAGCAAAATAAGTGTTCTGATGTGCTGAGCAGACGAAGTTGGCTTCACAGACAGAACAGGGTGAAGAAAGCAGAAACAAGGGACAAAAAGCAGATTGAGCACTTCAAAATTATTTTTCTTATAAGGCAGTGATAGGGAGAAAGAACGATAGAAAAGTAAATGGTTCCTTGTGTAAGGATTGAAACAGAGGAAATTTCATTATCATTCCAATGGGACCTTTTGGAGATGACCCTGTTACCACTCCTGATTTCTTGGAAGGTCAGATAAATTAGGTTTGGTTTGGTGAAGTGGGACATTAGCCTAAGTGACTCCATGTTGATGGGTACACCAGGTCCAGAAGGATCCTGAGCACTTGAGCATCTGTCCCCACCGAGTTGGGAAGCATTACCTGCCCAACACCTCAGTGTATTCACCAACCCCAAAGGTTTCCAAATCTTGTTGTTCAAGATTTTATGGAAATACCAGAGGTCAAGGTGGTGCTGAAAGTTCCCACCTTCTCGCTGGGTGTTTGGTCTTTCTGGTGAGCACCCCATTCTGGAGCTACCTAGAGACCTCAGTCTGAGACAACGTACAAACTCAGGGGTGGTTAGAAGGGGCTCACTGAGAATAACAAGACGCTCCATCACTCAGGAAACTGCAAGGGATTTAGGAACTCTGTGCCAGGAGCCAGGGACAAAGCCCAGATGAATCATTTTTCTCCTCCAGGTGTGAGGACAGTCCACACCACAGAGCTGAGAACAGGGAGCTGCCCCTCCCTCCAGAGGCCTCTGTTTCCAGGGTCCCACGGTGCACACGGGGCCTTTGTGTGAGTCCAGGAGAGATGCCCTCTCCCAGGAAGGCAAACTGGGCAAGCCAGCCCTTTCTGTGGGCTGCTCTGGGCCCCCAGCCAGGCGGCAGAACAGTCTTCACTTCAGCCCACGTGACCACTCTGCCGCCTGTTAGGAGATGTCCACCCAGATGTCGCTGTCTGTCACTATTCTCCCCGCAGCTGCACAGCCTGGTCACACCGGACCGCAGCTTGACTTTGAGAAAGTGAGCACACCGCATCTGCTGACAGTGAGGCTGCTGTGGCTTAGCACAAGAAAGACCCGCGGGACACACGCCATGTTTCTAGTAGGACACGGATAAGATAGCTGCCAGAAATGGCCGATGGCTTCTTCACTGGTGACGCGCAGGCATGTCACCTCACTCCTGGACAGCGAGTGCCACGATCACTTGGTAGATCCCTTGCTTCCTGCAGCATCCAGCTTGCCTCTGAGCACAATTCCAACATTATAAAAAGCCCCAGCTGACTTCCCCTCGCTGAGCTCTCCCAGGCTTCTCTGGGATTTGTCCCCCTGGCTTGGCAAACTAATAACCTGGAGCATGCATCTGGAAAATCATCTAGAGGGAAAGACACATGCACGCCAGAAAGGTGAAATGTTGCCAGGGGCCATGGTGCACATCTGTATTTCCAGTGACTCAGGAGGCTGAGGCTGGAGGATCTTAAGTTTGAGGCCAGCCTTGGCAACTTAGTGAGTGGTCTCAATTTTTTTTTAAAAAAAAGAGGACTGGAGTTGTGAGTGTGCTATGTCACTAACATAGATGAAACACATTTGTGTCTTTCCACAACATCAGAATTTATTGAATAACAATTTCACAGGCCACACCACTTTCAACTGTGGCAGCTCACTGAATGCTAGGGGTCACTGTCATAAACCAGACAATCACAAGTTCTTTTATTCCAATTTTATTTTTTTTAAAAAAAATTTCGTTGTAGGTGGACACAGTGCCTTTATTTTTGTTTATTTTTATGTGGTGCTGAGGATCGAACCTAGTGCCTCACCCACGCTAGGCGAGTGCTCTACCACTGAGCCACAACCCCAGCCTTCAATTTCTACTATCTATAATTTCTACTATCTATAACACTCAAGTCACACGTGCTACTTGACACAATTATAAGAAAGAGTTAAGGCAGCCATAGGGATTCAGAAGGCCGAACTGAGAGCAAAGGCAGAGAGCAGATATGCATGCCAAGAGTCACTGTAGGTGGTCCCAGAAGATGAAGAACCAGCCAAAAATTTGTTCAGGGTGCAGAGTTGCTAAAGTGTAGAAAGTTATTCTAGGCTATGGTCCAGATGGAGGGCAGTTTCAGAGTGTCAGCTTGCCATCTCAGCTTGGAGGGGGGCCGTGTGTGGTCCTCATGGCCAGAGAAACTGTGCTCTGCCGAAGTCCAAGAACAGAGATTGATTTGGAAGTTCTTGACTGTGGTGTGTTTCATGAGGAGTAACCAGGTGATGGGGTCAGGGTGCCACCATGGTCTTGGGTCACTCCTCCTTTCGTGGGCCTGGAGTGAGGGGTTGCTTCATCCAGTGGTCTGCAGTGTTCGATAAGCTCATGGACCTGGTTTTTATGATGGGTTGGATACGTCCACGCATCCATGTGCTTCTGATTAATTCTATAAGGTCAGAGGTGGTCGTTTTCATTAGCATGACTCATCTACTTATCCGTTTGTGCCAAGCATATGGTGGTGGTTTACTCGTGTGAACAGGGTGTGGAGTTGTTCCACCTCAGCTCTTCAGCTCAAAATGGAGTCGCTTAGGGCAAACCACTGCTTTACAAATTGGAGTAACAAAGATCTAGGCGCAGCCTGGAAACTGCCCCCATCATGGAATAACTCAGAACAAAGCAGTCTGCTTTCCAATCTGGGGAAGCAGCTCAGTGGTCAAGTGCCCCTGGGTTCAATCCCCAGTACCATCTTCAGAATTCCTTCAGGACAGGATGTGGGTTGTTGCCTGAAAAACTAAGGGGATATTTGTCCACCAGGGGCAAGGAATCTTGAGGGTCATCTCAGAATTTTACCTACCACGGGGGCATTTAAGGTACAGATTGAATATCCTTATCTGAAATGCTTGGAACCAGGTGCATTTAAGATTTTGAGTTTTTCTGAGTTTTGGAATATTTGCATATATATAATAAGATATCTTGGGAACGAGACCTGACTCTAAATACAAAATGTATGTATGTTTCATGTACACCTTATACAGAAGGTAATTTTATACAATGCTTTAAATAATTTTTTGCATGAAATAAAGATGCACGGTATGGAATTTTCCACTTAAGGCACTACGTTGCTACTTAAAAAGTTCTGTTTTTGAAGCAATTCAGACTTCAGTTATTTAGATTGAGGATGTTTTGACTTGTAAACAATTGGGTAAAAATGGAAGCTTACTAGAGGCTCAGGCTTTGAAGAATTGAACTGTAAGAAATTCTTAACTTGGCCAAGTGTGGTGGCACACACCTGTAACCCAGTTATGTGGGAGGCTGAGGTTTTTCATTGTTGTTTTGGATACCAGGGATTGAACCCAAGGGTGCTTAACCTCGGAGCCACATCCCCAGCCCTTTTTATTTTTTATTTATAGACAGGGTCTCCTTAAGTTGCTCAGGGCCTTGCTAAATTGCTGAGGCTGGCTTTGAACTTGTGATGCTCTTGCCTCAGCCTCCTGAGCTGCTGGGACTACAGGTGTGAGGTACCACGTCTTGAGTTAAGGTTTTTACTCAAGCCAGAGGTTACTCATTATTTGTTGCTATCATTGTTATGTCTTTTGATCTCAAAAAAGCTTCCTTTTGTTTGAAGGCTAAGACTTTAGGAATTTATGAATCCCTGAAATCAGTTCACCTTCTGATTGTCTGAGCCCTGGACATGAGGTACTACAGAGACAGAGCAGGATGGCTGTTCTGGGTTTGTCTCCAGATTCACTCTTAACCAGGGAGGCTACAAAACCTACCCCCCATATCCCACAGCGTTACCCTGGGCTGGGCTCAGCCAACCAGAGGCAGCAGAGGTCTGAGGGAAGAGGGAGGGAGACATGTTGGGTACTTGTTCTGCACCCCTCTTGTTCCCTTGCTGCTGGCCACCATGGGATGCTCTGCCTGTGGTCCCTTGTCTCTGGTCTCCAGCCGAGCCAGCCTCTAACATCAGCACTTTCTCCTTGCCCTCCGGGTTGGAGGTGACTGCTCCTCACTTTTGCTAATCCCTGGTGCCTCCGCATCACTTGTTGGTTCCTTTACCCAGCTCTATTAAGAAACTTTTCACGAAACTTTCCAAATAATTCATTTTGAGTGTGCCCTTCCAAGACTGAGAGGCTATGTCAAAAAGCTAGGCCCAGGGTATGGAGTGTGGCTCAGTGGTAGAGCGTTTGCCTAGCATGTGAGAGGCACTGGGTTCGATTCTCAGCACCATATACAAATACGTAAATAAAATAAAGGTCCATCAGCAACTAATTAAAAAAAAAAGGCTATGATATGTCAAGATCATTGTATTGTCTTGAGCAACTAATAAAAAAAAAAAAAAAAAAAAAGGCTAGGCCCAGTTTGAGAGCAGAGAACAGAGACCACCCCTTTTGGGGAGTGACAAGACTCCAAAAAATCCCACCGGACCAGAAATATGGTTGTGGCCAATCTGAGGAACTAGAATCTGCCCCAGATACATTAAGGAGATCCATAGATGAGTGGGAGAAGCAACTTCCCAAAATGCAGAATTCCCTGCTGCGGTCAGGAAGGACTGCCGCTCTCCCTCCCCAGGTTGCACCTTAGAACACCCCCCAACACCCTCACACCATCAGGTGGAGACATTTCTGCATTGTTCCACCCACAATCCCAGGTGTCACATAAATCAGTGACGACCACCAATTAAACTGCTTCTCAAAGAAAGCAACTCGAAGCTTCGTTGATTTTTTTTGTAACAGATCATTTTCCTTTGGACCGTGCTTTGAACTCTGGGAGAGTATGGTCTTTCCATTTTCAAAACTTTCCAGTAGTGATGAGAAAAATAAAGGAATTTTAAGCGTCCATCATGCAGGAAGCAGAACACTGTATTCAATTTCTTAGTCGGTTTCCAGAATTCCAATGCAATCATCTCAACATCATTCTAAGGGCAAACCTTTCTCCCCTTCCTTCCATGCGTCTTGACGGAATAAGCGATTTCTGGAGTAGCCTACTTCTCATCTTGTGAGAACAACCCTAGCATGAAGGTCTGGGGTGCTGGGCACAGTGAGGCTGCTGGCTGCATCCTGCAGGATCTGAGACCCGCAGGCAAGGCTGGACCCAACGTCCAGCTAGACTGAAGGCTACCGGTCCTCCAAGTCCACTTGTCCATCTCAACTCTTCCTCACACCTGCCGACCTCCACCCAAGCTCTCCTCTGTGACTCCTGGTTCCCTGATTCTTGAGGGCCACGTGGCAATGATCTCTCCCCACTCACACAACTCCCCTAGGTGACTCAGGTCTGTCCTCTTCCTCCCTAGGCCCTTGGCTCCTCATCCCCCTCCCAAGTGCCCCTGTGTTCTCCCCTTTGTCCAGAAGGAGAAACCAAAATTTCCCAATTCCTCCCACAACTAAAACTTGGTTTCCCTCGAAAAATGGCCCAAACTTGAAGCCGTCTCTGAGACTTTCTCCAGGCCGTAGTCATTCTGGGGAGCGGGGAAATCAATTTGCCCATTTCCCTGTCTGCTGTACCCACTGCTTAGACCTATTCTTTTTTTTTTTTTTTGTACCAGAGATTGAACCCAGGGGCACTTAACCACTGGGCTACGCACCCCCAGCCCTTGTTATATTTTCATTTAGAGACAGGGTCTCACTGAATTGCTTAGGGCTTTGCTAAGTCATTGAGGCTGGCTTTGAACTCCCAATCCTCCTGCCTCAGCCTCCCAAGCTGCTGGGATTATGGGTGTGTGCCACTGCGCCCGGCTAGACCTATTCTTTCTCCATAGAAGTCTTTATGTCTGATGCTACTATCTTAACCATGTCCCTCTGCCTGCATGTTCCTCTGGACTTGCCCCTGATGTGGATAATTTAAACTTATCTCCTCTCTCTCTCTCTCTCTCTCTCTCTCTCTCTCTCTCTCTCTCTCCCCCTCCCTCCCTCCCTCCCTCCCTCTCCCTCTCCCTCTCCCTCTCTCCCTCCCTCTGTTTTTAACTGGGGATGGAACCCAGAACCTCACACAAGCGACATCTCCAACCCTGATTTTCACAATTTCTATAATAATCTTTTGAAAAATGTTCATCTCTTTAAAAAAAGAAAAGCCAGTAGCCACCCTTGACGGATGAGAAACCAAAGCTTAGAGGTGCCTGGCAACTCCTCCCACTTCAGAGCCTGAGTGACGTATTACAGAGCAATCTTGGGTATATGGCTCTCCAGAACCCCTTATGATCAGTCGCTAGAGTGACTGTGACCTAGCAGTTTAGGGACACCTCTGCAGTCATCAGACATCCCCTGCCCTGCTCTCAAACCACCACCTTTCTGGTACCTTCCTCTCTGCTCCATGATGCCACCGCAGCTCTGTCTGTGGCTTGGTAAGGCTGTGTGCAAGATGCACGCAATCCATTAGCTTTTATTAGTATCTGTGTGTAAGTGTGTTCTTGCCGATATATATATAGAATAAATTCTAGGGGCTACGAGTTTAGCTCAGTGGTAGGGTATTTGTCTAGTGTGTGCAAGGTCCTGGGTTTGATTCCCCGCACTGCAAAAAAAAAAAAAAAAAAAAAAAAAAAAAAAATTTAAATCTAGTACATAGTTTTCACACATGGCAGTTTTGCCTCTACAATATGATAACAGAGAAGAACATGAGCTAAAAATGCTCTGTATAAATTAAGGACTGGGAAGAAGACAAGAGAAATCAGTTGCTAAGATTCTACAGAAGAAGCGTTTGTTAAGACCGCAGGGCCAGACCTTCCTACTTAAACTGGTATCTCCTGGCCCTTGGGAGAAATGCAGAGTTTCAGATCCTGTCCCTGCCCTGTGAGATCAAAGCCTCCATTCTAACAAGGTCCCTGGGTGATTCTTGTCCATGTTAGTTGGAGGAGCACTGGGCTGGAAGACAGAGAAGCAGGAAAGGGGGGACCCTCAGAGATCGGGAGATTGGAGGATCTTGCAGGAGTATTGGCAGCCCCCAAAACACCCAGAGGTTGTGCAGGTCACACCTGCGCTCAGAATACTTCCAGGAATGCTCAATACTCGCTCTCCTTCCTCCTGCCTTGGAACAGCTGTTGGAATTTGAGAGGGGTTTCCTCGTCACACTCTGACACCAAACGAATGTTCTTCTCTGTAAGTTTGTGCAGATGAGGGTTGTGTGGTTCTCCAGCTCTCAGACACCAGCACTAGGTCCCACGTTGAACTCAGTTCTGCAGTCTCTCTCTAGTTGCCACAGAGCCCACAAGTTGAGGCCTCATTTCCATAAGATTGTCCCCACTGCAGACACTGTCATGAGAAGGCTCTGCCATTAATGTAGACTGGACCCATTCATGTCTTTCCAAATCGTCAGACTCTATGGATAACAACAAGTGCACAAGCCATATCAGTTCCACTGGGTTTAATTCACCCAGTTCATGGTTCATTTGGTAGCTATGAGCAGCGCAATCCCGCGTTCTTTTATCAAGTTTCAACCTTGGTTACTAATATCTCTAACACTCACGTCCCACACCGCACTGTACATAATGATGTCTAGGTTACAGAATGGCCAGACAGGGTTGAGATGGCCACAGGGTTTCAAAAGGCCAGAGTGAAAGCAAACAGAGCAAAGACAGATGCAAAAAGAGTCACGGCAGGTGGTCAGATAAGATCAGGAACCAGCCTTAGAACTTGTTCAGGGCACAGAACTTATTCAGAGCAAAGGTCTGGGAAGCAGGTGTCCCGATGGCAAAAGGTGAAACTTAGGCAGTCGAGGGGGAGAAATAAAGAATGTCCACACGCTTCTGCCTTTGTCAATGCTTTATTCACTCAAATCACTCAATACAATTTCACTCCATAAGTTCTTAATCAAGAAAATGACAATCCTTAATGCTAGGCACTGCAATAGACATCATCAATTCAGAGCAAATAATTCTAGATTAATTCTAAGCACTGCAAACACATCTAATCACGACAGGCTCATGACAGACATTCCCCTGCATGCTAAGTTCAAGTGCCAGATCAGAAGTCTCAAGCCTTAGGCTCTAAGTCCAGCAGATGCACACTCACTCAGACCATGGTGATCAGGTCAGGAACCAAGGCAGGCTTCTCCTGGGCTGGAGCTGATGGCTGGTTGAGGAGAGAATCAAGGGAGAAATAGCGGCTCTCACCAGAGTCAAGAGGCTGCTGTAAAGTTTGAAGGTGATGAGGAAGATGCAGAGGATCAGGCAAATAATGAGAAGAGTTGGGATGTCAGTCCAGGTCCTTATCAGCATCACCTGGCTGAATGTCTCTTCATTTGCTCCATTATTTATACCAAATTTGGGGGCTTTTGACCCCCCTTTCAATCCTTGTCAGCTGCCACCAGGTCTCTCAGTGACATCCTTTACCCTGAGGTTAAAACATCTGGTCTGGGCTGGAATTGTGGCTCAGTGGTAGAGCACTCACCTAGCACGGGCACCACCCGGGTTCGATTCTCAGCACTACATAAAAAAAATAAAATAAAATAAAGGCATTCTGTTGTGTCCATCTACAAAAAAGATATTCTCTCTCTCTCTCTCTCAAAAAAAAAAAAAAAAAAAAAAAATCTGGTCTGGTGGTCCCACCCTATTTTTTCACCTTTCCCCCTTATAGGGGGAGGACAGCCTGCCAGAGGATTCACTCTGAGTTTACCAGGGTGGGGAGAAGTGACTTGTTTGTGCCCGAGGGCCACACTGGAGGGCTCCGTAGGTGCTCCTGGTGAGACCTCAGGTTTCAAACTGGAGTTTTAAAATGGAGTTGCCTGCTCAGGCCTAAGGCCATCCTACAGCCGATAGTTTTGAAGTGAGTCACCTTAAGCAGGAAAATGGTACTAAAGCTGAAGCCCCAGGGACAATTGGGAGTTCATCCCTAGTTGCCTCATGATATAGTCGGTGGATGGTCTGATAAGAGGTGCAGGTCAGCCAGGCACAGTGGCACACATCTGTAATCTTAGCTACGTGGGAGGCTGAGACAGGAGGATCACAAGTTCGAGGGAGCTAGCCTCAGCAACTTAGCAAGGCCTTGTCTCAAAATAAACAATAAAAAGAGCTGGGGATGTAGCTTAGTGGTGAAGTGCCCCTGGATTCAATCCCTGGTACCCATTAAAAGGAGAGAGAGAGAGAGAGAGATGATAGGTCAGTGTGTGCTACTGTACCACTGTGCTAGGTGCCCTTTCTTTTAGTTCAGGTAAGTGCTGGCACCATTGGGTGACCTGGTGTGTCTGATAAGCTCACAGGCCTGGTTCCTCTGATATGGGTTTGGTATGCCTGTGCATTTATGTGCTTCTGATTTAATGTGATAAGTTCACCAGGTGGTTATTTTTTTATTAGCATGATTGATTGATTTATCAGTTTGTGCCTTATGATTTTGTGTGCAGTTGAGGGTTATTCTTCTGAGCAAGTTCTATGTGTCCAGCATCTGGTCATTTTCAGTTTGCTCAGACAAGTTCCCAAGCCATTCTAACTTAGCACTTGTACTCAAAATGGAATAGCTCGGGGCGACCCGCTGTTTTGGAAAATGGAATAATTCAGGGCTAGGTACTCTTGTCCTGTACAACACAAAGTAAATCAGAGCAGGACTAGTCACTACAGACAGCGGTTACAAGCCACAGGCCACCAGTATTTTTGACCCAGTGGCTGTAAGTTAGGGACTCTCCCATAACCTCTCCTTCAGTTGGATGATTTGCTAGAACTGACTTACAGAACTTGGTGACATTCCTTATGCATCTACGCTGTGCTGTTGTGAAGTGCACAGCTGTGGGTCAGCCAGATGAAGAGATGCCTGGGACAAGGTGTTGGGGAGGGATGTGGAGCTCCCATCTGGCTCCAAGCACCTCCGTGTGCTCACCCACCGAACCCCCAATGGTTAGGGGGTTTATAGAGGTCTCCTTACATGGGTGTGGTTGATAACATCGTGGCCATTAGTGATTAACTCAGCCTTCATGCCCTCTCCTTTCCCTAGAGATCAGGGATGGGCTGAAGCTCCCAACCCTCTAATCCTATCTGGGTACACACACGCAAACAAAAGACATTCCTATCCCTTCAGCAATTTGAAGGGTTGAATAACAGCTGTGTGCTAGGAAACAGAGAGAAAGACTAAAGATAGGTAAGTAAGTAGATGGACCTAGAGACAGAGATACATCTTGCAGGACTTATCTGTGCCCTGTTTTCCCTGGTCCCACCTCGGGTTTGTAGATGAACTTAGGGGAGGGACATTTAGGGAGGGACATCCTTGCAATACTCAGTCTTCCTACCTTTGGGCAGGAAACGTCTCTCCATCACAATTTCCCTCTCTGTCCCTCTGCTCTTTTGAACCTTTTCTTCAGGTACTCCTGGGCATGGTCAGGTGCATACCCCAGAGTATTTCTTCTCTCTGTTGCTATGCTAAATAAGAACCTTTCTTCCATCCTTTGTTCTGGGGACTGTTGCTTTAATCCTTGGGGGCAAGGGCACACTAGACAGAAGTCCCCTCTGTGAACAGCCTGCCAAAGGTCGCCCCAGAATCCTGTGCTGTCAGCTCCCATGACCCCCTCTTCCTACCACCTGGGCTCTGTGGGATCAGAGGGGACAAGAGACAGCGCTCCAACATATCCATTGGGTCAGGCTCTGCTGGACCACTCATGATACCAGGGCTGCTGTAGGCTCACCTGGACGTGGCTTCTCATGAACCCTTTCCACCAACTATTCATTACAATCCTGCATCAGGCAGAAAGGAGAGCCCATATTTGGGGGCAAACCCATATTATAGAAATCCCATTTCTAGGGAGAGTATCGTTTTTAAATTTTAATCTAATTTAATACTTAATTGACTTGTGTAGATTAGATATATTAATGGCATTCAGGGTGACATTTCAGCACAAGTGTACATGGTGCACTGATCAAATACAGCCTCCCTTTTTTTTGGGAGGAGGGTACTGGAGATTGAACTCAGGGGCACTCGGCCTCTGAGTCACATCCCCAGACCTATTTTGTATTTTATTTAGAGGCAGCATCTCACTGAGTTGCTTAGCATCTCCCTTTTGCTGAGGCTGACTTTGAACTCACGATCCTCCTGCCTCAGCCTCCGGAACTGGTGGGATTACAGGTGTGCGCCATCATGACCAGCTCCAGCCTCCTTTTATCCACCCTCCCCCTCCTCTTCCCAGCCTCTGATAATCCCTCCTCTCCACTCAGATTGCCTTTTTTGAGCTTCCACATAGGAGAGAGAACATGAGGTCAGTGTCTGGCTTATTTCACCTAATATAAGGTCCTCTAGTCTGGCCCACGTCCCACGCGGGCAGTGGAAATGGGGTTCCCCCCAGTGGAATGGGCTGGCTGAGAAATAAAAGCTAGGAAAAGTAGAAGGACGAAAAAAACCACAGGACACAGAAAGCAATTTCGAGAGTGGGGACGGGTCGGGCAAGCTGCGCAGACTATGGAGCCTCTAGACTGTGGCAGAGTGGAACTCCTGCTTTTTTTATATCGGGAAACACCAAAGGCCTCCACAGAATGCTCTTCACCAAAAAAGGTTAAAGGTGGCTGTCCGGGTCCCAGTGGGTTTCACCCATCTCTGGAGCTACTATGAGAGATCTTCCCAGTAGAGCAGAGACAAAGATCATGTGCACTGGCAAACTGTGGCCGTGGGAGAGCCACAGATAGTTCACAATGCCACCTAAATCTGCCTGACTACGTCTGCCCCTGTCCCCCTCAACCAGAACAGCCTTGGTTTTCATCCACTTAGGTTATTTGTAAATGCTCCCACAAACCATGAGACCCTTTGTGTTCTGAGCACTCTCAAACCTGAACAAAGAATAAACCCTCCTCAATTTATGGATAAGTAAACTGAGGTCCAGAGAGAGGAAGTTTCAGACCTACAACTAGCCCAAGATAACATAGCTCGCAGCAGGCTGTTCTGGTCACCGGCAATTCATCTCCATCTGCAATCTTGGTTATTTCACACCGAGGTGGCCGGTTCCATCCCAAGAATCTAGAGAAGAAACAAGCTTCCTTTAACACTTACGGTTTGTTCCTGTGTTCTAAATTTAGCCCTCGGGGTTGGCAACTAAACTGTGTTAGGCCGTCTCCAAGCAATACACCTGTGCTCCTCATTACATCTTCCATTTCCATGGTTTTGATACGTTCCCACTTTCAGAACCAATTTCATTATCACATCTGAATGACTTTAGTGGTAAACTAAAAATACAGCCAGGATATTCACACCTAAATTCATAACATTCAGAATCTAAGGTAGTTATTCTCATTGTACATTATCTGTCCCAAGTAAGAGGGGACCTAATTACAATAGACTTATGCAGAAGAGTAAATGCAGCTGTGACAGACCTTTGCTGAGGTAAGACATCACATTTAAAGCACATTATAATAAAGCTGATGTATCCATCAACACGGAAGATATATAAAAATTGCAAAGCTATTTACTCAGATCCCTGAAGCATACGGTCTTAGTTTGGTTTTGGTTCATGTAACAAAATACCTGAGACTGGATATTTTAAGAGGAATTGAGGTTTAGCTAGGTGCAGTAGTGCACACCTGTAATTCCAGATTTGGGAAGCTGAGGCAAGAGGATGGCAAGTTCGAGGCCAGCTTGGACAATTTAGCAGGAAAAATAAAAGTGAGGGAGGCTGAGAATGTAGCTCAGTGGTAGAGCACCCCTGGGTTCAATCCCCAGTTTAAAAAAGAAAAAAAGGAATCAAGATTTCTTTAGCTCATTGTTCTGGTGGCTGGGAAGTCTGGGAGTGTGGCACTAGCATCTGGTGAGGGCTTCTTGCTGTATGGTAACATAGCAAAGAGCATCACATAGCTAGAAAGAGGAACTGGGCAGCTTAGGTCTCTCTTCTTATAAAGCTGCTAATGCCATTGAGGGGCTCTACCCACATGACCTCATCTAATGCTAATCACCCCCAAAATTTTCATGTGTTAGCTTTTCATCACTGTGACCAAAATACCTGACAATCACAACTTAGAGGGGCAAAAGTTTATTTGGGTTCATGATTTTAGAGGTCTCAGTTCAAGGTCAGCTGACTGTGACCTTGCTGTGAGGCAGAACATCAGAGCAGCAGGACATGACACATACAGTCTCTAAGACCCACCTCCAAGGATCTATTTCCTACAGCCACAACCTGCCTACAATTACTGCCCAGTAGTCCTCTCCAAATATTAGTCCATCAAATGCATTAATCCAGTGACGAGGTCAAATCCCTCATGCTCCAATCATTGCCTAAAGTCCCATCTCTGAACATAGCTCCACTGGGGACCATGTTTTCAACACACAACATTTTGGGGAACATTCCAGATGCAGACCATAACACCCCACCTCCAAATACCATCAAATATGAATTTGGGGGGCTGTTTCTACCACACGAGCTTTTGGGGGACACATTCCAACTAGAGCATACATGCATTTAGACTTTTTCCCCCAGTTCTGGAGATTGAACTCAGGTGCTCACAGGTGCTAAGCAACTGAGCTACAGCCCCAGGTCTTGCAAAGTTGTCCGGCTGGCCTTAAACTTATGATCTTCTGCCTCAGCCTACCAAGTAACAGGGATAACAGGCATGCACCACCATACCCAACCCACATTCAGACATTTTAGCAATAACTTGCTGTGGAAAGTCTGTCTTGCTCTAAGCAGAGACTGTAAGAAAATGAAAACAGTGCAGTGTTTGACACAGAAATACATTAAACATAATCCACCTTTTCACTATGTCTCTGGGTCACCGTTTTGAACAGCTGTTTTTCTGCCGTCACACATGGACGATGCCCTCAGGGATGAAAGAGTTTTATTTGTTACTTTCATCTTGTGAAGTTCGTGGGGGAAGGGCGAGTTTGGTGGCACAGAACACGAGGAGATAGATGGTTCCTGGACCCACACACAGGCAGACAGTTCCACAGAGGCACCGGGCATCTTTGAATGTGTTGACTAGACCATTGGAAAATGGAGAAGTGCCTCTTCTTGACCTAATATTTTAGACCCTCATCCATAAGTCGCTCAGGAATCTTCTAATACATTTATTAATCAATATTTGTAGGCAGACAGGGCTTTGCAAAAATATATTTGCTGGGGCCCTGTATTCAAAGAGTCACCCTATTTGGTGGTCAACATCCACCAAAGAGAATCAAGACTCACCACCTTCATGCCACTAGATGGAAGGAGGGACTAGTTGGTACACACCAACAGATTCTGTCTTGGCCACCCTTTTGTACAAGGTGAGCGTCCCTAATTTGAAATACAAAATGCTCCAACCTTAAAATTTTTCAAGCAACAACAAGACAACACAAGTCTTATGGTTCAATGTTTATAAACTTGGTTTCATGCATAAAATCATTTAAAATAATATATAAAATTACCTTCAGGTTATGTGTATGGGGCTTACAGGAAACATTAAGGAATTTCATGTTTAGACTTGGGCTTCATCCTTTATTTCATTGTCATCTCATTGTGTATGTGCAAATACTCCAAAAATCCTAAAAAATTTGAAACCCAAGAACTTCTTGGTCCAAGCATTTCAGAGAAGAACGATCAACCAGTCCTTGATATTCATCCCCTCGTCTCTGCTATGACAAGTCTAGACCATAGCTCACCCAAGGGGTTTTGCCTATTTGTCTCTTCAACCTTATTTTAAAAGTTTGCATGGTTTCCCTTTTTCATAAAGAAGATGTTTGAATTGCAACCTGAAAATGATTTCCTTTTTAACTTTTTTATTTCTATTTTTTGTATTGGGAATTGAATCCATGGGTGCTTTACCCCTAAGTTGAATATTCCCAACTCTTTTTATTTTGAGGCAGGGTCTTGCTAAGTTGCTTAGCATCTTGCTAACTTGCTGAGGCTGGCCTTGAACTTGCCACCTTTCTGCCCTGGTCTCCCGACTGGGATCACAGGTGTGCATCACAACTCCCCGTATAACTTGTTTTTACTGAGTTGTTGGATATCATGAGAAGATTCGCCTTTTGATCCTATTAATTGGAACTTCTTGTGCCTCTGTATTTTGCTTATTTAAACCATATCCTTTTCTCTTTTTTCTTTTTTTCCTCCTTTCCTTTGTTTTTTCAGGGCATCTCTCAGGACTAACATTTCAAAGACCCAGGAATCACTGGCTCAGAAGAGAGCCCTCAGATCCTATCTGTTCCTCCGTGACCTATTAGAACTCTCCGGGCTCAGACTGTCGTCTCTCTTTCAACCCCGGTGTCCCCTGACAGATGGCTCTTTTTAATGTTCCTGGCATATATTTAGCTTGGATTAAATACTTCCAGAAGCATCTGCAGCTCTCAGGGGTACCAGAATTGCCAGCTCAGCAATATTCGTATTTCCATTAAGGAGGGATGGCTTTAGTCCTGCGTTCGCATAGTCAAGAAATATCAGTTAATTGATTGATCCTATGGGGTCTCTGCACTTAGGAAAAATCATGAAGGAACGTTGATTAATGTGTCTGTATAATCATCATCACTTATTCTTCCGGTCGTTTCTAAGTTTTTCACAGCACTGGGTCCAATTTCATTACCGTCCAATTTGAAGCTGAGAACGTGGCCTTCCAATGGGTGATGGAGGCAGTTTTAATATTGCAACCAGGTCTCCTAAGGCTGTCTTTGCTTTCTGCACCCTCATAGCACTTCCTGCGTGATTGAGTGAGCAATGCTGTGTTCACCACTCACTTGGGGGAGCTTGCCTTACGCTGAGCCTCCCTTCATTGACCTGTTATCCTTCCTAGGTTGTTTTTGAACCTTCCCGTCACTTTTCTCTTCCCTCATTAAATGATACACTTCTCCAGGAAGCATGCAAACCCAGCACAAAGCCCAGCATTAAGTGGCTCTTCAGTAAAAACGAGTGATCAGGAATGTAGTGCAAACATCTGGTTTTAAAAGGCTAACGTAAATCAACCCTCTTTCCTTCCAGGGGCCTCCAGAGTCAGTCAATTTATTTCTGTTGAAAGCCTCCAGAGCTTAAAAGGCAAAACTAAGCTGAGTTCTCTCTTCTGCACACCAGGAATCCATTCCAGTGACGTTTGTTTCTGTGAGCAGAGCTGCCAGCTTGTCCCAGCACCCCACACGTCCCGAGTCACGTGAGGGTCAGAGAGATGTAGGTCACTGCTCACAACAGAGGTGGACACATGACTTAATGGGTTGGCTTCATCAAGAAATCCAAACTTGTGGCTCAGCAGTAGAGTGCTCGCCTAGCACGTGCGAGGCCCTGGGTTCGATCCTCAGCACCACATAAAAAGAAATAAATAAAATAAAGGTATTATGTCCAACTACAACTAAAAAATAAATACTTTAAAATAAAGAGAGGAAATCCAGACTTTGGGGCTGGAGCTGGCTGGAACTCAGTGATAGAGCTTAATATGCCCAAGGTCCTGGGTTCGGTTCCCATCACCGAAAAGAAACACAAATTTAACACATCACTAACGAGAAGTTCTCTGGGCACTATTATCTGGAAAAACAATAAGCATTTTATGCTACATTCTTTTTTTAGGGAAAGGATTGTCACCCGCATGGAACCATTGTCCTTGATTGATAAAGCTTCTCCGTGACAGGTTGCTCTTTGGATTGACCCACGGTCAGAACCCATGGAGGGTCAAATATGGGTGATCCATACAGCAATGGGGACTTATATTTGGCCCCTCAAAGGAGGTTACCCATGACAGGGCAGAATTGGTGATCTGAGAAGGAAGGAATTGACTTGCGAGGCAGGGGTGGCCCTTGTAGGATTCTGCAAACATTTATGGTGACAGAGTTTATGTCACCCCAAAATATGCCACTGGGATTCAAGATTATTTTGAGCATATGAGGAAAAGCCTAGACCAAAAGGACGCTCTCTGCCCTCCTCCTATTTACCTGAAAGCAGGACAGAGATATTAAGGTGCCCCCCCACCACACACATACACACACACACTCACACACACAAACTCACACACACACACACACAAACTCACACACACACAAACTCACACACACACACGCTCACACACACACACACTCACACACACACAAACTCACACACACGCTCACACACACACAGTCACACACACACACTCACACACACACACAATCACACACACACACACACAAAGAAGGATGGAGGCTAATCACAAGGGACAACTGGAGATTGCAGCAGAAGCATTTTCATGACAAACTGTCCTAACTAGCTTTTTCTACCATTAGTTTCCCCACATACACATGCATCACATTCCAATAATACACTCTTCATACGTTGAAAATACTCTTTGTTGAGAAAAGCATCGAATCCACCTAACCTCCCAAATACCCCAGAGTTAAACAGTGGGTCCCCATCACGATCACGTGGCTGACTGGGAGCTGTGGCTCACAGCCACCGCCCAGCAATGCAAGAGTATTAAATGGCATATTGTGAGCCTGGGAAAAAGTTAAAAAAATTCAGGATTAGAAGCAAGGTCTCCAGGGAATGCAGATCAATCTAACACCATCATAAAGTTAAAGAATTATAAATGCAACCATCGTAAGTAGAGGACCATCTATTTGCCTTTCCACAATTTATTGTCCCTAGGTGCTCAAAGTCCCTTTCCTTTGTCTTGTCACTTCTCCACGTGTTCTTTGTTAAGACGACAAATGAGCCCACATTCTAAGCGCCCCTTCTGAGTTGCTCATCGCCGAGGCCCCCGTGGGTGAGCGTGCATCCTACCCTTCCACGTGGAAAGGCAAATAGATGGTTCTCGGGCTGTGTCTTCCACCACGCTAACTGGACTGCCAATGAACCTAAGATGGGCAAAGGAGGAAAAGATGGGTTCTTTTCTCCCCTACGCAGGGAAGACCCAACCAGAGAAGGACAAGTAGTGTTGCTTAGGACTCAGACACTGGCCCCAGCCCAGCCTCTTTCTCTCCACTCCTTGACCTTAGTGGAGAGAAAGGGTGACATTCTTTTCTTTTCTTTAGCCCATAATAACTATACAGAACTGTGGGCTCCACTAAGGCATATTCATAATGTATATAACATATTCCATTATTTCCACCCCATCACCTCTCCTTGTCCGCCCTCATTCCTATTTCCTCCCTCTTCTCTAACAATCTCCCTTCTCTTTTTTCTATCATATTTTCCCCATTAGATTCCACATATGACAAACAACAGCAACAACAATTTTTTAAAAAGTGATAATTGTCTTTCTAAGCCTGGCTTACTTTTATCCATTTCTCTATAAATGATGTGATTTTTGTTCTTCTTTATGGCTGGGTAATACTCCATTGTGTATATATGCCACATTTTCTTTGTCTGTTCATCTGCTTGGTTTTATAACGTGGCTACTGTGAATTGTGGAAAGGTAAACAAGGGTGTGCAGGTACCTCTTTAGTATGCTGACTTTAATTTCCTCAAGTATATACTAAGGAGTGGGATAGCTGAATCATTTGGTGGTTCCAGTTTTAGTCCTTTTATGAACCTCCATACTGATTTCCACAGTGATTGTCCTAATTTATGTCCCTACCAACATTTTATAAGGGTTCCTTTTTCAAGGGGAAATTTTAAATTTTTTAAACTGTTATTAAAGTCACACAGACCAGAAAATAAATTTTTAAGTTAAAAATCTCAGCCAAATAGTACGTGGAAATTACTTGTGTGTGTGTGTGTGTGTGTGTGTGTGTGTGTGTGTGTGTGTGTCTGTTTTGGTGCTAGAGAGTGAACTCAGGCCCTGCCCAGGCTAAGCATACACTTTACCACTGAGCTACATCCCTGGCCCCTGGGAAATTCCTCTTACACATATGAATGTTAAGATGCTGCTGAATTCACATTGAATTTGATCTGACCAATTTTTAAGGTACGTTTTATTTATTTATGTTGTGGACTAAATGATGGTTCTGTCCAAAAATATGCCCACATCCCAGCCCCGGAAACTTGTGAATGTGAACTTATTTGAAGAAACAGTCTTTGCTTTGTTTGATGTGATTAAGTCAAAGATCCTGAGATCATTTTGATGATCATCTGGGATTATCCAGGTGGGTCCTGAATCCAATGAGAGTGTCCTTATTAGTGATAGAGAGACAGGTACGGAAGAGACAGGTACAGAGAGATAGCAATATCACGAAAAACACCTAGGCCCTCCCAAAGATGAATGAGACAAGGATCCTCCCATGGAGACTTCAGAGGGATCACAGCCCTGTGGTTGCCTTATTTTTGGACTTTCATCCTCCAGAACCACGTGAGAATAAATTTCTGTTGTTTTAAGCCACCCAGGTTGCAGTGTCAGTTACAGCAGCCACAGGAATCTAATCCATTTTTTTGTTGCTAATAACATAATACCCCAGACTGGGTAACTTATAAAGAAAAGAGGTTTGTTTGGGCTCATAGTTCTGGTCCAAGATCATTGGGCCAGACCTGGCAATGGCCTTCATGCTGACAGAGTCCTAGGGCAGTGCAGAGTATCACATGATGAGAAACAAAGACATCAAACCAAACTGGCTCTTATAGTAAACCAACTCTTGAGCTACCCCACTAACTCACTTGAGTTAATCCATTAATCACGTAAGTGGAAACCCACTCAGGAGGGAAGAGCTCTAACCAATTCCTAAAGGTCCAAGCTGGACACAATGCCACACAACTGTCATCCCAACACTCAGGAGGCTGAAGCAGGAGGACGGCAAGTTTGAGGCCAGCCTTAGCAACTTAGCAAGACCCGGTCTCAGAATTAAAATTATTTTATAAAGGAGCGGGCAGGGGCTGTGAATGTGGCTCAGTGGTAGAGCATTCGCCTAGCGCTGTGATATATCATAAACAGGATTACATTTCAACGTGAGTTTTGGAAGAGACAATCCCTATTCAAACCATATTACAACCTATAATTAATTTTTAATTTTTAGAAGGAATGGGAAGACTGAGTAACAAATTTTATAGCTTTGGGGGTTTGTTTATGTTTTGAAGTTAGTTTCTTTAAAAACCCCATGGACATATGAAGAGAAACTAACGTCCTTTTTCTCGGGTGGGTCACTGGGACTGTGCCCATGAGATCAGACTCCTCCTCCTGCCCTTCAGAGCCTGGCTCTGGCTGGTTCACGCTTGGCAAGAGCAATGAGGTCCAGAGTGCAGGATGGTCCTGAGGCACTTCTTAGACTTCCTGCAGGGTTGGTTTTGTGGTTTTGATGCATTTCAATATTCTCAGTAAGGACTGTATCTTTCGCCTCATGAAGAGATCACCTTTGCTTCTCTCCTGACTTTTTCCCTCTCCCTCTGCCCCTCTTCGGGTGGCTTTTTATTTTATTATTGAAGATGGCCAACTCTTAAGTCACCATTCGATGCCCAGCCAGGGGAACCCATCTCTGAGTGCAGTGGGCTTCCTCTTTGAGGGGAGAAGCGATTTCTACTCCAGACAGACCCTACCTGGCTTTGGGGGCAGGGATGACAGAGGCTATTAGTCAGAGTCTTCAGAGTTTTATCTAAGATTTTTCTGTAAAACCAAAGGGCTAGAGAATGAGGATTCTCTGAAATTTAAAAAAAAAAAAAAAAACAGCAAGAAAAAAAAAAAAGTTTACTGAGCCATTCCAGATGGTAGCCAGAAAAAGGACCAGGTTCTGGGAGAAGATTCTGCAAACTACCAGCAGCAGGACTAGACAGCAGTTGGAAAGAGGTCTGCTAGAGGTAAGAATATTTTTATAACAAAATTTGGGGGAAGGAAACTGTAAGGTGTTTCCAATAAACCTGCACAGGCTCTAGATAAACAGAGCTGGTAACATGGATGGGGAGTTGGGGAGAAGCTTTGGGATGGGGGAACAGTCCTTAAGGAGAAGTGCTTGTTGCTTCTAGATTGGTCAGGGGTTAAGAGTGCAGAAGGTTCATACATCAGCAGGGTGAGGTCGCCCTGGGCGTCAATTTAAGTCAAGGATTCAACATACCTTTAGAGACGTGAAAGTCTTTGCTGGCTCTTACCCACACCTTGAACTGATTAAATTCCCTTATCTCTCCCATGCCCCTCTTCTGGCCCCTGTCAAAAACATCTCAGAATTTGTCTTTTATTACTCCTTTACTGCAAGTGCACTTAGAAGGATAGAAACACTCTCTCTCTCTCTCTCTCTCTCTCTCTCTCTCTCTCTCTCTCTCTCTCTTTCTGGAAGAGGGCGGTTTCTAACTCATGTCACTAACAGATGACTGAGAGATGTGCAGTAGCATGTGCAGGAGGAGGTGTTGACTGGTAGAAGGGGAGACCTGGTCCCTGAGCTCAAAACACTGCTCCATCTTTCACTGTACAACGTTGGACATGTTGGTTAACAAGCCTGAGCCTCCTTTCCTCATCTGTAAAATGGGCTATAGTGCCTCCTGCAATGACTGATCGTGAGCCTGTCCCCCCCACCCCAGGAACCTGTGTGCCCTGGAAGGCGACCATGCCTGCTGTACTGGGCCTGGCTCTTAGGAGGGGATTGACGGGGCCCTGAACAATACCTGTGGGTATCTGTGTTGTTGTAGGGACAGGCGAGACAGGTCACCGAAGAGAGCAGGAAACAGTTTTATTTGGCTGCAGCCAGGTTCAGAGGGCACAGCTTTTGCTGTAATCAATTAATCCCCTGAACCCCGAGTCCAGGTAGTTTCAGAACTTTATACCCAGTGTGTAAGGGCGGGGGGGGGGGTGCTCAGAAGTTCACATAAAGCAGATTTTTCTTTCACTGTTCTGGGCAAGTTAACCCTTCAAGGACAGCACCTGAGAAGGGGAGAGCTTCTCCTCCCCTTTCTTTCCTCCCCCTGCCAGCTGTTACCATGGAGCCCAGTGGGTAACTTCTCTCATCTTAGAAATGTAGACATCTCCGTGAAGCCCAGCTCAAGGCCAGGGGCCTTGAAGTTAAAGGATCTGTCTTTTTTTTTTTTTTTTTTTAAATCACACTTTGCATTTGCAAACACACTTCTACTCTACTGGATAAATGTTTGTGAAAAACTAGTAAAGGGGCCTTTGGCACCTGGAGTGGTGATTTCTTCCAGGCCAGTGGCCAAGTAAAATAGAGCAACAGGAAAACAGGACGTTTACCTACACTGAACTCTTTTGTAGACTCTTCTGCTGACAGTCCTAAAATCGATTATGGTGAAGATTTCTGGAGAAGCTTAGTGAAGATTTTCTGTGGAGGAAGGGGTGTTGCGATGGGCAAAAGGTGCGACTTATGCAGTCAAGTTTGAGAAATAAAGAATGTCCACGCACTTCTGCCTTTCTCAATGCTTTATTCACTCATATCACTCAATACAGTTTTACTCTATAGGTTCTTAGTCAAGAAAAATGACAATCCTTAATGCTACGCACTGCGATAGAAATAATCAATCCACAGCAAACAATTCTAGATTAACTGTAAGCACCGCAAACACACCTAATCATGACAGACTCATGACAGACATTCCCCTGCATGCTAAGTTCAAGTGTCAGATCAGAAGTCTGAAGCTTCAGGCTCTAAGTCCAGCAGATGGACACTCACTCAGACCATGGTGATCAGGTCAGGAACCAAGGCAGGCTTCTCCTGGGGTGGAGCTGACGGCTGGCTGAGGAGGTGATCCTAGGGAGAAGTCCTTGTCTCACCAGAGTCAAGAGGCTGCTGTAGAGTTTGAGAGCAATGGGAACAATGCAGAGGATCAGGCAGGTGAGAGGAGTTGGGATGTCAGTCCAGGTCCTCATCAGGCTCTCAGCGTGGGGGCGTGGGGGACATCAGTGTCACCTGGCTGAATGTCTCTTCATTTGCTCCACTATTTATACCAAATTTTGGAGCTTTTGACCCCCCTTCCAATCCCTATCAGCTGCCACCTGAGTCTCTCAGCGATGTCTTTTACCCTGAGGTTAAAACATCTGGTCTGGTGGTCCCACCCTGATCTTTCCCCCTTTGTCAGGGGGAAGACAACCTGCCAGAGGATTCACACTGAGTTTACCAGGGTGAGGAGAAGTGACTTGTTTGTGCCTGAGGGCCACACTGGAGGGCCCATTAGGAGTGCCTGGTGAGACTGCAGGTTTCAAACTGGGGTTTTAAAATGGAGTTGCTTAGGCTCAGGTCTAAGGCCATCCTCACAAGGAGGTGCCACTACATTGTGACAAACCTCTCAGCCTCACCTCAAATTTGATTCCCTAAGGTTGATTTATCCTGAATACTATGTTTCTGCTAATGCTATTTTCTCTTCCCCTCAACATGCCACTGTGATACATTTTTGCAGAAATACAGATAATAGGGAGAAGGGAAAGATCCCAGGAGGGAGAAAGGTTGAAGCAACATTGTAATTGCAAAAAAGAAAAAGAAAAGAAAGAAAGTGCTTGTGTGCTTGTGTGTGTGTGTGTGTGTGTGTGTGTGTGTTGCTGGGGGCCTCCACTGAGGTACATTCCCATCCCCACCCACCCCACTATGTTTTGGTACTAGGGATTGATCAGGGGCACTTTACCATTGAGCTACATCCCCAGCCTTTCTTATTTTCTAAGACGGGGTCTTACTACGTTGCTGAGGGTCATGCTAAGTTGCTGAGGCTGGCCTCTAACTTGCAATCCTCTTGCCTCAGCCTTTAGAATCACTGGGATTGCGGGGGTGTGCCAACCTAGCCTGGATAGAATGGCAAATTTTTATGCAGAGACAGTTGTTTTTTATTTTAAGGTACAACCTCTACAGACATGGAAATTCTAATTCTTTCTCCTTTGGTTCAAATTCTATTTAAGATTTTATGGTGTGTATTTGTTTTATGATAGGGGCTGTTTGATGAGACCTAGTTGGAACACGAAGTTCCAACAGTGCCAAACATGTTTGGTAATTACTGGAGTTGCTGGTAATTGCTAGAGTAAGAGGCCACTGAATTCCAGAAACCCCATGTAAACATGTCTCACAGTGTAATCAATACCTTCACCTACTAGGAAAAAGAGCACACATGCCTTAGTTTATGTCTAAATAATCTAAGAGATTTTACTTGTTGTGACTAGCACCCGCCTCCTTTTGAATTGTCATGGGTTTGGCTTTGTACCTAGAAAATCTGTAAAAAGCTATAAAATCTATGGCTTTTACCAAAAGCCTTGTATAAACCTACGGCTATCAAACTCTGTGGTCCCAGGTCTTGCCAAGAAGAATGTCTACAGTATTTCAAACTTGTCATTATTTAATCTTTTTTTTTTTAAAGAGAGAGAGAGAGAGAGAGTTAGAGAGAGAGAGAGAAAAATTTTTTAATATTTATTTTCTAGTTTTTGGCGGACACAACATCTTTGTATGTGGTGCTGAGGATCAAACCCGGGCCGCACGCATGCCAGGCGAGCGCGCTACCGCTTGAGCCACATCCCCAGCCCATTATTTAATCTTAATTTGTACAAGATGAAATATACCAAGCCATAATCATTTGTAGAGCTGATGACTTTTCTGTAAGATAATAAGTCCCCAAATGCTAGGGCTGGGGTATTTGCTCAGGGGCAGAGCCCTTGCCTATTATGCATGGAGCCCTAGGAGCATCCCCAGCACCCCTCCAAAAAAAGGAAAATATTCCCAGATGCTAATAGTGTCCTGGATTGATACAGCAAAGGGATGATCTTTCTGTATAGAAAGAACAACCATCTAAATCATTTATTGAAGGCTTTGCTATCTGACACTTTTTTTGATAAAGAAAGCTGACTATTCCCATAACTAAAGTAAGAGGGTAGAAATGGGGGTTATTCCGTCTAGAACTTCACCCAAAGGGGCAGGGGCTTTCCCTGGGCCTCTCCTCCCCACCCATGGAGAGTCTCCCCACCGCCCTGCTGGCTCCCTAAGCCATTGTACTTGTCTCTTGTCATTTTATATTGAAAATCAACTAATTTATTTCTGTGTTTCTCTGAGCTTTGGAGGGAAGAGAGAAGGGTGAGAGAATGAACCCTTCTAGCCATAATAAGCCACACAGTTTCCTGGGCACCCATCTCTTTTCTGCAGTCCTTGATACCCACAGCCTGGGAGAATAGATGCCCAATTGCATACTGTTTATTTCAAATACTATTTGCACATGTTCCATGGGGGTTTTCCCCTCTTATTAAGGAGAGCAAAACTGACATTAGCTTTTGGGTTTGACTTGAAAGGTGTTTGTACCATCTCAGCACGAGGTATAGCCCCCCCTCTTCCTTATCTTGGACTGAATCACCTGGGAAAATAAATAAAATAGCCAGCATAACAGGCCCATCTGCTGGTCACTGAGCACACAAGGACCAGGGGATGTCCCCAGGGAAAGATCAGCATTGGGGTCAAAGGCAGTAGATGGTGTTTCCAAAGAAGGCTACAGCAGCATCCGCCACTCAGCTGTCCTAGAGTGTGACCTCACCACTCCTCCATTGTGAGGTGGAGTGGATTTCTCTCCCTTTGCCTCTGAGTGGCCCCAAGACAGGCTTTGACCAAGAGCATGCAGAGGGACTCAGTCATGCCCAGACTGGCCACAGGAGACCTGCTCTGTCTGCCTCCTCCCTCTGCATTCTTTACTGCTGATCACTTCTCTCTGGTAGGAGCACACTCTTATCAAGTAAGACCCAGCTTCCCTGAGAAAGAGGCCACATAGAGACCGAGAGATCTGCAGCTAACCTCTGGCTGCTTTCGTACTTCTCTCTGAGGTCAGGTATGTGAGGGGGATCATGTTGGATGTACCAGCCACCAAGGTCCTGGCCCCACAGCATGTCTGCCCAATGACACCACAGGGAACAGAGCTACCCAACTGGACCCTGCCCCAACTCCTGACCTATAGAACATTGCACAAATAAAATGATGGTTTTTATCTTAAGCCACTAATCTGATCACTCAGTGAAACAGAAAAGTTGGCTGGAATTAGTCAGGCCTCCTATCAGCCTGGTGAACAGCATCCTGGAATCCAGGCAGGTGCAGTATGAGCAGCCAGGTCACCCAGCTACACCAGCATGTCCCTGGCTATCACAGCACCGACTCCCATGAGCCCTGAAGATCAACGCCATAGTGCCACCACCTCAGAAGCTGGTTTCGAAAATACGCAGAGATTCCACACATTGATCCAAAGCCTGAGGTCAGAGCTGCCACCCGACAGATTCAGCGCCACACAGGAGCAGGAAAGGCACTCACAGAGCCTGCGAGGAGGCAGTGTCTTAGCAACTGGATCATGGATTTGTTTGCAGATGAGATCAGATGTCCAGACAATTCAATATATTAAATGTCTCCCTGAGAACACTTGCGTCACAACCTGTTTCCCTGCCGAGCCCCATCATTTCGCTGAGTCTTGGGTCTGCTTGGCTGTGAGCAGGGAGCCCCCCCTTAGGTTCTAGGCTAAGGGATGAAGGGGTCAGAATAGGTATAAATAACCACGAATATGGAACGAGAGGGATGCTGATGGGCATCCGTGGGGGGCTGATAACCGCTTGTTGCTGGAATTGGGTGATGCACAGGAGAAAATGTTGAAGAAATAGCAAAAAAAAAAAACACGGCCCAGAGGAAACCACCACCTGACTGCCAGCAGAGGTTGCAGCAGGATGGATGCCAGGTTCCAGATGGGGAGGGGGGCAGCCGTGGAAGAAACCCTGTAGAATTTGGGAGGGGCCAGGGCTCAACAGTTGGGGGAAGGAGAAATGAATGGGCTGAAACCCATCTGTGTGCAGAATACGCCCTGTTCTTGAGATAAGGGGCAAGAGAAGCAGGTGCAGCCAGGCAGCTCCTGCAGGTGGCATATGCCTGGTCACAGTGTGTTAGCCAGCTTTTTATCACTGTCACCAAAATAACTGAGAAGGACGACTTAGAAGAAGAAAGGTTTGGGGATTTAGGTTTTTTTTTTTTTTTTTTTTGCTCACAGAGTCAGAGGTTTGAGTCCATAAGTCAGCAGACTCCATTACCCTGAGCCCGCGGTGAGGCAGGACATCACGGCAGAAGGGAGTGGCCAAGGGAAACTGCTCAATTCGTGGCAGCAGGAAAGCAGAGAAAAAGGCATAGGAAAGGACTGAGGAGGAGATGAGAGCCTTCCAGGGCACACGGTCAGTGACCTACTTCCTCCAACTAATTCTCACTCCCAGTAGCCCATCCAGCTGTCAATAGGTGAATCAATCTGATGACCCCATCAAATGGATAATTCCACTGCCGAGGTCGGAGCCCTCGTGATCCAATCATTGTCTGAAGGCCCCCCCTCTGAACTTGGCTGCACTGGGAATCATGTTTTCCATACTGAGCTTTTGGAGGGTGATCCAGATCCAAACCATAACACACAGATATCCTCCTAGCATCTGATTGGATACAGCAGTGTCCTTCCTAACCACAAGGCGGTGGCCCTTTTCCCTGACGTAGCAACCACACTTGAGGGCATATATAGAAAAATCCTGTTTGACCTAGAGTAACCCCAATGCTAGAAGCACCTAAGAGCCGCTTATACATTTAGAGGATTCTCAGAGTACACAGGAGGAAAAAAAAATTACCCTGCACAGGTGTCAAAAGAATGAGAGCATGCATGCACAAAATTCCCCAAAATACCTCCCAATTCTAGGAAATCCTATGAATATTCATTCCCCCCCCCGCACCCCTAGAATACCAAGACCAATAAGAAGCAGGCTGCCTGTGTGTCGGTGGGTATAGCTCTATCCTCAAACACACCCACATTCAGCTCTTGAGTGTATACAAGAAAACTTTTTCTCAGCTGCATGTGGTGACGCACATCTGTGATCCCAGCTACTTATTAGGCTGAGGCAGGAGGATTGTAAATTCAAGCCCAGTCTCAGCAACTTGACTTTGACTGTCTCAAAATAAAAAAATAAAAAAGTTTGGAGATGTGGTTCAGCAGTAGAGCACTCCTGGGTTTCATGCCTAGTGCTAGGGGTTGGAGGGACTTTCCCCTATCACTGAAACTCTGACAGTCCTTAAATTCTTTTGTCTGAAGCTGGGTGCAGTGGCGCATGCTTATAATCCCAGCGACTAGGGAGGCCGAGACAGGAGGATTGTAAATTCAAAGCCATTGAAAGTTCAGCAATTTAGCGAGGCCCTAAGCAACTTGACAAGATCCTATCTCAAAATTTAAAAAGGGGGGCTGGGGATATAGCTCAGTTGGTAGAGTGCTTGCCTAGCATGCATAAGACCCTGGGTTCAATCCCCAGCACCACAAAAAAAAAAAAAAATTTTAAAAAGGGCTGAGAATGTGGCTCAGTGGTTAAGTATCCCTGAGTTCAATCCTCAGTAACCCCTCCTCAAAAATATTTTCTGCAATGTGATCAAGAACCTAGAAAGCTCAAGTAGAGGTCTTCCATGTCTCAAGAGACCTTACATCCCTGACCAGTGACACTCCTAACCCATGCATAGAACTATAAGGAATCCAGCCAGGTACAGAGTAATGTGTGCATTGGGGAAGGATGTGGATAACTGATGTGTGTGCCCAGGTAGAAGTTCCCAGAGCTGGAATGGAGGTGCTCAGGGCAGAGAGACTCATCACAGCCAGTTCATTTTCTACCCACTCCTGCCAAAGAGCAATCCAGAGACAGCAGTCCTCATCCTTGTCCCAGGGCTGCAGTCAGGGTTATAGTTCGTTTCTCATTCTGCTGCTGTTGTTGTTGAGACAGGGTCTCACAACGTTGCCCAGGCTGGTCTTAAACTCATTATAGTTCAAGCAATCCTCCTGC
This sequence comes from Marmota flaviventris, assembly GCF_047511675.1. Classification (NCBI taxonomy): domain Eukaryota; kingdom Metazoa; phylum Chordata; class Mammalia; order Rodentia; family Sciuridae; genus Marmota; species Marmota flaviventris. The sequence goes on from NC_092513.1 coordinate 75,118,798, forward strand.
CTCAGCCTCCCAAATAGCTGGAACTACACGCACAAGCCACCATCCTCAGCTACTTCCTCATTCTTAAGCACAAAGGACATCAAGGTTGGCCAGAGATTAGGAAAAACTTGTGGAATGTGAGAAAGCACCCAGGATTCTAAAAAGAGAGTGAAAAAGACCAAACTGTGCCCCTGGAGAAAACAGAACTCAGAAAGCACAGGATATAAAACAAAGACTATGAAGGAATAAAGCTTTGATCCGTTTCCTCAGAGAGATTTTAGAACAAGAACACCATGTGACAGACAATGAGCCGTGTGAGCATAACCACAGCAAAAATTCCAAGTCATGGTTCACAAAATAGAAAATGATCCACATGGTTGGACCAAAACATTTAGGGACTCAGAGAACCCGGAGAAAAAGGAGAGAAAAACAATAAGAGATACAGATGATTAGCCCACGAGATAGCATACCTATCCAAAAAGAATCCCAGAAAGAGAAAAAGAAGGGAAAAGGAAGAATGTAAAACAAAGGGTAGAAAAGGGTCCAATAAATAATACGTTTTTTCCAAGAGCTCAGAAAGACAATCTGAGATTGAAGAGGCATTGAGAGTATCCACTGGGATAAGCACTTTGAAGAACGTCTTGGCAATCATTCATGGAGCTGACTGTCCCTCCACCTAGCAGTGTCCCTTTGATCATATGCTGATGCGTCAGTTATTAATGACAGAAGGGGACTTCAGTCACATGCCAGCACCTCTTGAGTTACCATCTTTTTGCTTAAGGGGTCCATGGCCAAACACCAGGCAGTGGACTATGACATATTAAGAAATGTAGTACAAGGGCTGGGGTCATGGCTCAGAGAGAGTACAAGGCCCTAGGTTTGATCCCCAGCAGGGGGAAAAAAGGGGGTGAAGAAAGAAAAGAAAAGAAATTCAGTGTATATTTGGTTTCAGTCCCTTTTCCTGCTGGATAGCCTCAGTGTGCAGGCTGGTTGCCAGGGGAACCAACTCGGTGATCCGAAGTTGGAGCTTTTAGTCCCACCCCTGATGTCTGGGGAGGGAAAAGAGGATAAAGGCTGAGTTAATCACTAATGGCCAATGACATGATTAATTAATCATGCCTACATAATGGAACCTCCATAAAAACGCCCAAAGGATGTGGTTGAGAGAGCTGTTAGGTTGGCCCTCAGCCGGCTGCTGGGAGGGAAGGACACTGGGGAGGGCGTGGCAGCTCTAAGCCCCTCCCTCAGACCGGCCTCTGCGCATCCCTTCGGTCTGGCTGTCCCTTTATGATGAACCAGGATCCTAGTAAAACAGTCTTTAAAGGTAAAAATCAAAAATAATGCAGTAATCGTACAAAGATATTACACAAAACAAAAGCATGCATTAAGACATACTTAACATCCACACTCCCTATGGTCTCCTGTTCTTCTTGGTACTAGAGATTCCCAGGAGCACTTAACCACTGAGCCACATCCCCAGCTTTTAATTTTTTTTTTTTTCTATTTTGAGACAGGGTCTCACAAAGTTGCTTAAGGCTTCACCTAGTTTCTGAGGCTGGCTCTAAACTTGTGATCCTCCTGCCTCAACCTCCCCAGCCACTGGGACTACAGGTGTGCACACACGCCCGGCCCCGTGGTCTGTTCTTTGAAATCAATTAATTATGAGATTTGTTGAAAATAAAAACATGACACATAACAGAGAGAGAGAGAGAGATACTAATCATGATGAAAAAGAAAAAAAAACTAATCATGAATAAAATTCCAAAACAAAATGTTTTCAGCAAAATGACAAAAAGAAAATGAATTTAAAAAAAGTTCATTGCAAACCATTTATATAATGTCGACAATACCATTCATGCAAATTTTAAAATGTAGGTTCAATGTAGAAAAAATAAATGTTCAGGACTGAAGTTTACTTTTTCTTTCTTCTTCTTTTTTTTTTTTTTTTTTTGTGTGTGTGTGTGTGTTGGGGGGGTCTTGGGGATTGAACACAGGCACTATCTACCACTAAGCTACATCCCCAGCTCCTTCTTTTTTTCTGTTTTGAGACAGGGTCTCACCAAGTCGCTGAGGCTGGCCACAACCCTGTAGCCCTCCTGCCTCAGCCTCCTGAGTTTCTGGGACTCCAGGCCTGCACCACTGCACCCAGCAGTTTATTTATTTTCTTTTAACTACCAATAAAATCTGAGATAGCATTTTGCTATATCATTTATGAAGTCCAGCTCTGTACCCAGGGGATGTGAGTCTCCATAATTGTATGTCCTCATAGCCAAAGTACGGCTGTATCGGATGGCGAGAGTACATGGCACAATCGAGGGACTCAGTATAAACAAATGTTAGAGCAGGATGCGGCCGAGCCAGGAATTCTTAGGAAACTCAAGCATGAAACATACCCATTCATTCTCTCCACACACACTCTGGAGAGCTTCCAACCCAGAGGGGACACTGTGTCAAGACAGAGACGGAGAACGTGAAGTGAAGAGCACTCCGGGCACCGTCAGCAAGCTCCCACCCAGCCTCAGCGGGAAAGAGCTGGCTCCATACAGTGGTCATTAGGCTGAGACCAAAAGGCCTAATGGAGGCGGGTGAGGTGGCCCAGCCTGTAATCCCAGCGGCTTGGGAGGCCGAGGCAGGAGGATTGCAAGTTCAAAGTCAGCCTCAGCAACTTAACGAGACCCTGTCTCAAAATTAAGAAAAATTAAAAAATAAAAAGGGCTGGAGATGTGGCTCGGTAGTTAAGTGCCCCTGGGTTGAGCCCCCAGTACCAAAACCAACCAACCAAACAAAAAAACTAAAGGAACTAACAAGGTAAAGAGACAAAGGAAAGTTCCAGGCAGAGGAAGCCCCCAGGTGTGGAACCAGATGGAAAGCCAGTGACCAACATGAGACACCTGTAGTTACAGCGGAGGGGACAAGGCAGGTTTGCAGGATAAACAATCAAGAGATAAAAGGGAAGAAAGACTCACAGATGGCTTCATGTTCGTGAGTGTCACGGGAATGTGAGCACCTAAAGCCCAATGAGGTCAGATACCCAAACCCCCTTCTTCATGGTGGAGGGGGACATGGGGAATGTGACAACTTGAGAGTACGGAATGATTTCTGGTGAGTAGATGGGCTCAGTGCTCAGACGTTAGCTAGTAACTTATTCTCTTTGGGAATGGATGGACCTAGGAGACGGACAAGGGGTTGTGACAAATTCCCTCCAGCTGTGGCTACGTTCCTCCTGCTTCCTTCCTGCAGATGTGAGTTTAGTTAATGAAAATGCAGGGAGGTGACCCAAGGTGACTCGTTTCTTCTTCTTTGCTGTGTCCAGTCTCTGGGTAATTAAGGGGGATTCCAGAGTAAAGCCTCTCCCAACATCCACCATTCTCTAAGTGACTAAAATTTAAAATAATCAATATAAGGGCAGGAGCACTCGCCCACCAACCCCCGCACTGCAAAAAATAAATAATGCCAGGTACAGCGGTGCACACTTGTGATCCCAGTGACTTGGGAGACTGAAGCAGGAGGATCACAAGATTGAGGCCAGCCTCATAAACTGAATGAGACTCAGTCTTGAAATAAAAAAAAAAAAAAAAATTAAAAAGGCTGAGGACCTAGTTCAGTGTCAGAGTTTTATCAAAAATATAATTGTCTAATTTTTAACATTGAATTTGAAATAAAATAAGAAAACAAGATGGCTGAAGTCCTGATCAATGCAATAAGAAAAAGGGGGAGGGGATCTATGGAGTATGAATGATGGACTAGTGATGGTTTTACACACAAAATTCAGAATCATCAATGGAAAGAGCAGTGGAACTAATGGAAATTTCCATAAGGTGGTCAGGTATAGTTCCAACAAATAATAGCCACTAGCTTTTTTGGGGGGGGTACTGGAAATTGAACCCAGGGGTGCTTAACCACTGAGCTCCTTTTATTCTTTTTAAAATTTTGAGACTTGGCCTCACTAAGTGGGTAAGGCTGGCCTCAAACTTCAATCCTCCTGCTTCAGCCTCCCGAGCCGCTGGGATTATAGGCATGTGTCACCACGCCTGTCAGCCACTAGCCTTTTGATAGTCAAGAAACACCCAGTTAGGACATGACGTATAAAACAGTCCCTACAAAAACGACACAAATTTTACCCAACTTGATCCACAAGTTCAACTAATCCTAAACCCTAGTGGAACTTGAAAAGTGAATTCAAAAATTCATTTCTTCTAAAAGAGAAAAATAGATAAAATCTGCTAAGACAAATGTGAAGGAGAGGAATAACAAGAGCACACTGTCCTTCCTATGTCAAAGTGGTCGATGGCTTTGCAATAAGAGCTGGGTGGCCTGGGCACTGAGAAGAGAACTCAGCCGATGGGAATTTAGACATAACAAGGGTCACATTTCAAAGACACCCACTTGGCCTTTGCTTGACAGCCTCTCTCAAGCCCTCTGACCCCAAATCCTTGGTTGCACCGGCCCCTGGGCTGCAGCCCCTAGTGCCCCATGCCCTTTGTCCAGCGCCTTGCCTTCTGACCTCTCCATACCTGGCTCTGTGTCTGGTCCTGCCACCTGGCTTTACCCACCAGTCCTTACTGACATCCCGACCTAGAACCTGAGTGTCCACGCAGAACAGCCTGGTGGACGGCTGGTGCCCAGTGCCCCCAGCCGAATCCCACCGCGCGTGTCACCCCTGCCCTGGCCCACCCACCCGCCCGTCCTACCTTGACACACCTGGTTCATGCTTTGGTCTTAAAAATAGGTCTTGCCCACCAGGCTTTCCAGGGTCCTGACTTGACCCACTCAGTTCAGAGTCTTGGCCCACGACGTGGGTGCTTAACAGCCTGGGGGTACCTTCCACTCCCCCAATTCCACACTGCCCCTAAGCAGCCCTGGCCCTGACCACCCCTCCCCTGTCCAGCCCACTCACAGGGCCCCTCCTGCCCTTAGCACCCTTTCCTCAGACCGCATGCCTCACCCACCTGCTTTACGCTGTGGCCTTACCCTGTGGCCTCGGTATAGGGACATATTTAGCTGTTGACTTACACACCCCGTTTATAGCCTGGGCCTAGGAGACCCATGCCGAGCAGCCTGGCAATGCCCCCTGCCCGGTGCCCTGACCTGATCTCCCTGGCCCTGTTGCCCCTGCTCCCGGCCCACCCATCCTCACCCACCTGCCTTTACACACCCAATCTATGCTCTGGTCCAAAACCAGGCCTTACCGCCGACTTCCCTAGTTCCTGACCTACCTGAGGGCCCTGCCCCCACTGCCCTAGTGACCTTAGCAGCACATCCCCTGGACCCCCAGCCTTACCCACCCAGCTTGACACGACTGGATTTGTTCGGGGGCTGACACCCGGCCCTGGCAGCCTGATCTTACCCCTGACTTTGCCTAAGCAACCAATGCTTCAGCGCCTGGCCAAAGACCCTGTCCTCATCTGCCAGCTTCAAAACAGTCCCACCTGAGCCACCCCTGCTCCTGGTTCCCCTGTCTTAGGGCTCCATGGCCTCAATGCCCCGTGCCCCTAGTGCCCTTTGCCCTTAAAAATAAATAAATAAAACAGACAAAGAATGGATCATTTTTCAGTGTTGAAACAACTGTCTGCCCACGTAGAATCCCCTGCCCATCACACATCTTTAAACCTGGCAGGAGGAGAGGCGAGAGGAAAGGTGATAATCTGGGAACAACGATTCTTCACCATTAAATACAGCCAGGATAAATGCAAAGTTGTTGTTTAACGGAGACAGTATTATTTGTAGGGAACCAGAACATTCCACCCCCAAATCTGCCTCTTTAGCAGAATTATTTTGAACGGAGACAATTGAGAAACAAAGACTCCAAAAAAGCTCTCTGCCCTCCCCTTTCTCTCCCTAAAAGAAGGCTTAGACTCTCTGTCACCTGAAACCTTGGAGCCCAGACATGGCACCCAGAGGAAAGTAGACAGCAAACCTCACCCAACCACCCTCGCCTTCATCAGTTTCCCTGCACATACCTGCCGTCCAGTGTGCCTCCCCCACAGCCCAGAATCCTTCTCCTTTGTCTTGTCACCTCCCCACAAATGTATTGCTGTTTGTTAAGATGTTATATTAGCCCAAGTTCTACAGGTGCCTGTGTTGCTTAGTCGCTGATCTCCAAAGGTACCCAAATGTAAACTTGCTGGGTTTTATCATTAATCTTTTTGTCTTTTTCGTCAGTTATTTTGCAGGACGCCAGGTGAAGAACCTAAAAAGGTAGAGGAAAAGTTTTGTTTTGTTTTCCTTTCCTCCACAGTTTTTTTTTTTTTTTTTTGGGGGGGGGGTACTAGGGGTTGAACTCAGGGGCTCTCAACCACTGAGCCACATCTCCATCCCTATTTTGTATTTTATTTAGAGACAGGGTCTCACTAAATTGCTAGCCCCTCACTTTTGCTGAGGCTGGCTTTGAACTCTCGATCCTCCTGCCTCAGCCTCCCTGAGCCTCTGGGATTACCGGCATATGCCACTGCACCGGGCTCCTCCACACTTTTGCAAGATGAAAAAAATAATGTGGCTGAACAGTGGTGACAGTTGCACAATAACACGAGTGTATGTCATGCTACTGAACTGCAAGTTCAAAATGGTTGTAATGGTTCGTTTTCTGTTATGTATACTTTATCACAATGTTTAAAAAAATTTATTTTTCATAAAATAGGTTTTGGGGTTGGGCATGTGGCTCAGTGGCAGGGCGTTTGCCTGGCATGCGTGAGGCCCTGGATTTGATCCTCAGCACCACAAAAGCAAAATAAACAAATCAGTAAACAAAAATGTAAAATGGGTAAATATGTAAAGTGAGTAGCCTGACATCTGGTAAATGTCCTCCAAAGGGGGGCACACCCTGGACGTCCTGCCACTGCGCCCCTTCTCCTCCTGTCTGTGGCTGAGAGGCTGCAGCTTCGGCAGCTGCTGTAGGACCGAGGGGAGGCAGGGCGCACAGAGAGCTGAGGATCTCCACCAACCACCCCGATCCCCACAGGGCCTCTGCACAAACGCTTTTGAACACGGGCCACTCTCATTTGGAGTTCGCGGTGGAGGGAGCTCCGTGCAGTCCTTCTGGGGCTCACTGTTGTCATCCGAATTCCTGGTTCATGTTCTTGGCTGCGCCTCCCAGAAACTTTGGCAGAGCAGCCTCCTGCCACTCACTTGTTGAATGCTGAAGCTCGACTCGGGCTGTTATAATTTGTGTCCAGCTGAGACCAGCACTTCCAAAGACGTGGCTGTCTGCAGACCAAACAGCAAAACAGGAGCCTCCCCCAGGAGGGTCGCAAAGCCGGCCCCCAGACGGGCCTGGGAGAAAAGCGTGCGTGACACCCAGCAGACGAGGTAACAAGGCAAATCCCTCTGTGGACTGGGGTTCCCCAGCCCCCTGGGAAGTCCACCGCCTCAAGCCAATCAACCTGTGAGCATTCTGTCAGGGCGCAGGTGACAAATCACCCCCTGCTCTTGTAGATGCAGTCTGCTCTGGGGGAGACAGGTATTAACCCCTCACCTCCCACTCCCCTAATAGGTCCCTTCTTGAAGACTGGAGGAGCCAAAATGCTTCCTTTCATTCTGGACAGTCACTAAATATCCTTTCTACCACGAGGGGACAAAAGATGCCTGACCGTCCTCCATGCCAAGACTGCTAAACCAATAAGGCACGCGCTCCTGGAAGTGCAGAAGAAATACCCAAGCAGCTTGTCCTCTGGCTCTTTTGAGGTCAGAGGCTGGCGGGTGGAAGGGCTGGGATGTAGCTCAGCGGCAGACACTCGCCTGGCGTGGAGAAGCCCTAGGTTCAATCCTTGGCACCGCGGAAACAAAACAAAAACTTGGGGCCAGAAAAACTAAATATTTACCACTAATTTATCAACTAATCTGTGCTTGTCAAGCTCGTAGAAGGAAAACGGATAGTCTTGAAATCTTCCCCAAATAACCACACAGGCACTATCATGGGGGGGGGGACGTTTGGGTGGTTAACTATTTTGTGTATGTGTGTTTTTTTAATATTTATTTTTTTGTTGTAGTTGGACACAATACCTTTATTTCACTTATTTATTTTCACGTGATTGCTGAGGCTGGCTTTGAATTTGTGATCCTCCTGCCTCAGCCTCCCTCATTGTTAGGATTACAGGCATGTGCCAACACACCCAGAGAAAGTCACTTTTTAAGAAAGAATGAGCTCACTAGCATGGTTGCCCACACCTGTGATCTCAGCTACTTAGAAAGCTGAGACAGGAGGATTGTACTTTGGAGGCCAGCCTGGGCAACTTAGTGAGACCCTGTCTCAAAAAATAAAGACTGGAGATGTGGCTTACTGGTGAAGCACTCCTGGTTCAATCCCAGTGCCACAAAAGCTAAAAACAAAAAAGTAATAATGATAAAAAGAGCTCTTGGTAGATATTGTTGATGCTGTTTCACACAAACTGCGAAGTTAGGCTTCTAGGAATGTGGAGACACAATGGGATCTCCACACTTAAAATTAAATAGTTCTGGGGAAAACATCTTTTAAATATCAAATTCAATTTATTTTCACGTGGTGCTGAGGATTGAACCCCGGGTCTCGCAGGTGCGAGGGGAGCGCTCTACTGCTGAGCCCCAACCCCAGCCCCTGTTTTGTGTTGTTTTTAACTGACTGGTTTTTACAGTTCTGCCTTTGCCCAGTGACCTGTGGTTTTAGAACCAAGACCTGCCTCTCCCGCAGGTGCCAGTATTTCCCTTTCTCGTCTTTTCCTTGACAGTTGGGCCATTTCCTCTGTCTCCAAGTTCAGAAGAAAACATACCCTGGTGAGATGACCTAGAACATTAACGTAGGACTGAGGGTCTCTACGCTTAGTTTTTGTGGCACTGGGATTGAACCACAGCTCAGTGGTATAAGGCGCTTGCCTAGCATGTGTGAGGCTGTGCACTTGATTCCCAGCCCAAAAAGAAAGAAAGAAAGAAAAAAAAGTTACTGCAAAGTTTTATACAGTTTCCACTCTGGATTTTTATTTATTTTATTTATTCATCTTTGCAGTGCTGGGGATGAAACCCAGAGCCTCCCACATCTGGACAAACCCTCTCTCACTGAGCTCCACCCCAAGCAGTCATCTGAATTTTACATAGAAAATTTTAAAGCAATAATGCAAACTGTGTTGGAATAGAGGAACACATTGATTCATTTTTTTCTATAAATTGAATTTGATATTTAAAAGATGTTTTCCCCAGAACTATTTATTTATTTATTTATTTTAGCTGTGGAGATCCCAGAGTATCTCCACATTCCTCGAAGCCTAACTTCGCAGTTTGTGTGAAACAGCATCAACAATATCTATCATGAGCTCTTTCCTTTTTTTCATTATTACTTTTTTGCTTTTAGCTTTTGTGGCACTGGGATTGAACCAGGAGTGCTTCACCAGTAAGCCACATCCCCAGTCTTTATTTTTTGAGACAGGGTCTCATAAAGTTGCCCAGGCTGGCCACCAGAGTACAATCCTCCTGTCTCAGCTTTCTAAGTAGCTTACAGGCGTGGATAACCATGCTAGTGAGCTCTTTTTTTTTTTTCTTAAAAAGTGACTTTCTGGGTTAGTTGGCACATGCCTGTAATCCTAACAATGAGGGAGGCTGAGGCAGGAGGATCACAGATTCAAAGCCAGCCTCAGCAACTTAGCAAGGCCTCAGCGACTTAGTTAGACTCTGTCATTGGTGGAATGACCTTGTGGTATCCTCACGCATGCTACATAAATTCAGGGACATGTGCAGACCCCTACCCCAGTGATCCACCTGCTTTGGGTCTCTCCATCCCCTTTCTACCAGTACTAGAGACTGATTCTTTGTTCTACTTTAACTCTGAGAATGAAGAAGTAAACACTCAACTTTATTCTCAAACTTGCCCTTGACTACCACTTCCCCTGGGAATAACCACATCTGCTCTCCTAAGTAACTGTGTCCCCACACGCTGTTCTGTGGTCAGGGAGTAAAAGTGACTGTATTTGAGAACAGGGCCCACTCTTACTAAATAAAGAAATGAAGCTTTCTTTTCAAAGTCACATTGGTGGTGGCCCAGTTACTGTTAGGAACAGGACCAGAGACAACCACCAGACTACTTCTCTTCTTCCTTCTCACCATGTTAAAGAAAAATTACTCTGACACTTGAAGGACAGGTGTGGTGGCACACGCTTGTAATCTCAGCAGCTCAGGTGGCTGAGGCAGGGGGATCGCAAGTTCAAAGCCAGCCTCAGCAAAAGCAAGGTGCTAAGCAACTCAGTGAGACCCTTTCTCTAAATAAAATACAAAATAGGGCTGGGGATGTGACTCAGTGGTCAAGTGGCCCTGAGTTCAATCCCCAGTACCCAAAAATAAGAGTGGAGAGATCCTTGCTAAATTGATTCCCTTGGGTCTCTCTTGGTTTTTTTTTGTTTGTTTGTTTGTTTTGTTGTTGTTGTTTGTTGTTGTTTTGTACCAGGGATTGAACCCAGGGGTACTTAACCTCTGAGCCACATCCCCAGCCAATTTTTTTGTATTTTATTTAGAGACAGAATCTCATTGAATTGCTTAGTGCCTTGCTTTTGCTGAGCTGGCTTTGAACTTGCGATCCTCCTGCCTCAGCCTCCTGAGCTGCTGAGATTCCAGGCATGCGCCACCTCACCCAGCTTAGTTTTTATTTTTGTTTGAGACAGAGTCCCACTCTGTTACCTAGGCCAACTTTCAACTTCTGGGTTCAAGCCATCTCCTGCCTCAGCCTCCCAAGGAGCTAGAACTATAGGTGTGTGCTACTGTGCTCGGCACTCAGTGCAGTGATCTCTTTCAAAGGGGCACTTTGGTGGTTTGGATGTGGTTGATTTAACACGAGGTTCATTTGCTGGGAGCTTGGTCCTCAGTGCAGCCATGTGGAGGTGGTTTGGAACCTTCAAGATGTGGGGCCTATTGAGAAGTAGTTATGTCATTGAGGATGTACCCTCAAAAGGGGTTGATACAGTTCTCAGGGGACCCTGGTTAGTTGTGAAAGAGAAAGCCTGGACCCTCCCTGCTCTCTCTCTCTACCCCTTGTCTCACCACATGATCTGCCCTCTCATATACCCCCAAGATTGTGATACCGTCCGCCATGAAGTCCTCAGCCGAGCTGAACCAATGCCTCCAACCTCCATAATTGTGAGCTAATCAAACTTTCCTATATAAAGTATTCAGCCTCAAGGATTTCGTTATAGTGACGGAAAATGGACTCATACAGGCACACATGACCTGCTCACCTCCCTAAGGCCCACCTCCTAATGTCCTCACCTTGAGGCTTAAGATTTCAATATGTAAATTGGGGGTTGGGTCTACAAATACTCAGATGGTAGCGATCTTATGACTCTTAATAATTCCAAATTCTGATGGTGTCTAAATGCATTGTCTCTGTTTTAGGAAAAATCTTGATGCTGGGGATTATTAATTCTGTTTTTATTGCTTCAGATGGTGGGGATGTGGACATGTTCCTAAATCCATCTGGGCCTCAGCTTACTAATTACTAACTCACCATAATAATGATATGTATCTCATAAGGCTAGGGATAAAATAAAATGATTTAGCATGGGCTACAGTCTGGATTTGAGATGTCCCCAAGGCCCGTGTATGAAAGGCTTCATCTCCAGCCTGTGGCACCACTGGGGGGTGGTGGCCTCTTTATTTAATCAGTTTTTCTTTTTTTTAATTTTTTTTTTTTTTTTTTTGTGTGTGTGTGTGTGTGTGGTGCTGGGGATTAGAACCCAGGGCCTTGTGCATGCAAGGCAAGCACTCTACCAAGTGACTATCTCCCCAGCCCCTATTTTAGTCAGTTTTTCATCATGGTGACCACAAGTTCTGGCTAGCACAGCCTGGAAGAGGAAGCCTTTGCTGTGGCTCCCAGTTTCAGAAGTTCGGTCCACGGTCAGCAGGCTCCATGGCTCTGGGCCTGAGGCAGGGAATCATGGCGGAAGGCATGGCAGAGGAAGCTGCTGGGGACATGACAGCCGGAAAGCAGAGAGCGCCACTCACCAGGGACAACATGTAAACCCCAAAGGCAGCGCCCCCAGTGACCCAACTCCTCCAGCCACACCCCACCTGCCTGCAGTTACCACCCAGTTAATCCACATCAGAGGATTAATGTACTCATAACCTAATCATTTTACCTCTGAAAATTCTTGCCTTTCCTCATACATGAATCTTTGGGGTGTGCCTCACACCCAAACCACAACAGGAGGAAAGAACTTAAGTTACTGAGGTGTGTCCTTGAAGGGGATTTGGGGACCCTGTGCTATTCCTCCTCATTTGCCTCCCAGCCACTGTGTGGTGAGCAGTCTTGCTCCACCCCATGCTCCCTGCCATGGTGGCCTGCCTTGCCACAGTCCCAAAAGCAATGGGCCAACTGATCACAGATTGAAACCTCCAATACTGTGAGCCAAAGGGAACCTTTCCTCCTTATTAAGTTGATTATCTCAGGTATCTTGTCACAGTGACAGAAAGCTGGCCAACACAGCATCTATAAGTTCCTTTGCATATTACCTGGAGCATAGCAGCCTTAAAAATGCCATCTTATGGGCCGGGGATGTGGCTCAAGCAGTAGCGCGTTCATCTCGCATGCATGCGGCCGGGGATCGATCCTCAGCACCACATACAAACAAAGATGTTGAATCCGCCGAAAACTAAAAAATAAATATTAAAAAATTCCCTCTCTCTCTGTCTCTCTCTCTAAAAAAAAAAAAAAAAAAAAAAAAAAAATGCCATCTTATAAGATTTCCTCTCACTCCAGTCACAATGACAGCTATTATACCTACAAACAACAATAAGTGTTGGCGAGGATGTGGGGGAAAGGCACACTCATACATTGCTGTTGGGACTGCAAATTGGTGCAGCCAATATGGAAAGCAGTGTGGAGATTCCTTGGAAATCTGGGAATGGAACCACCATTTGACCCAGCTGTCCCTCTCCTCCGTCTATACCCAAAGGACTTAAAAACAGCATACTACAGGGACACAGCCACATCAATGTTTATAGCAGAACAATTCACAATAGCTAAACTGTGGAACCAACCTACATACCCTTCAGTAAATGAATGGATAAAAAAAATGTGGCATATATACACAATGGAATATTATTCAGCAATAAAAGAGAATAAAATCATGGCATTTGCAGGTAAATGGATGGAGTTAGAGAAGATAATGCTAAGTGAAGTTAGCCAATCCCAAAAAAACCAAATGCCAAATGTTTTCTTTGATATAAGGAAGCTGATTCGTAGTGGGATAGGGAGAGGGAGCATGGGAGGAATAGATAAACTCTAGATAGGGCAGAGGGGTGGGAGGGGAAGGGAGGGGCATGGGGTAATTAATGATGGTGGAATGTGATGATCATTATTATCCAAAGTACAGGTATGAAGATACAAATTGATGTGAATATACTATGTATACAACTAGAGATATGAAAAATTGTGCTCTATATATGTAATAAGAAGTGTAATGCATTCTGCTATCATATATAAATTTTAAAAATTTTTGCATAAAAAAAGAAAAATATATATATTCCCCAAAAATGCCATCTTATTATTTAGTCATGAAAAGATGTTGAACCCTAATTTGTATTGTGCAAATCTCCTGAATTTTGGGTTGAGTATACTCTTACCTATAGTTAAGGAAATTTCTATTTTGCTGAAAGAAGCAACATTATTTAGTCCCAGAGAGGAAACTATGGATGAAAAAAATATATATATACCCATAATTTACAAGACAGAGTGTAGAATAAAAAGATCTTTGAACAAATTTATAAGATTTATTTTATTGAAAACAATGTATTACAAGGATAAGAGGCCAGTCACTGTTTAGGTTAATAATGTCAGGATGTTAACTTAGTAGCATCTCTAACCAAGAAAGATGAATAGAATCACTGTCCTCTGCTGGGCTCTGGACTTGCAGAGTAAGAGGACAAGAAAGTAGCAAAATAGTATCCTTCCTGCAAGGTTGCCTATGGTCTCTCTTTTTTTTTTTTTTTTTGTACATTTTACTGAAATGTCTGGTGAAAGGTGGACTGTGTAAAGTAACTTTAGATGTAAAAATAGCTACTGTTCCAGACAAAGGAATATTATTTGGCATTAAAAAGAAACAAGCTATCAAGCCATTAGCTAGGGAGGAGACCTTCTGCTCAACCAAAATAACTCTAAAAAAATGAAGCCTCGGGGCTGGGGATGTGGCTCAAGCGGTAGCGTAAAGTGCATGCGGCCGGGGTTCGATCCTCAGCACCACATACAAACAAAGATGTTATGTCTGCCGAAAACTAAAAAATTAATATTAAAAAATTCTCTCTCTCTCTCTCTCTCTCTCTCTCTCTCTCTCTCTTAAAAAAAAATAAAGCCTCAAAAAAATTCACTGAAGGGACTGGGATTGTGGCTCAGCAGTAGAGCGCTGGCCTAGCACAGGCAGGACCCGGGTTCCATCCTCAGCACCACATAAAAATAAAGGCATTGTGTTGTGTCCATCTACACTTAAAAAATAAATATTAAAAAAAATTCACTGAAGATATAGTCCAATGCCCATACAACAAAGAGCTCTGTTCAACATTCCAATGACATTGCTTCTTTACCATAAAGCATTCAAATAGCATTTTAAAAAGCTGGTGCAAGCTGGATGCCGTGGTGCACACCTATAATCCTGGTGACTCAGGAGGCTGAGGCGGGAGGATTGGGAGATGGAGGCCAGCCTCAGCCACTGGGTCACAGCCCTCTCCACCAGCGCCACACTAGCTAGCGTTGAAGCCTCTAAGAAACGAAGCTGTTGCTCCTGGCTCACCAACAGGAATCCCAGTGTCTGGAGCTCTTTGCTGTAGCCAGGACAGAGCAGGGTTGGGGTTCAGTGTGGCCCTTAGGTGGGTTCTGGCACAGATGACAGAAGGTGGCAGGGTGCTACAGCCACCGCAGAGTGATGAGGGTATGAGAAGCAGAGAAGTTTGGAAGGTATAGATATAAAACTATCACTTCTACAGCCATTGAAAGAAATTGTCCAGAAGGAAAACCACCTGGGACGCTTTTGCAGCCATGACATAACAGTGAAAGACTTATTTTAGTTGAGGTCATCCCCCTCCCACTGGTCTGTGTGCGGGGTTTGGCTGTTTTAATCAAGGGCTGAATTCCTCCCTTTTCTTGGAAGTGAGAGAAGGATAAAGCAGACACCAATTAACTTTTGAAAGACAAATTAAAAGTTGCTTGTAGGTTGCCAAATAAAGGCATCTCTTGAACTCTTTAAGAAAGAAGTTAGAAGGGATAGGAATAGCTCAGAGGTACAATGTCCCTGGGCTCAATCCCAAGAGCCACACACACACACACACACACACACACAAATGAGTACAGCACAAAGACCAGTGTGCCAACAAGATGAATTTGTATCAGAAATGTGTTTATTTGAAAGTTAATATGATAGTGGAGTAAGCATGCGCTGACAAGAGGTGCTGTCTTTACATGCAGTTGGGGGTGGGGCAGAGAGGAAAGAGAGAAATCAATATTTTGGAGGAAAAAATAAAAAAGAATGAAGGAAAATGAAGCTGCGAATCATTTTTGGAATTGTCTTTCAGAGAATCATTCCCCTACCCAGCCCCAGAACTGGGGATTGAACCCAGGGAGACTCTACCACTGAGCTACATTCAGCCCTTTTTATTTTGAGACAGAGACTCACTCACTGGCCGAGGCTGGCCTCGAACTCGAAATCCTCCTGCCTCAGCCTCCTGAGTCACTGGGATCACAGGTGTGCACCACTGAGCTCAGCCAGTGGGGACTTTTGCTCGACTCTGCAGGGGCCTCTTGGGTGTTTCGAAGCCACTTGGCATCTCTTACCAGAGAGACGTTTCTGGCTTGCCATCATCTAACCTGGTTCTGTCTTTGGGCAGCAGCTGTCCTGGGAGACAATGAATCCTGCATCAACATGGTCCTTGTAGACAGAGTGACCATCTCGGTGACTACAGGACCTTTCTGTGAGAAACCAGCCTCTACCTCAGCAAAGCCTGACCAAGGGAGGGGGCGTGACCCTTGTCCTTGGAAACAGGCACTGAGCACTCCTAGGCACATTCCCACCCTGCTGAGTTGTCTATCTACAAATAACAGGAGAGATCTGCTGCCCCAGGTGTCCCTGACTCAGTCAGGCTAGGTGGGGACCCACAGCAACCCCCTAGCAACCACCAATCAGCATGGGACAGGGAAATACCTGGGATGCCAGATGACCCCCAGTGGTTTATGGTGGTTGATAACATGTTGGGAAACCACGTAGTTCAGCACGAACACCCCTCGTGGCTTAAACCAATCAGTTCAAATGAATACCCCTCTTGTAGTAACCAATCACCCCTACCCAACCTGTTCCCGCCAGTGAATAATCATGTTTTAGAGTTGTTATTTGATTTTCCTGCGGTGTGTGATGATTTGCTAAGAGATGCTATGATGTATGTGGGGGTCCCTGCCTTCTCCAAAGAATGTATAAAACTGCTGCAAACCCTGGGCTCGGGGCCTCTCAGCGTCACCAGTTGCTGTGTGTGCACGCAGAGGACCGAGCTAGCTCGCAATAAACACCTCTTTGCTGTTTACATCGATCTTGGGTCTCTGGTGGTCTTTTGGGGGTCCCGAACTCAAGCATAACATCTAATCATTGATTATCCATCCCTGAAGAGATGCAGTGAATGAATGAACATATTGAATATCTTCCTTTAAGTCTCCCTGATGGGGTTCAGGATAGGTGGCCCCCAAGTAGGGTACCCTGGCATTTGAGAAAACAGAAGAGGTGGGAACCCCACTCTCACTTCCCCACGCCCTCTTCCCATTCCAGAGGTGCCCGCCCGACACCTGGGGAAAGGAATGTTCTTATCTCTGAGGACACAGAGACTCAGAGAAGGATCTGAACAAACGGGCCTTGCTGTGTCTTCCCTGTTTATTACCATCAAGTCAGGTCACCTTTGTGCACTCTTACTTTCCACAAGGCTGTCCACTCTCTATCAAGTTTACCCTAGAAACACAGATGTCTCCCCTTACCCACATTTTCATTTCCCATGGTTTCACTTACTTCCAGTCAACTGCAGCCTAAAAACATTTAATGAAAAATGCCAGAACTAAACAATTCATAAATTTTCAATCTTCTGCTATTTTGGCTATTGTGATGGAATCATACTCCATCCCATCCCGGAAGTAAATCATCCCTTTGTCCAGTGTATATACCTTCTATATACTACCCACCCAGGAGTCACCAAGTAGCCATCTGGGTTATCAGACCAACTGTATCACAGTGTTGGCATTCAAGCAATGATGGTAGAGGGTCCATTTGGGGTCCAGGTTCTTGGTGACTGGAAAAAATAATTGAGCAAGGCGTGCTAAAGTCACACATAGAGAATAGATTTATTTAAAGTAAAAGTACAATGAAGAAAAAATTAGTTAATTAATTAATTCGTTTTTAAAGAGTGAAAGTACGCCCTGTAGATCCAGCAGGCCAAGTGAGAGAGGGGGACGCAGGGTTCCCAGGGTGGGTGAAGTCTTGTCTTATATGCCAAACTCTGCCCGCCCCCCACTCTTGAAGACCTTGCCCTGTTTGTTCCTATTGGTTACTGTATGTTTGCCTGATTAGAATACAGAAGTTGTGGTGGGAATTGCCATGGTGATAAGCCCGCCTGTGGCGGTTGCCATGGTAACAGGACTGCCTGTAAACAGGAACAGGATGATGCATCTCCCCATCTTGTACTCTGGCCAGCATTTTTCTTGTACCCTGTCTCTACCATCTTGAGGTCCTGTCCCTAAACTCCTACCTCACAAGTAACACTTATTTTACCTAATGATGTCCCCAAGGCACAAGAGGAGTGACGCTTGATTGTTACAATGGTTCTATTTTATTGCTATCATTGATTGTTCAGTTGTTATAATTATTCAGTCTTGAGAGTTGTAATTGTTTTATTTCAGTATTAGTTATTACAGTTAATCTCTTACTGTGATTCACTTATAAATTAAGCTTTATCATAAATATATATAGGAAAAAACATAGAGCATACACACTTTGGTACTCTTGAGAAACTGATGTGACTCCATTTTTGAGACACCAGCCTCTACCTCAGAGCAGGGCCTGTCCAAAGGGCTGGGGATGACCTTTGTCCTTGGAAAACCCATTTCTAGGCACGTGACAGGAACCCTGCTGAGTCATTTGTCCATAAATAACAGGAAAGGTCTGTGGAGCCAGATACCCCTAACTACAGTGACCAGGTGACCTTGACTCAGCAAGGCAAGTTCCTGAAAAGACCAAAGAATGCTTGAGCAACAACCAATCAGAGCGAGACAGGGAACATACCTGAAATACCAGGCGGTATCTTCCCAGTAGTTTTGGTGACTGAAACAAGATTAGGCCACCAATCAGTTCAAACGTATCCACCACTTGAACTCACCAGTCACCCTTACCCGACTTGTTCCCTCCAGTGAATGTGCTAATCAATGTTAAGAGTTGTTGTTTGATTCCCCCCCCTCCCCGCCGTGTGTGATGATTTGCTAAGAGATGCTATGATGTATGTGGGGGTCTTTATTTCTGCTGACTCCTGCTTTATGGAAAACATAAATTTGAGCCAGGCACATAAGCGCATCCTAATGAAGCCAGATTTAAAATTAGGTAGTCAGTGTGGTTAGGTAAATCGGGTCTAATATCGAGTGAAATCTAAAATGGAGGCCATGCTGAGAATGAATTCCGGGAAATGCAGGACAACTCATGGAATGTTAATGAAGTCCTGAGAGAAGCCCTAGGCCCAAAGTCCATCCCAAAGGAATGTTAATGAACAGCCCCAGCAGATTTGGAGATAGCCCATCCCAAAGAAGTGTTAATGAAGTCCTTCGGGCCCAGATTACTTCTTTGGTCCACCTGTGTCCCACCCCTCGGGCCTTCCCACCCACATTCCATCACTGAAGGAACTATAAATAGGGGGAACAACCACACTTCCACGGATTCCACCTCTTGGGTCCCCTTCTTCCTCCTGGAGAAGTCTTTTCTGCTGTCCTTTAATAAACTTCTAATTTCTACTCTGACCTTGCCTCAGTGTGCTTCTCTGGTGTTATTCTTCAACCTTGGGGAAGCAAGGACAACAGCAGTAACACTTATAATCAAAGCTACTCTGGAGGCTGAGGCAGGAGGATTACAAAATCAAGGCCAGCTTTAGCAACATAGAGAGGCCCTAAACAACTTAGTGAGACCCTATCTCATATATGTATGAGACATGTATAGATTCTTATATATGGATATATGGCATATATATATATATATGGCTGGAAACGTGGTTCAGTAATTAAGCATCCCTGCGTTCAATTCTTGGTACCCAAAACCAAAAGGCCGAGTGTGGAAATCCCCCAGCCCCGTCCATCACATTCACCAGAACTGCTCTGGGAAGGAGCATGCTCAGAAGCTACTGGGGAGATAAGAACTCTCAGATGTGTCACAGCAAGTCATCGAAAAGGCCCTCGACCTGAAAAACAAATTGCTCACTTCTGGATCTCTCAGCTCCATGGGGCTTAAGGTCAGACAGCCAGCACCCTACTGTCACTGAAAGCTCGGTCCTTATCCCCATGCCAATCCAATAACGAGGACACAGTTTAGACAAAAAGGAAAAAGAAGTTTTATCGCTTTGCTACCCGAGGAGAAACACATCACGGGGAACAGGAGGCTTTTAAAGAGAGTCAAAGGCTACCTTCCCTGTGTTCTCCGGAGTTGAAATTCACTTGTTCATTTGGGAGATAGTTATTTCTGAGATCTTCTGGTGCCATCCCTGTAAGGTCCTTGCTTAGCATCTGGATGGCCATCTTAAGTGACAGCTGCCATTAAAAAAAAATTTTGCTTTCCTGCTCAAGGGCATTTCTGAGAAAGGCTCACCACCCCCTTATACCCACCCCACCCTTCACTGCCCACACTAGCACCCACCCAGCTCTAGGCCCTGAGCCTGCGCCATAAAAGTCCCAAATGCCAAGCCTGTTTTGCCTCTCTCCATCTTTGGAGAGATGGCCTTGAGTAGGTATCTCTGCCTGTTCTCCGTCTTTCAATTTCCCATCTCCTGATTCCTCACTTTCCTTTCAATCCCCAAGTCTGAAGTGCTTCTTCCATTCCTGTGCTGGGCACCATGTGCTCAAGGACAGATACTTCTGCCAAGGATGAGGAAGAAAGGTAATTCTGTTTTCCCCGAGATGAGGGAAGGGGAGAGACTGGGGAGTAGGAGGGAGAGAGGAACAGAAAGAAAACAGGTCCTTTTAAAAAGAAATTGCAGTGGCAAAGCAGATCCAAAGTATAAGGGGGATCTCTGTGTCACTACAACCCTTCCTGCAGAGCTTTCTAAGGTCCTAAAGGTGGCCACACAGGAGCTGGGGCCTCATGGGGTTTCATGCTGGGCCACAGCCAGAGCTCAGCTTCCCAGTCCCTGCTGTGTCAAACTCTGGGACAAGGGCTGAGCTTGTCCCCTGAGGACAGTGATGAGCTTCATGTTCTGGAACATGTCAACAGGCCATGCAGTTTGGGAAGGCATTGGAGAATCCAGGATGTGGCCCTTCACTGGCACCTCTGGGATGGAGGACAGGCCCGTGGGAGGGAGATGGGTCACCATGAGCCTGTGTCCTCACACAGCAGGAGTATATGGGCAGTGCTAGTCACAGGCACGCAGAGGCCTGGCTCCCGATGCAAAGGCACATGCACATGAGAAACTGACGTGACTCCATTTTTGAAAAACCAGCCTTGGGCTGGGGATGTGGCTCAAGCGGTAGGGCATTCTCCTGGCATCATGCGTGCGGCCCGAGTACGATCCTCAGCACCACATACAAACAAAGATGTTGTGTCCGCCAAAAACTTAAAAAAATAGATAAATTCTCTCCTCTCTCTCTCTCTCTCTCTCTCTCTAAAAAAAAAAAAAAAAAGAAAAAAACAGCCTGTACCTTGGAGCAGGGCCTGTCCAAAGTGGGGGGTGACCCTTGTCCTTGGTAAACCCCGCCCTCCTAGGCACATAGCTACCCTGCTGAGTCATTTGTCCAGATGTCCTTGACTCAGCAAACGCAAGTTCCTGAAAAGACCAAAAGAATGCCTGAGGCCTAATTCAGACCATAGCAACAACCAATCAGGGTGAGACAGGGAACATACCTGAAATACCAAGCGGTATTTTCCCAGTAATTTTGGTGATTGAGACAAGATTAGGCCACCAATCAGTTCAAAAGTATCCACCACTTGAACTCACCAGTCACCCTTACCCAACTTGTTCCCGCCAGTGAATGTGCTAATCAATGTTAAGAGTTGTTGTTTGATTTTCCCGTGGTGTGAAATGATTTGCTGTGTGATGTTGTGACCCATAGAGTATCCCCCCAAAAAAACTATAAATCCTCACGGAACTAAGGACCAAGACTCACTCCCTGGGATGGCTGCGTCCGGAACGGCTGTGAGTCCAGGGTCGAGCTTGCAATAAAGACTCTTGTGTGATTGCATCGGATTCGGCTCCTGGAGGTCTATTGGGGTCCCACGGAATCTGGCATTACCAAGGGGGTCAGGGTAAAGAAGATTAGGAGGAAAGGACTCGGGGAGGAGAGGGTCAGAGATGAAAGGATCAGGGAGAGAAAGCTGGGAAGAAGAAAAAAATGTCCATTTGAGAGCAACAAGGGATATATTCAAAGCATGAAGTGAACCACTGTTATAGTCCTACCTCTTTATTAAGGGTTAAGTTTCAGTGGGTTTTGGTGACTACATTCAAACCATAACTGTTAGGTTATGTCTGTTAGGTTATTGTGTCTGAACTAAGTTGTCTGCAGGGCAGGCTGAACAAATGTTAACGGCAGGATGACCCACGCACTCAAACCCCCTCTGTCTGGTCCTTTATTACCTGTTTGTGTCAAGGCTGAACACTCAACCCCACTCAAGGCTGAACACTCAACCCCACTCAAGGCTGAATACTCATCTGGTGCAATGGAAACCCACATCTGACCCCTGCCCCATCTGCCTGAAGGCAGAAGATGACACCCTTAGCTACTACTGTGTGGTCCAATCATTGTCTGCCAACAAGGCAGCTTGCAGACCCAGAGACCCCATTAGATACTGGCTATAAAAACTCCCTCCTGCTGCGCCCCCCCCTTGCTCTCTCTGTCTCCCTCTCTTGCTTTTACTCTCCCTTGCTCTCTTTTTCTTCTCTCTCTCTCTCCCTCTCTCTCTTTTTCTCTTCTTTTGCACTGCTGCAATAAAGCAGTGGTTGCTCTGAGTGTTGTGGTCACTTTCCTTTCAATAACAACATTTAAAAGTCAATTAAAATAAATCTCTACACTAGAAAAAGAAAACATGCTGGTCATGATGGTGCAAGCCTGTAATTCCTGTGACTAAGGTGGCTGAGGCAGGAGGATCCTGCGTTCAAAGCCAGCCTCAGCGACTTAGTGAGGCCCTAAGCAAGTTTGTGAGATCCGGCCACAAAATAAAATCTAAAAAGGACTGGGGATGTGACTCAGTGGTTATGCACCCTTGGGTTCAATCCCTGGTACAAAAAAAAAAAAAGGAAGAGGAGGAGATACAGGAGATACAATGACCATTCTAATTAATGCAGAAATGCCAGAAATGCGTTTGGCAACAGAAAGGCCATCTGACAGAATTCAAACCCACTCATGGTCAAAATCTGAGCAAATTAGGAATGTAGAAGGGGTGCCAGCCTTAGCCTCAACTTAAAAAAGAACATCTGCAAAATTCCTAGAATTGACATACGAAAACAAAACAAAAAGAACAATTCAGGATATACCTCTAGTTTTGGCTTGATACCTCCAACTGGCTACCAAGCCATCTATACCCAACCACAACTCAAAAGTGTATTCTGGTGCAGTCATATTGTTTATGGGTGCCAACCATGTTTTTAGCATCTGTGAACTTGTGTCTAACCCAGGTCCTACATGCATATGCTCGACAGGTTGGTATTATGCCTGAGTCACCTCATTCTGGCTTCCTGCCTCCCGGATGTCCTCCTCTCCCTTTGGGAAGAGTCACCTCCTGTGCCCACACTTTTCAAATACAAATTGCCTAATGCAGAGCCCACACCCTCAACCACCTTTCTTGTCAAATGTTCACACGGTTACAGATTTCAGATGTTTCCTGAGAAACCAGGCACAGTGGCACATGCCTGTAATCCCAGCAGCTTGGGAGGCTGAGTCAGGAGGATCACAAGTTCAAAGCAAGCCTCAGCAATTTAGCAAGGTTGTAAGCAACCTAGTGAGACCCTGTCTCTAAATAAAAAAGGCTGGGGATGTGGCTCAGTGGTGAAGCAGCCCTGGGTTCAATCTCTGGTACTTAAAAAAAAAAAAAAATCAAATGTTCCCCAAAGGGTTATGTGTTAAGGGCTTGGCCCACAGTCTGTGGTGCTATTACGAGATGGTGGGGACTTTAGGAGTGGGGCCTAATGGAGGGAGTTAGGTCACTGTGGACACACCCTTGAAGGGGACCATGGGACCCCAGACCCGGGCTGTAAGGGTCCCGCGAAGCCTCGGAGAAAGAGACCACCAAGTGACCACTCATGCAATTGGCAGAAGGGGATTTACTGAACCAGCATGCTGGGGCTCCGTGCCCACTCAGGAAGGGAAAGCAGCCCAGAGCCCCGAGCAGGGGCTGAGCACTGCTTAAGTACACTTTTTTGGGGAGGGCGGGGATTTTACATACATCACAGTCTCCTTTAACAAATCATTATACACCGCGGGGAAAATCAAACAACAACTCCTAAACATGATTAGTTCATTCATTGGCGGGAACAGGTCGGGCGGGGGTGATAGGTCAGTTCTAAACGGGGTACACATTCAAACTGATTGGTTTTAGGGCCTAAATGACTACGCGCGACCACACAGAGCCCCTCAGTTATTAAACAACCAAGTAGTCAGGGGAAATATTTACTGGGCGGTTCCAAGCATTGTCTTAAGAGCTACAGAAATTTCAGGTTTTGCAGGTAGCATAGAAACCTAACAATACCTAATCCTTTACATTTTAACTCAGACCTTGCAGCTTAGAAACTTTACAATACCCGGTCTTTTACCCTTTAACTTTTACGCTTTAACTTCAATTTCTTTTACCCTTACAGGGCCACCATGAAGTAAGCAGCTTTGCTCCTCCACGTGCTCCTTCCTGATACCAGTGTTGAAATACATCAGGATCAGGTCCTGTTCCCCCGGTGCTGAAGGCTGAACACCCAAGAAACACTGAGGCAAGAGCAAAAAGTTTTATTTAAAAGATATAACAGGGTGGTGGGCTGGGGGATAAAGAGAAAAACTTCTCCTGAGGAGAGGGGGTCCAAAGCTGGTGCCCAAGGGAGTGGGGGTGTCCTGCCCCTTTAATAGATTTTAGATTTCCTTTTTTTTCCCACATTCCCTCCTCCTCTTATCTTGCCTATGGACCAAAAGTTGGAGTGATCAAGGGCAGGGAGGGAGCTTGCACTTCATTAGCAACTGCTTGCTGGGTGGAACCATCCTGGAGGCAGGTAACCTTGGCAATAATTTGGAGGAAGGGGAAGTGCTCTGGAAGTATTAGCATTTTTATTTCCTTTTGAATTAGCCCCCATCTTCCTGACCCAAGCATTCATTACCCGCACTGACTGTCCTTTTGTTCTCCTGTCACTCCCATGATGTTCTGCCTGACTACCAAACACAATCACAGTAGAAGTGAACTGAGGGAAACCTCTGAAACCAGGAACCCTAGAGGTCACCCTAGAGGGTAGGGAGACCAGAGAGAGCCTGGAAGGCCCGAACCCTATACCAAATAAATATCTCCTTTTTAAAAAAGTTGATTTTCTCAGGTATTTTGTCACAGCAATGAAAAGCTACCATACATACTTCTTGGGCCACCATCTATCTGAACAAACACCCCAGAGACAGGTAGCAGAAAACCAGGGGCTAGCTCAGGTATCCCAGATATGCTAAAATTGTTCAAACCAGCCAATCCTAGGCCTGGCTTACCTGGGTGTCTTATAGAAACCATCAACAAAGATCTTATTGTACTTTTTCATCTCTTGCCTTCTGGAGGAGTCTGGTGCTTCCTCATGTACAACTTGCTCCCTGACCCCATCCCCAGGTATGTTGGTCCTTGTGCTTGATTCCTATAATTGAGCACCTGAAACCCTTGGAATTTCCTGGGTGGTAAGAGTGTCTTGTTATTCATAAGGAATCCCTTTGGTAACACACCTGAGTGCATGCTAATGAGGTGATTTAGGTGGGCCCCTAACTATGGTCAGAGTGGAGCTGGTCACCAGGAAGATCAAGACTCATAATCAGGGCTGGGGATGTGGCTCAAGTGGTAGCTGGCTCGCCTGGCATGTGTGCGGCCCGGGTTCGATCCTCAACACCACATACAAACAAAGATGTTGTGTCTGCCGAAAACTAAATAAATAAATATAAAAAAAAATAAAATAAAAAGATGATTTTGTAGTGTTTCTTAAACTGTAACTATAAAAAATAAAAAAAAAAAAGACTCATAATCATAGGGTGGGAATGATCAGCCCCACTGACCCATCTCTGGGAAGGACAAGGGCTGGAGATTGGGCTCTATAAAGAGTTCTGAATGGAATTTGATGAGCTTCTGGGCTGTTAAAGTGTAGAGGGCAGGGAGGCCAGAGAGCCTGGAAGCCCTGAACCCTACACCTTGCCCTGTACATCTCTTCCATCTGGCTGTTCCTGAGTTGTGTCCTTTACAATAAACCAGTAAGGTCAGTGTTTCCCTGACCTCTGTGAATCTTTCTAGAAAGTTAATGGAATCAGAGGAGGAGATTGGGTCAAATCTGGTCCAGTTACACCTCTGATGTGTGGTCACCATGGTAACCACTGTTTTAAGAACTTGGAGGTTGCTTTGGTCTAGCTCAAACTGATTGAAACCCCTGACCCTTCACTTGGGTGACCTTGGGACATCAGAGAGTCAGAAGCCTCAGCCACAGAAATGCTGCTTTTTCTGAACAGCCATGCTAGAAGAATCAGAAGGTTTGACTGTGTGTACAGTCCATGGACGACTTCAGGATTTTGTTTGTTTTTACCCGCAATCACCTTTTCCATGCCTAAGATCACCCTGCTTCTTCCCATAAATACTCCTAAACCCTGTCCTTAGGGAGACAGATTTGAAACTCACCCTCTTTGTTATTTAAAGAAAATGGGGGGGGGGGAGCAGTACCCTGGATTGAACTCAGGGGCACTTGACCACTGAGCCACATCCCCAGCCCTATTCTGTATTTTATTTAGAGACAGGGTCTCACTGAGTTGCTTAGTGCCTTGCTATTGCTGAGGCTGACTTTGAACTCTCGATCCTCCTGCCTCAGCCTCCTGAGCTGCTGGGATTAGGTGTGTGCCACCATGCCCAGGTTGAGACTCATCTTCTTGAGTTAGTACCTTCTCCTGTTTTTTCTTTCGTGATATTAGGATTGAATCCAGGGCTTTGCACATTCAGGACAAGCATTCTACCACTGAGCTCTACCCCAAGTCCCCCTTTATTTGTTTGTTTTTATTTTCTATTTTGAGATAGGGTCTCACTAAGTTGTTGAGGCTGGCCTTGAGCTTGTGATCTTCCTGCGTCAGCCTTCTGAATGGCTGGGATCACAGTTGTGTGCTGCCACATTCTGCTTGTCCATATATTCTTGACTAAACTTTTTCTATTCCGAGCATCAGTTTCAGTAGCTACATATTGGGCACGAGAATCTGACTTAATGGGTAACAACACTGGAGTCACTGGGTGTCTTCTGAATGTCTCACAGAGTCTTGTGCTTTTTGTGCCATAGGTAATATTCAGGTGTTTTAACTCTACTTGATGGGAGAAATAAGGGAACTACCACAACTCATCCATTATCAAACAGATAATTTGAATAGCTGTATAATTATTAAAGACACTCAATTCATAATTATTTTTTTTGTACTGGGGATTGGACGCCAAGATGCTTAACTACTAAACTACATTTCCAGCCCTTTTTAATATTTTATTTAATATGTCAAGATAATTGTATTGTCATGAGCAACTAATAAAAAAATTTAAATAAAAAAATTTTTTATTTAGAGACAGGTTCTTACTACATTGCTTAGGGCCTTGCTAAATTGCTGAGGCTGGCTTTGGACTTGAGATCCTTCTGCCTCAGCCTGCCACCTGAGCCGCTGGTATGACAGGCATGTGCCACCATGCCCAGCTCAATTCATAATTTAAAACCTCTTAAAAAGGAGAAATTCAAGGCCAGATGATTTCATTGGAAACTTCTACCAAATATTTATTTATTTATTTGGTACTGGAGATTGAACCCAGGGTGGCTAAACTACTGAGCCACCCAGCCCTTTTTTACTTAAAGTTTTTTTTTTTTTTTTAGTTTTTATTTGTTCTACTTAGGTGTACATGACAGCAGAATGCATTTTAATTCATCATACACAAATGGATTGCAACATTTCAATTCTCTGTTGTACACGGCGTAGAGATGCACCATTTGTGCAATTACACAGGTACCTAGGATAATGATGTCCATCTCATTCCACCATCTTTCCTATTCTCACAACCCTGCCTCACCCTCCCCTTTGCCCAATCCAAAGCTCTTCCATTCTTCCCATGTCCTCTACCCCTGCCCATCATAAATCAGTATCCACTAAGCAGAGAAAACATTTGGCCTTTAGTTTTTTGGGATTGGCTAACTTCACTTAGCATGATATTCTCCAGCTCCACCCATTTACCTGCAAATGCCATGATTTCATTCTCTTTTAATGCTGAGTAATATTCCATTGTGTATATATATGCCACATTTTCTTTATCCATTCATCTAAAGATGGGCATCTAGATTGGTTCCACAGTTTAGCTATTGGGATATCAGGTGCTATAAACATTGATGTGGCTGTGTCCCGTCGTATTGTTACCGCTGTTGACCGGTGACGAGTTCTTGCTTCCCCAATGTTGAAGAATAACACCAAAGAAGCACGCCCAGGCAAGGTCAGAGTAGAAATTAGAAGTTTATTAAAGGACAGCAGAAAAGACTTCTCCCGGAGGAAGAAGGGGACCCAAGAGGTGGAATCCGTGGAAGGGATGTTGTCTCCCCTTTTTATAGTTCTTTCAGTGATGGAATGTAGGTGGGAAGGCCCGAGGGGTGGGACACAGGTGGGCCAAAGAAGTAATCTGGTCAGGAAGGACTTCTGAGTCAGCACCTTTTTGCTGGGGGCTGTTCATTAACATTTCTTTGAGGTGGACTTTGGCCTAGGGCCTTTTCGGGACTTCATTAACATTCCATGAGTTGTCCTGCGTTTCCCAGAATCATTGCCAGCGTGGCCTCCATTTTAGATTTCACTCGGCATTAGACCCGATTTATCTAACTACACTGACTACCTAACTTTAAATCTGGCTTCAGTATGCTGATTTTAATTCCTTTGGGTATAGACTAAGGAGTGGGGTAGCTGGGTCAAATGTTGGTTCCATTCCATGTTTTCTGAGGAATCTCCACACTGCTTTCCAAAGTTCACCAATTTGCAGTCCCACTAGCAATGTATGAGTGTACTTGTTTCCCCACATTCTGTCTGAAAGAATTCCGCATGCAAAGACACTTCGCCGGGAGAATTCCAATTTTATTGCAAAAAGCTGTGTGCTTATATAGAACTAAGGGGGAGATGGTAGGGCTTAGATAAATGGCAGGCAACCTGTTTATTGGCAAGTTCTTTCAGATATCAGCTCCGGAGCCCAGGAATTAGTTCTCATTGGGGCTAAGGTTCCCCACCAGCGAGATTTGAAATTGGCGCCGGCGGGAGAGTTCACACTGGCGGGAACTTTTCGCGCCACTGCAGAAAAGAAGAAGGTAGGAAGAAGAGGTGCTTTGGCGCCATGTTGGGTTTTTTTCTCGGGGGTATGGCTGCCGTTTACACTTTTCCCAACACTGTCCAACATTTATTATTGCTTGTATTCTTGATAACTGCCATTCTGACTGGGGTTGGATGAAATCTTGGAGTAGTTTTGATTTGCTTTTCTCTAATTACTAAAGATGTTGAACACTTTTTTTATATATTTGTTGGTTGCTTGAATATCTTCTTCTGAAAAGTGTCTGTTCAGTTCCTTGGCCCATTTGCTAATTGGATTGTTTGGGTTTTTTTGGTATTAAGTTTTTTGAGTTCTTTGTATATCCTGGAGATTAGTGCTCTACCTGATGTATGTATGCTAAAAATTTTCTCCCATACCATAGGCTCTCTCTTCACTTCAATGATTGTCTCTTTAGCTGAGAAGAAGCTTTTTAGTTTGAATCCATACCATTTGTTGATTCTTGATTTTATTTCTTATGCTGTAGAACTCTTGTTAAGGAAGTCAGGGCCTAATCTGATAAGATGAAGATTTGGGCCTACTTTTTCTTCTATTAGGTACAGGGTCTCTGGTCTAATTCCTAGGTCCTTGGTCCACTTTGAATTGAGTTTTGTGCATGGTGAGAGATAGAGGTTTAATTTCATTTTGCTACATATGGATTTCCAGTTTCCCCAGCACCATTTGTTGAAGAGGCTATTCTTTCCCCAGTATATGTTTTTGGTGCCTTTGTCTAGTATGAGATTAACTGTATTTATGTGGGTTGGTCTCTGTTCTGTACCATTGGTTTACATGTCTATGGTATTTGGTGCCAATACCATGCTATTTTTGTTATTATTTTTCTATAGTATAGTTTAAGTCTGGTATTGTGATGCCTTCTGCTTCACTTTCCTTGCTAATGATTGCTTTGGCTATTCTGGGTCTCTTATTTTTCCAAATGAATTTCATGATTGCTTTTTCATGTTCTATGAAGAATGACATTGGAATTTTAATAGGAATTGCATTAGATCTGTATAACAGTTTGGTAGTATGGCTATTTTGACAATATTAACTCTGGCTATCCAAGAGCAAGGGAGATTTTCCCATCTTCTAAGGTCTTCTTCAATTTCCTTCTTTAGTGTTCTGTAGTTTTAGGGGTCTTTCACCTCTTTTGTTAGATTGATTCCCAAGTATTTTATATTTTCTGAGGCTATTTTGAATGGGGTTGTTTTCCTAATTTTTCTTTCAGTGGATTCATCACTTATGTATAGAAATGCAATTGATTTATGGGTATTGATTTTATATCCTGTTACTTTGCTAAATTCACTTATTAGTTCTAGAAGTTTTCTGGTGGAATTTTTTGGATCTTCTAAATATAGACTCATGTCCTCAGTAAACAGTGATCCTTTGAGTTCTTGTTTTCCTATGTATATCCTTTTAATTTCTTTTTTCTTTCTGATTATTCTGGCTAGAATTTCAAGGACTATGTTGAGTAGAAGTAGTAAAAGAGGGGCTGGGGCTGGGGATGTGGCTCAAGTGGTAACACGCTCACCTGGCATGAGCCGGTCACTGGGTTCCATCCTCAGCACCATATAAAAATAAAATAAAGATGTTGTGTCCACTGAAAACTAAAAAATAAATATTAAAAAATTCTCTCTCTCTCTCTCTCTCTCTCGAAGAAGAAGAAGAAGAAGAAGAAGAAGAAAAAGAGGGCATCCCTGACTTATTCCAGTTTTTAGAGGAAATGCTTCTAATTTTTCTCCTTTAGAATGATGTTGGCCTTGGGTTTAGCATAGATAGCTTTTACAATGTTAAGGTATAATCCTACTATTCCTAGTTTTTCTAATGTTTTGAACATGAAGAGGTGCTATATTTTATCAAATTTAAATTTTATGATAATTATATGATTCTTGTCTTTTAAGTCTATTGATGTGATGTATTACATTTATTGATTTCCATATGTTGAGCCAACCCTGCATTTCTGGGATGAATCCCACTTTATTGTGGCGTACTATCTTTTAAATATGTTTTTTTATGTGATTGGCCAGCATTTTATTGTGAGTTTTTGTATCTATATTCATCAGGGATATTGGTCTGAAAGTTTGTTTCCTTGATGTGTCTTTGTCTGGTTTTGGTATCAGGGTTATTATTTATATTTTATTTAGAGACAGAGTCTCACTAAATTCTCAGGGTATTGGCATCAAATCAATATTGGCCTGCTATCAACCCCACCCAGCTTAAACTCCTAAGCAGCTTATGAGAGTCCTCTTGCAGGCTAGAAAGCTGCTCTGTGAGTGCTGACAGGCTGCTGCTCTCCTTGGAGGGACAGCCTTGTTTGTATATGTCATGTTACCGACAGTAAATCTCTTGCGTGAGATTTTGCATGGACTCTGCGAGGGTCCTTTTACAGGTGCTCACTAAATTGCTGAAGTTGGTCTGGAATTTGCAATCCTCTTGCCTCAGCCTTCTGAATCACCGGGATTACAGCATGCTCCACTGTGCTTGGTCTATCAAATATTTAAAGAATTAACACCAATTGCATACTATTTTTTCCACAACAGGAACTCTTACCAACAAATTTTATGAAGCTAGTATCATCCTAATGCCAAAACCAGACACAGTACAATGATAACAAAAAAGCTATAGACTGATATATCTCATGAGTAGAGATGCAAAAATTCTTAACAACATATTAGCAACTAGAAATATATATATATATATATATATATATATATATATATATATATATATATATATAAATTACATGCTATGATGAAATAGAGTTGATTATTGCAGGAACCTAAGACTGATTTAACACATGAAAATCAGTCAGTGTAATCCACCATAGTAACATGAAGGAAAAAAAAAATCACACCATGATGCCAATTGATGAGGATGAAACTTTTGACAAAATTCAATATCCATTAATGATTAAAAACTCACAGCAAACAAAAATGGCAAGGGACCTCTTCAACTTGATAAAGAACATCTACAAAAAAAAAAAAAATCCTAGAGATAACATTATTCCTGATGGTGAAAAACGATGATTTCCCTCAAAAATCAGGTACAAGGTAAAGATGTTAGCTCTCCAGAGTCCTTCTCAACATAGTGTTGAAGATCCTCTGTGGCGCAAAAGGCAAGAAATGGAAATGAAAGACATACATGTTGCCCAAAGGCTCTTGGTCCTTGTCCCCAATGGCAATCCAATAACTAGGACATGGTTTGGAGAAAAAGGAAAACGCTTTATTGCTTTGCTAGCAAAGGAGATGTTATGCTCGAATTCGAGACCCCTAAAAGACCACCAGAGACCAAGATCTATGTAAGCAGCAAAGAGGTGTTTATTGCGAGCTAGCTTGGTCCTCTGCACACACAGAGCAACTGGAGACGCTGAGAGGCCCAGGGTTTGCAGCAGTTTTATACACTCTTTGGGGAAGGCAGGGACTTCACATACATCATAGCGTCTCTTAGCAAATCATCACACACCACAGGAAAATCAAATAACAACTCTAAAACATGATTAGCACATTCACTGGCGGGAACAAGTTGGGTAAGGGGCATTGGTTTGAACTGATTGGTTTAAGCCATGAGGGGTGTACGTGCTGAACTCCGTGGTTTCCCAACATGTTATCAACCACCATAAACTACTGGGGGGTCATCTGGCATCCCAGGTATTTTCCCTGTCTCATGATGATTGGTGGCTGCTAGGGGGTTGCTATGGGTCCCCACCTAGCCTGACTGAGTCAGGGACACCAGATCTCTCCTGTTATTTGTAGATAAACAACTCAGCAGGGTGGGTATGTGCCTAGGAGTGCTCTGTGGGTCTTTCCAAGGACAAGGGTCACGCCCCCTTCCTTGGACAGGCTTTGCTCTGAGGTAGAGGCTGGTTTTTCAGGAGAAGTTTAGGAAAAAGAAAAAAAAAAACATGTAAGTTTCAAAGTGATGAGAGATGTAGACAAAACATCAAGTGAACCCCTGTTACATACAGATGACATAATTCAGAGAGGGAGAAATGAGGGGCTAGCTGTGTGGCTCAGAGGTAGAGTGCTTGCCTACTCCTTCATTGAATCCCCAACCCTGAAAAGGGGGGAAAAAAAAGAAAGAAATTGTCCTTTTTTGAAGAGGGTATGATTTTATATGTAGAAATTTTATTTCTTTGTACTAGCCATGAATCTGTACATATCAAAATTAAAAAACAAATTGAGCACAGTGGCATAACACCTGTAATCCCAGCGACTCAGGAGGCTGAGGCAGAAGGCTGGCATGTTTGAAGTCAGCCTCACTCAGCAACTTGGTGAGTGGTTCATCCTCATGCTTTTTGAAGACAGCCCTTGCTACTTTGCTCTGAGGCTTATTTTAAAAGAGACATATATATACTTTTTTTCTCCTTTCTTCCTCTCCTCCTCCCTAGAAGGATTAGGGAGACAGGGTTATCTTTTCTTTCCCATCTCAGGCCTAGTTATCTGTCCTTGAACACACACCCACCACAAGAAAGGGATAGCTATCAATCAAATTAACAAGTGAATCACAAGCCCCCTATAGGGAATGCCTGGACTGTAGCCTTTGACTATCTTCTTTAAAAACAAACAAACAAACAAACAAACAACAACAACAACAAGAAAACACCTCGGTTCTCCCCTGGGACAGGCAGAATCGCAGCCTCTGGGACAGGAGTTTCCTGTGCTCCTCATTTGCCAGCAAAGCAACAAAACTTTTTTCCTTTTTTCTCAAAACCTTATCCTCGTTATTACACTGGCATGAATTGGCATAGAGGACAAAGACCTAGCTTTCAGTAACAGGACCCTGTCTCAAAAAATTGAAAGGACTGGGGCTGTGGCTCAGAGGTAGAGTATCCCTGGGTTCAATTCCTATCACCACACAAAGAAAAAAAGGTAGTGTTATGGTTTGGAAGTGAGGTGTCCCCTCAAAGCTCACGTGTGAGACAATGCAAGAAGGTTCAGAGGAGAAACGGTTGAGTAGTCCTAACCCAATGAGTGAATTAATCCCCTGCTAGGAATTAACTGAGTGGCAGCGGAAGTGGTGGGTGTGGCTGGAGGGGGTGGGGATGGGGGTGTGGCTCTGGGGTATACATTTGAAGCTGGCCCGGGGAGTCTCTCTGCCTCCTGAAGATGTGAGCTGCTTCCCTCTGCCACACTCTTGCGCCCTGATATTCAGCCTCACCTGGGGCCCCATGGAATGCAGCCGGCCTTCGATGGACTCAGACCTCTGAAACCGTAAGCCCTCAACTAAACTTTTCCTCCTTTAAAATTGTTCTGGTCAGATCCTTTAGTCATAATAGCAAAAAAGCTGACGAAAACAGAAAGAAAGTTGGTTCTAGAAAAATTTAGAAACCACTTCAAGCCATTCTTAAAGTGCTGAGGTACAGGTGAGCATGGTGGCATGCACCTATAGTCTCAGTCTCAGTGAGAGGCCAGGACAAGGCAGGAAGATCACTTGAGCATTGGAGTCAAAGGCTGTAGTATTCTATATTTATCAGGTATTTTCACTAAGCTTAGCGTCAATGTTGTGATCTCCCAGGAAGCAGGAACCAGCAAGCAACCTAAGGAAGGGTGAACTGGCTCAGTTGGAAATGGAAGAAGTCAAACCCCCTGTGCTCATTAGTAGTGGGGTCGCATCTGTGAATAGGCACTGTGCTCCAACCTCCACAACATAGCAACAACCATCTTTTAAAACAAACAAAAACCCTTAGGTACAAATCTAAAACATGTACAGGACTTGGATGCTAAAAGCTATACAACATTAGCCAGTATATATATATATATATATCTCCTAAGACTCATGGCTTAGGGAAAAATTCACTCAAATGGATCATGAAATTAAATGTAAAGAGATAAACTATAAAACTTTTAGGAGAAGATCTAAGGAGGAAAAACCTTCAGGATCTAGAGCAAGGCATTGCTTTCCTAGACTTGGAACCGAAAGCCCAGTTTGTGAAAGGAAAAATTGATTAATCGGTGTGTTCATTTCCTGGGGCTCTCATAACAAATGACCACAATCTGGATGGCTTCAAAAACAAATCTATTCTCTCGCTGAAATCAGGTGTCGGCAGGGCCACACTCCCTCTGGAGACTAGGGAGAGTCCTTTGCTTCTTGCAGTTTCTAGCAGTTGCTGAGAGTTCTAGGTTTCCCCAGGCTGGCAGACACAGCTCCAATCTCTGCCTTTGTCTCTGCGTCTTTTTGTCTCTTGAATCTCTGTCTTCATAAAAAGACAACATCCAAGGGTTAGGGGCCCCATCATAATCCTCTGACTTTCTCTTAACTTGAATCATGTTGATAAAGACCCTACTTCCAAATAAGGTCATATTCATAGGTACTAGGGGTTAAGACTTCAACATATCTTCTTGGTGGGGAGGCACAATTCAATCCAAACTTTTGATCTATGAAATACCCTATTAAGAAGATAAAAGATAAGCTATAGAGTGGGAGAAAATCTTTGCAATCCACATAGTCAACAAAAGACTAGTACCTAGCTGAGCCCCTAAAATCCTAGGGGCTCGGGAGGCTGAGGCAGGAGGATCTTTTTTTTTTTTTAAATTTTTTTTGAGAGGGAGAGAGAATTTTTTAATATTTATTTTTCAGTTTTTGGCAGACACAACATCCTTGTTTGTATGTGGTGCTGAGGATCGAACCCGGGCCGCACGCATGCCAGGCGAGCGCACTACCCCTTGAGCCACATCCCCAGCCCCGAGGCAGGAGGATCTTGAGTTTGAAAGCCAGCCTCAGCATCTTAGCAAGGCACTTAGCAACTCAGTGAGACCCTGTCTCTAAACAAAGTATAAAAAAAAGATGTGGCTGGAGATGCTGCTCAGTGGTTGAGCAACTCTGAGTTCAATCCTCAGTACCAAAAAAAAAAAAAAAAAAAAAAGACTAGTACCTAAAATAAAGAACTCTCCCAAATCAACAATCAAAATCCTGAAAAATTTAATTAGAAAATGAGTAAAAATCATCAAGAGTTATGTAGATGGCAAAAGCACATAAAAATGTGCTGTGATGATTAATTTTATGAGGACCGCAAGTTCAAGTCAAGCCATGTCTTGATGGATGGATGGATGGATGGATAGAAAGCTAGCTAGCTAGACCGACAGATAGATAGATGAGGCAGGGGAATGTAGTTCAATGGTAGAGTGACTCTGGGTTCAATCCCCAGTACTGCAAAAACAAACATACTCAAAGGTATGCTTCTAACCCAGAACGGCAGACTTCATTTGCAGTCCCGAGGGAAAGGATCTGAAGTAACTTCCTCCCACAGGAAGTTGGCTCACGGCTTGAGTACTGGCTGACAAGGGCAATGATCTCCCCCCCCCCCCCCCCCCGCCCCCACACACTTTTTTTAGTTGTAGATGGACACAATACCTTTATTTTATTTGCTTATTTTATGTAGTGCCAGGGATCGAACCCAGTGCCTCACACATGCTAGGCGAGCACTCTTCCGCTGAGCTGCAACCCTGGTCCCCAATGATTCACCCTTTACTGCTCGAAGACAAGCTTCCAGGGGCCAGTTGACATTTGTCCTCCAGACCAGAATCCATCTGTCCAGGACATAATGACAGATTCTTCTTCTAAGCCTCTAACTCCCTATTCTATCATCATTAGCACAACGTTAGCACAAACTACTCTAGCTAGACCTGGTTCCCCATGTGTAGACCGCACTACAGAGTATTTACTCATGTATTTCTACCCTGAATCCTCGCCACTTCCTGGTTTCTGAAGC
Organism: Marmota flaviventris; assembly: GCF_047511675.1. NCBI lineage: Eukaryota > Metazoa > Chordata > Mammalia > Rodentia > Sciuridae > Marmota > Marmota flaviventris. The sequence goes on from NC_092513.1 coordinate 75,155,188, forward strand.
TGTCCACACCCAACCCCGTGGATCAAGAGCAATGATTTCTAAATTGCATGAGTTGGGGGGAAGTGGGAATGAGAGGGTTGACATATTTAGCTTAATTAATATTGAAGACAGGGCAGCCGGTGCAGTGGTGCACACCTGTAATCCCATCAGTTTAGGAGGCTGAGGCAGGAGGATCGCATGCTCAAAGCCAGCCTCAGCAATTTAGTGAGGGCCTAAGCAACTCAGCAAGATTCTGTCTCTAAATAAAATGTAAAAAAGGGATTGGGATGTGGCTCATTGGTTAAATACCCCTGGGTTTAATCCCTGGTACCAAAATAAATAAATAAATAAATAAATAAATAAATAAATAAAATAAAATAAAATTGAAGGTAGAGAAAAGCAGCTAAATTTTGCCAAAGTTTTACATACAAATGAACAGAAATGTGTATTTTAATACAACATGTTAATGTATGCTGTTTCTTTCTCCTTTTTTTTTTTCTACTAGGGATTAAACCCAGGGACACTCTACCACTAAGCTATATCCCCAGCCACTTTTATTTTTTATTTTCACACAGGGGCTTGGTAAGTTGCTCAGGGTGGCTTTGAACTTGGCAGTCCTCCTGCCTTAGCCTCCAAGTTGTTGGGTTACAGGCCTGTGGCATGGTGTCTGGTCTCTTTTTGCGGTGTTAAGGATCAAATCCAGGTTCTCGTGTATGCTAAGCACATACTCTACCACTGTGCTACATCCCCAGCCTGACACATTAATATAATATCAATATGTATATACACGCATTAAAAGTACAGGTTTTTAACTGATTAAACACAGTGGAATTCATCTATGTGGAATGTTTCAACCCTTCTGCCTCAAAGGAGAGTTGATTAGAAGATTGAAGATAACATTCTTGGCTTTTGGCTTACAAAGTAAACTCAGATCTCAAGGCAGAGATTTGAGTTGGAGATACAAAGTTTTGAAGTTTACAAGCAGAGTTACAAAGTTTTGAAGTTTACAAGCAGAGTTGGAGACCTAAATGCCAAGTCCCTAAGAAGATCTTACTCTGGGATATGGGAAGAATAGTTGGTACCAACACTGCTCTGTCCTGTGTGATAACCACACCTTCCTTCTCCCAGGCAGAAGACTGGCCATGCTGGGAGAGAGAGAGGGCCCTGGGTCAGGACTCGGGCTGAGCATTCTGGTGGGAGGCCTCTCTGGTCCTTTGCTGGCATTGCCTGGTGGCTCGTTTCTTGGCTGTCTTAGGTGGCAAGAGTGTTGTCCTGGCCAAACAGATATGTCCCCTGAGTATTATCTAGGATGTGTATTACCTGCTGGGATGCTGAGTCTCCATTGCCTGGTGGCAGGTTTTGCACATTTGCAATTCATCTTTGTACCCAGAGGAGCTGTGGTCAGACTCAGCACCCTCCTGAGGCTGAGCGCTTATCACACACACTCTGACTTAAAGCCAGCAGATGACCCAGTCTTTTTTTTTTTTTTTTTTGGTACTAGGAACTGAACCCACAGGCACTGAACTGCTGAGCCACATCCCCAGCCTATTTTATATTTTATTTAAAGACAGGGTCTCATTGAGTTGCTTAAGGCCCCACCGTTGCTGGGGCTGGCTTTGAACTTGCGAGCCTCCTGCTTCAGCCTCCTAAACTGCTGGGATTACAGGCATGAGCTACCATTCCTGGCTTGTTCTGTTCTTTCTTAATAGCTTTTTTGGAAATAAAATTCATGTACTGTACAATTTGGCTATTTAAACAATACAATTCAATGTTCAGTATATTTGCCTGAACATGTATCCATAGTCACAATTATAGAACAATCTTTATTATCTCCCAAAGAAACCCTGTACCCTTTAGCCATCACCTCACCATCTCCCAATCCTTCAGTCCTTCGACTAATCTACTTGTTTTTGGTACTAGGGATTGAACCCAGGGGCACTTACCACTGATTCACATCCCCAGCCCTTTTCTGTATTTTATTTAGAGACAGAGTCTTGCTGAGTTGCTTAGGACCTTGTTAAGTTGCTGAGGCTGGCTTTGAATTCACAATCCTCCTGTCTCAGCCTTCTGAGCTGCTGGGATTACAGGTTTATACCACCATGCCTGGAACAACTAATCTACTTTGTCTCTATAAATGTGTCTTCTAATCTACGAACATTGGATGCTTCTTAAGTTTTTCTTTGGAGCTAGGGATCAAAACCAAGGCCTTGCATACACTAGCATGTGCTCTAACACTTATGTATATCCCCAGCTCCTGGGATGCTTTTTAACTTACTTAGAAATGCAATTGATTTTTATTTTACATTTTTTGTTATGGTAGCAGTGATTGAACCCAAGGCCTCACACATGCCAAGCAAATGCTCTACAACCGAGCCACATCCCCAGCCCAGAAATGCAATTGATTTTTGTATATAGATCTTATATCCTACAACAGTGCTGAACTCATTTATTAGTTCTAGTAGCTTTTTTTTTTTTTAAGTTCTAATAGTTTTCTAGTGGCTTCTTTAGGATCAAATGACCTACTCCCCACTTCCCCAGTACTGGGGATAGAACCCAGAGGTGCTCTACCATTGAGTCACATCCTCTGCCCTAGTTTGTATTTAATTTAGAGACAGGGTCTCACTGAGTTGCTTAGCACCTCACTTTTGCTGAGGCTGGCTTTGAACTTGCGGTCCTCCTGTCTCAGCCTCCCAGTCGCTCCTGTCCTTTATGAGACAGGATCTAAGTTGAGGGTGTTGCAGAGGGTCTTGCTGTATTGACAATGCAGTGCTCAAACTTGCAATCCTCATGCCTCAGCCTCCCCAGTAGCTGGGATGACAGACGTGTGCCATTGAGTGTGGCTTTCTTCTTTTCCTGAGCACTCCATCGGTCCCAATTCTGTCCTCAAATGTCTACTACTACAACAGGCCTTTATGTGGTTCCCATATTTCAAAATTAACTCTCTAAATTCTTCTCTAGATAGCACCAGATTAATTCAATTGAACCTTTTCAATTGAATCCAGGGGTGATTTACCACTGAGGTACATCACCATACTTTTATTTTTTATTTTGAAACAGGGTTTTATAAAGTCGCTGAGAATCTGGTATCCTTCCTCAACCTCCCAAGTAGCTGGGATTGTAGGCATGAACCATAGTACCTGGCTAGAACTTATTTTGATCCTTGACAGAACTCCCTAACAGTGGGTAAAGAGTATTTAAAATCTCCAATGTTCTGATATTCAAGGACCTTCATAGGCCCTATATTTTACTAAACCCACATGACCCAGTATTTCCAGAATAAGTCCTGCATTCACTTATGGTAAATAGTCTTTGAATCGTCACTGTCATGTAGGGAGCATTTTGACAATAATAATAGATCTTGTTGCTACCCTCTGGCCTTTATAATGAAGTGGGGGCACCAAGATACACAAGAAAACAAACTGATACTAATATAATTACAAAAGTGATCAGTTTTATGGATGGATGTAAGTAACAGAATATAGTTAATACATCAACAGTCTAGTCACATGTGTGGTCAGGGGAAGATTCTTTGAGGAGGTGACATTTAAAAGCATTTATTTGCCTATGTTGCAGAAAACTACCTGCATGGTTCAGAGGTGGAAGTGAGCCCAAGGGCAGAAAAGTAGGGTGGTGGGTGACCAGATGGCTGTCCCTGCCCCTGTAGGTCTCTTGGAGTCCTTCACTTGGTATACATTTCTTGAGCACTATGTGCTAGGCCCTCTGTGAAGCATAAACATTCTTCTTGTGTGTGTAAGTGCTGGAAAGGGTGGTGCATGCCTGTAATCTCAGTGACTCAGGAGGCTGAGGCAGGAGGATCACAGGTCCAACGCTGTAAGGAAATCAAGAGGAAGACAGGCAAGGCAGCTAAACAGGAATGGTTTTATTTGAAACAAATCTGCAAAGGGGAAATCCTGGTGCAGCTTGGAGCGCATTCTCTGCTGACAGCATAAGGACCTTATAGGAAAGTGAAAGGGTTAGGGGGTTGTCAGGGAAGGGTCCTTATGGTCCTCATTATCATTCTCTGTGGTTGTCACTGTTCCCTGTCCAATGAGGCGTTTCTCAAGATTTCAGTCCCAGACAACAATTCTTGTTACAGGGTATTGTCTGGTGTTTAGGTCAAGTTGACCATTGTTCTAGGTCGGAGTGACCAGGGGCAACATTTGTTCTAAGGTGGAGGATATATTTCAAAATGGCATTGCCTAAGTCAAGTTCTCCCTAACAGAGGCCAAGTTTAGCAAGACCCTAAGCAAATTGGTGAGACCCTGACTCAAAAAATAAAAAGGGCTGGGGATATCTAGTTCAGTGCCTCTGGGTTCAATCCTTAGTACACACACCACCACCACCACTACCCATTCTTGTATATGTAGACTGTCTGTCCACACTAGGTGCCTTATGCTTGCTGGGAGTTCATTTGATATCTGTTCAGACAGGGAATGGGAGGGCTATTCAGCAGTGCTGCCACACGGATGGTTTCAAGTAACTGAGAGAAGTCTGGAGGTGCATGGCACAGTGACTTGGGAATGTGCTGATGCTCCAGGATCAACGCATTCAGCTGTGGTCTAAAAAACAGTGGTCTAGGGCCAAGGATATAGCTCAGTTGGTAGAGTGCTTGCCTCGCATGCATGAGGCCCTGGGTTCAATCCCTGTGCAACACACACACACACACACACACACACACACACACACACAGCAGTGGTCTATTTTGTGATGCCCTTGAAAAGAGCAGTTTCTTATCTGTTTCTGTGAACTTGCTTTCTGTTAGAGATCCTGCACAAGGCCTTCAGCCACATAGATTAGGAATTTTGTTTTTAAAAAGAAAATTCCCAGTGATAGGATGGGTCTGAGATGATGTCAAGTAATTATAAATATTGTGAGAAACAGTGGACCAGGGCTCAGAATATGGAGTTTTTGTTTTTCTCTGGGCCCGGCAGCGTAAGACAAAATCTGGACTCTTCCTCCTCTAGAGTGCTGCTTGCTGTTTCCCACCACGATTTCATTGAGTGTAGCCCTTGCTGCTCTGCCACTGTCACTTATTTTAAAAACAGGTATGTCTCTCCCTCTCTCTCTAATCTCAGGGGAAACAGGATTACCTTTATTCTCCATCCAGGGCAGAGTTATCTGTCCCCAGTAGACACCCACCATAGGAACGGAAGTCATCCAGACTTTGGGGATGGCATCTGAAGATCTCAGAAATGACTATCTCCCAAATTAACAAGTGAATGACGACTGCAACAGGGAACACGTGGAATGTAGCCTTTGAGTCACCTCTTTAAAAGCCCCCTGTTCCTGCTGATGGGGAGAACTGCAGCCTCTGGGACAATAATCCCCTGTGTCTCCTCCTTTGCTAGCAAAGCAATAAACAAAGGTTTATTTTTTCAGTTTTCTCAAAACTGCGTCCTTGTCATTAGCTTGGCATCAGGGACAAGGACAGAGCTTTCATTAACAAAATGACTGTGGAGAGAGGGTGCTTCTTTTTATTTTATTTTGTGGTGCTGGGGATTGAACCCAGAGCCTGTTAGAAAGGCAAGTGTTCTACCACTGAGCTACACCTCCAGCCCCAAGAGGGGTCCTCTTGAAGAAACGGGGATCCTGGGAGGAGAGGAGTCCTGTCTGCCCCTTGTATTTCTGCTGCTGCTGGACTTCCGAGAGAAAAATGACAGGCTGGAGCAGGGGAAGAAGAAATAATTTTCTCTCCACCCTTTTGAGTTTTTCAGTTGGGTTGCATCTCTTTTAACAAAAGGTAGGTTAATGAAAGAAAAACAAACATAACTTAAGATGTGTACCTCATGAATACCTAGCAGATAAACCAGAGAAATGAGTGGACCTCAAGAGCCCCTCTCAGAGTTGGTTTTTAATTTCAGACTTTAATTCTATTATTCCCAAAGAATGAAGGGTGTGAGGGAGACTGTTCACCCTCTATTATCACTCAATGTCCCAAAAAGCCTGATAAACAAAAGCCAGGTGTATTATGCAGATTAAAGGGACTACCTTCTTCACTGATAATTTTTAAGTAAATTACACTCATTCTTTTCTTCCTAGTACAGAGGGAGACACCCTTAGGAATCCACATTTTCTTTATAGATGTGTGTGTCTCTCTCTCTGGTAGTGGAAATTGAACCCAAGGGCACTTGAACCCAAGGGCAATTGAACCCAAGGGCACTTGAACCCAAGGGCATGTTGCCACCCAGCTATGTCCCCAGCCCTATCTATTTATTATTTGGTATAGGGATTGAACTCAGGGGTACTCCCCCACCCTACTAAATGTGCAAGTTATATTTATAGCCAGAGAAAAAGTAAGTGACATACACAAGCAACCTGATTAGCTGGAGTGAGCATTTGCCTTCTATGGGCATGGTGTAAGTAGTCGGTAGTCTGTGCTTGGCTGAAGATTAACCGCCATGATTGGCCAAGACTCAGTTGCTTGGTTACTTGAGTATACTCTCAGGTTAGATTTCCATTTGCTTATATGTTATTATGTATGGAGACTGCTTTGGGCAACACTTTATAACCTAAGTGCAGAGATAGATTTAGGCCATGCAACTTAGTATTAAAAAGTATGAATTTGGCTCTGCGAATTCTAGCCCCAGCACCTCTTCAGCACCAGCAGAGAAGAGCTGCTTCTGAACCAGTCTAGCCAAATCTTGCCAGGATTCACAGGTTAGGACTGTCTGATCCGCCTATCTATAAATCTGTAGCTGTGGGTGGGAGTGTGAGAGTCAGCATGTACCTCAGTCACGTTGAGTGGTCCCAGTTCAATGACCCTTGCACCACTGCATGGGAGCAGATGGCCTGATGAGTTCACGGATGACCTATGCAGCTATAAGAGAAGATCCTTACTTACAGGGTGGACCATCAAACTCACCCATGGTTTAATCTTTTTTTTTTTTTTCTGTTGCTATTAAAAAAAAAAGGAAAGAAAAGCTTACTTAGCTCAGTTTTAGAGGTTGACAGTCCAAATGGGTTAGTGCAAATCCCCAACTGAGCCACATCATGGCAGATGGCATCATAGTCTGTGCACATGAGAGAGGGAGAAATCACACAGGGAGACAGAGGCCAGTCTTGCTTTTTGCTTTTTTTTTTTTTTAATTTTTTAAAATTTTTTGGTACCAGGGATTGGACCCAGGGGCGCTTAACCACTGAAGCACAACCCCTTTTCATATTTTCTTTAGAGACAGGGTCTCCCTGAGTTGCTTAGGGCTTTGCCAAGTTGTTAAGGCTGGCTTTGAACTCTCAATCCTCCGGCCTCAGCCTCCCAAGGCTCTGGGATTATAGGTGTGCACCACCGCTCCCAGCAGTCTGGCTTTTTTTCCCCTTTTATAACCACATCTCTTGAGAACTCACCAGGGTCCTATGAGAACCCTTCCCCTCTAAATCCCTTCCAGGTAGTGCTTCTAATGACCTAATGACTTCAGTCTAGGCCTAACCTCTTAAAGCTCCTTCCCGTTTCTTACCATCACCATACTATCAGGAGTGGTTAGTTATTGACTTGGTCTGAGATGCAGGTAGATTCAATCAAATCTATTTTATTAATGCTCATCGCATTTAACTGGGTGAGGCCTGGGGTGTATGCTGGGGTGTAGACTCTTATATCACTAACTTAAGTCTATCTAAGTTCTGCAGTTTATCTAAGTTTTGCAGTTAACATTACATCATAGGCATATATGTTGCTTATAGCCTTTTATCCAACACACACTATCAACAGTCAAAAATCCTATATTTCTGGTACTCATATCACATACTGAGGACCAAGCTTCTAACACATAAATCTTCATAGGACACACCATAGTACCCACCCATAGGTTAAGCCAGTGCAAAAAATGAATCAAGTGCTTTGGTATACACTAGACCCATACTGAATACTTTCTATTGTGTTGAAGTGTTCTATAAAAAATAATTGATAAGGACCTTGAGGGTAGGTTTCCAATTATGTCAATGCCAGTGGGGTGAAAATGTTACTTGGAAATACTTGGTTAACAATATACTATGGTCCACTTTAGGTCTATCACCCCTCCACCCTGCCACCCTTTGATGACTCTTCCTCCTTCCCCTCCCCACATTACAAGGATTTCTTGAGGGAAGGGGATCCTTCCCTGCTAGTAGTGATGTAGGACACATGAGCCTGGACACCTGAGGAATTAGCAGGAAGCAGGTTTATTGGATGCTGCCATCCAGAGTGAGGTTTGCACCTAAAGATTTCTATGGACCGCAAGTCTGGAAATTCTTGGAACTTTATACCCAGTCATGGGGGGCGGGTATACATGACTTGAGGTTTACATTTTTGCAAGAGTCTACATAAAAGTGTATATGTATGTATAATATATATATATATTTCACAAAAAGTGCTTTTAATCCCATTTTTCAGATTAGTCAGAGGTTTTACAAGTTTTACCACAAAAGTAGAGAAAAAAAATCACATCTGTGGCCAGACTACAAGACAGAGCAAATTAGTCCTCACAAAAAATAGTAAGTCCTAACCACACTGAGTTTTATTTTGCAGAAATTTTTGCTGATATTCTGTTAATAAGAACAATTATGGTGAGGGTCTCTGGAGAAGCTTAATTAAGACTCCTTGGTGGAGGTGGGGTGCCACTAGAGAGGACTCCAAGAACCCCAAGTTAAAATATAAAGGCCAAGACTGTCAGTTAATTTGTATTTAATCATTTTACTTTGGGAAGAAAAAAAAATATATGTAGTCCCTCTGACTCAATCTCCAAAGTGGAGTGTGGTTATCTGTAAAGAAATGATCTATACATTTGAGTTTCTGGAAGTACTTGATTAGCAAGTTGGAGGAGAGCAGGGGCTGCCTGGGGAGTTGAATCAATGTGGATTAGTATTGTAGACATTCAAAAAACACTCGATTCTGTTTATCCAACTTTTTATTTTAAAAAGTTTCAGTTCTCTAGAAAAACTGAAGATTACACAATGAACATTCACATATCCATTACCTAGATTCATCAATTGTTAATATTTTGCTACATTTGCTTTTTTTTCCATATGAAATACAATATTTCTGAGACATTTGAAAGCAAATTGTAGTCATCAGGATTCTGATTTAGAAGCACCTCTTAAAAGTACCGATATTTTTAAAAGTCATAGCAAAACTGAATGATTTGGTAGTATTCTCCAGTATATTATCTTCCAAATCTCTTAGCACCCCCTCCCCCAACCCAGAGCTAGATCAAAGGTCAACTAGTTGTGGTCTCCTTTATCTGGATTAATTCCCTAGCTTTTTGTATTTTTTTTCTGGTAATGAAACTGGAATTTTGAGATGATTTGATTCCCCGCTTTCCTCTGGGTTGAAGACTAAAATCCATGGACAATCAGAAGGGAAGAGTAAATGGTACAGGATTTATTTAAGCAAGAAGATATAGAACTCCCGCCATGTGGGAGGGGGCCTGATAGCAGAAAAACCATTTTGGTGTGTTTAGGAGTTTATACGTGGTTCTGGGCTGAGCATGGAGCAAAAGCAATGTAAAATAGGTATTGAGAAAGGCATCCAGGCTATCTTTCACTTTCACTTCCAACCTCTTTCTTCCCTCTGGGTTCACACTCACCTTCTGTTTTCCGACTCCAGGGCAAAGGAATTGGCTGAAGGTGTTCCCACTGGTGAGTCTCAAGGTCCTTTACATTTGAAATAGGCCTTGATGGTGCTCATGAATATGTCTAGCCTCCAGGTGTGTTTGAATGGGGCCCATTCATTATCCTGACTGCCTGGTTATTTTACTCATTGTACAAGATTTTTTGAGAAGCTCATTGTAATTGTTTTAGTGTTCCTCAGTTTGGATTTGTCTGTTTACCACCCATTTTGATTAGATTTATTTAAAACACCTTTTGGCAGGTATATATGTGATATCAAAACCCAGTGTGAAGCTGGAGATTATGACCCATGTCTGTAATCCTAGGGACTTAGAAGGCTGAAGCAGAAGCAGGATAGGAAATTGGAGGCCAAATTAGCGAGACGGTATGTGAAAGTAAGAAAATAGGGTTGGGAATTTAGCTTAGTGGTCAAGCGTTCCATTCATTAAAAAAAAAAAAAAAAGAAAAAGAAAAGAAAGGTGGGGAAGTAGCCCAGCTGTAAAGTACCCTTGGGTTCATTTCCCAGTATGGAGAAAAACAAAACAACCCAATAGGGACATTCAGAGCTCTGGAGTGTGGCCCTTTCTGATGTCTCTGGCCTATGCAATCTTGAAGGCTCCCAATGTTACCGTCACAACAGACAAAAGTTAAAGCAGTGTTTGGGAGTGAGGAAAGAAAATTGGGCAATACATTTGAATCTGGAGATAGTTTTGTTAGGGATGGGGAAGCATCTGCTATTTGCATCTAGTGAAGAGAGACCAAGAATGCTGCCAAATGTCCTACAATGCATAGGACAATCCTCAAAAAGGAATCATCCAGCTCCAAATGTCGATGTACTGTAGTGGAAAACCCAGGGGTTTTGCCAACAACATCTATCCTTTTTGGTTCCTGTCATGCTCTGCTATGAAATATCAAATACACAAAGGAAAGCTAATCATTTCTCAATACTCACCAACTGGTTATATCTCTGTATTGAAATAAGCCCTCCAGTTGGCCTGTGAGCATCGTGTACCTGCCAAGTATGTCATCCGAGACCAGCACTTTAATTTATTTGAGAAGGCACATATCAATCTTTTTTTGAAAAAAAAAAAAAAAAAAAAGGTGCCAGCAAAATCCCAAAGAGCATTGCTAACTGACAATTGTGCTGCAGTTTACAGTGTACAAAGTGCTTTCCAATAACATGTCCTGTAATTTGAGCTGACAACAATTTGGGAGGCGGTTTATTATGATGCGGCTGAGTTGTCGCACTCGAGGAACCAAGTCGGAACCAAGTCGGTCACTGGCTTCTGGACACCAGGCTAGGGGAGGGAAGAAGGGAGAAGAACGCCAGACTGGATTCAGACTCCAAGTCCTGCATTCCGCTTTGCAAGAATACAAACCCTCTGATGCTTCCTCCCTCCTTCCTCCTGCATCCAACTAAGAAAATGCTCAAAAGGCATCTTAACTGAAACTGAAGTCAAATGGGTTCCTGTGCGATCTTGGGAATTTTCAGTTCCTAACCTTGCGAGGACAGTTGGGTGAGTTCTGGAATGGGGACTAGAAACGGGACATTTCGGGCCTTGTAGAAGTCACATTCCGTCCCTACCCAACCGGGGTCAGGCTCGGTAGGTAAGGCTCTGGGGATTCTGCTGAGCCGAGTTCCCTGGGCCAGGCTTTCTGCGCGGCGGCGGCGGCGCGGTGAGTCGCTCCGCCGCCGGGACGGCCTCTCCGCAGTGCGGTGGTGGAGAAAGGCTGTCTTCGGGGGAGTCACGGGAGGCCAGTTCCTTCTTTTAAAGGCCTTGCATTCCTCGGCCCTGAAGCGAGACGTCGGAGCTGAGCTGCGGTGCACAGCTTTGTTCAGCGCTCACCTGTACGGCGCGCGGCCGCGACACGCGACCCTTTCCAGCTGCATCCATCTTTGCTGCGTGCAAGCCTCCGAACGACTGGCTGCTGACGTCCCAGGACCAAGCGGGCCGGTCACTGAAAGCCCTCCCACTGCGCGAAAACGAAGGCTTCTCCCACTGCCTGCTTTCCGGAAGAAGCCGCGCCCTCGCGGGCTCCAAGGGTCTGTTTTCTGACCGCCTCCGTATTCCCGCGCGCACCTGGTCGGCCAGCCGGCGCCCCACCTTCCAGGTGAGCTCCGTTAGGCCCCGCCCCTCGCTCGGGCCCGGCCCCACTCCGCGCCTGCGTAGTGCGGCCGACGGCGCGGGCGCCGGGGCGGCGCGGCCGTCGCAGTTCGGCGGCCGCAGTGCGCGTGCGCCGTGGTGGCCGGGGGGCGGGCGGCGGCCGCGGCGAGGAGCGGGGGCGGGGAGGCGCCGTCTGGCTCGGGCTGGGCCGGCGGGAGCGCGAGCAAGCCACGGCGGACCCGCGGGGCCTGCGGAGGGCGGCCTCGGCGGCCGGCAGGTGAGGAGTGCGGGACAGGCGTGGGCTGTGAGGGGAGCGGGCAGCCGACGCAGCAGTGGCCGGGACTCAGGTGAGCGCGGCCCGCGGGCCCGGGGCGCATTGTCCGCGGGCGGTGCCCCTCAGCGCCCCCTGCTGGCCGGGCGCGGCGGGCCCGGGCGCGGCGGGCTGGGCCTGGGGCGGGCGCGCGCTCCTTTGTTCATTGCCCCCACCCGTCCCTGTCGCCCCCGCCAACATGGCGGCTGCCCCCAGCCCGGCCCGGCCCCCGGCCCCTTCGCGCGCGCTTTGTTCGGAGCTGGGCGGGGGGCGGGGGCGGCCGCCTGCGGCAGCGCGGGCGGGGGAGCGTTGCATAACCCCGGCTGGCTGGGGGAGGGGCGTGGCGAGACCCCCGAGGGCGGCGGGCTCCCGGCTCGCGGACCCGCCCCGGCCGCCCCTCGAGGCCGGGGGTCGCGGCGGGCCACTGCGGCGCCTTCCGGGGGCGGCGTGCTCCGGAGACACCCCCGCCCGGTGCGTGCCGGCGGGGGGCGCGGTACCCCATTCTGCGTGACCTTGGGTGTGCGCGCAGGAATGCGCCCGGATGGCTGTGCGGGGCCGGGACTGCGCAGCGCGGGGTCGCGGTCCGCGGCGCCTCCTGCGCGGAGGGTGCGTTCTCTGCATCGGGGGTTCCTGTGAGCAATGGCCTCGGTCAGCGGCGTTTCATGCGCATCTCGAAGTTTGTTTACGCAATTGTTTTTCTGTTGATTTGCTTCTTATAATTTGTGAATCGGGTTCCGGTTGGGGGGGGTTCCATCCATGTTGAAGTGTTTCTGCCCGTGGTAGAAGGGCTCGTTTGGCTATTTAGCGTGTACATGAAAACGCCAAACCAGGTAACGTTTAAGTGGCTTCCAGGATTCCACTACGTAATGCGACTGGTGCTACGACGAGATCCACACCGAAATGCGAAAACCTCAGTAACTTTGTTATGTTCGAATTTTCTGGAAGGAACTCTATGCAGTCTGAAAGGATTGATGGAGAGTACAGTAATTGCTTTCAGCATAGCTTTTGTTAGGCGGTGACTGTTAAACTTGGGGGTTTATACCTGTACATCTTGTGCACTCGTGAACACCCTTAGAGGTTGTGAAATTTTGGAAAGGTTAAGTGAGACGAGGAGGCTTGTGTCAGCTTTTCTCCCCCACTTCAGCTTTACTTAAAATTGTAACTAGTAATTTGCAGAACGTTCATTATCAGATTTGATAATTACATATTAAGATTGCACAATATGTTTATGTCCAAATTGTGGGTAGTGGGTTTTAGTTTCTTATGAGAAAGTGACATTTAGTTTTAATCTTTTAAGTGGTAGTTACCACTAAAAATGATTTTGAAATGGATCATGCAAAAGGGTCAGTGGATACGTTCAATTTATCTCCTTATGCTAATTAAAAAAAACCTGTTTTCAATGATTCCCTCAGATATCAAAATCTGATGCTTAACTTTCTTACATAAGTCTAATATTTACATATAGTTTACACACATTGCAATTTTTCCATATATTTTAAGTAACCTCTAGATTACTTATAAAAACTAATACAGGGCAAATGCTATGTAAATAGTTTTATTTAGGCAATAAGGACAAGAAGGGAAAGCATGTACAGGTTTAGTACAGACACTGTTTTTTTCCCCAGATATTTTCTGTTAGATTCCTTGAATCTCTGGTTGTGCAGATAATGGGAAAGCTGGATTGTCCTTTTTTGGATATACCTTAATTGCCAATTCAGAACAAAATAGCAGTATAATATATTATTGATAATAATTTTGGAATCGTTGCGGCTTAAGGTGGCATTCTTTGTGAAGCTAGTTCTCCCAGGTGCAATAGAAAAAAGAAGGTTCCTTGAACAGTTTGGTTTGAGAAACACTGGTCTATACTTTTCTCTTGAGCATCACAATTCATTTTACCATACTGGAGGCTCTCAAATACTGCCATAGTGTTTTCCATAGTAGGCCCAGAACCCTTTGTTCCCAGTGGGACATCTGTGAATACCCATGAAATTCAGTAAACGGATGTTCCCTGGAATAGCCATGGTGAAATTGGGGTCATAGTTATTATCGAAGAACTAATTTACGATAGTTTAAAGATCTTAATTGGCTTTGTGATTCTAGAATCTGGCAACAGTTCATTCTGTAGAAGAGAATGTTTTCCAATAAAATGAGCAGAAGAAGCTGGTTTTATTTTCCTGGGTCTGTTTCTCACTATGTGGCCCTGGCTGGTCTTGAACTCATAGTGATACTGGGACTACAGCCACACTGCACTGGGTTTATAGGCAGACTAGGGCTGCCCAAAGTAGAAAGAAGGGAGAGTGGATTGGTCTGGTTGCGGCAAAGTTACTTTCCTTATAAGGCCAGTACAGGGAGAAAACAACAGAGAAATAACTGATGGGTTACCACTAGGTTTCTTCAGGTTACGTTTTTGTCAGGTTTAAAGCAGAGGGAAATTAATTGTCATTGGGTTTAAAACTAGCTGGTTTGGGAAATTTAGCTCAGGCGATTTCTATGAAAGTCAGATAATAACTTAGTTTCAGTTTGGTTAACCTTAATATGAATGGCTCCATTTTATGCTGGTCTGTTGTGGCCTAGAGGCAGAAGCCTACTCAAAAACAATGGCCTCTGGTAGTTTTTATCCAACAGTGTCATTACACTGTAGCTAGATAGTGGTTCCCCATCCCTTTCTTGTGAACTTGAGGCTTTAATGATGAGGTTTGTGCTTACCTCTCAATCTTGTGGGTAGTTTCTTAAATGTGGCAATGTGGCCCTTACATTGAAGGAAAGTTATAGGCTTTTTTTTTTTTTTTTTCCCAGGAATTGAACCCAAAGGTACTTTCCCACAGAGCTACATCCCCAGCTCCCCCCTCCCCCTTTAAGGTAGGATGGTTACTAGGTTGCTTAGGGTCTTGCTAAATAAATTGCTGAGGCTGGCTTTGAACTGGCGCTTCTTCTACCTCAGCCTCCTGAGCTGTTCCGGGATTACAGGTGTGCACCATCCATCAGCAGAGTTATGGTCTTCCGCTGGAGGAAGTTTAATTACAGTGTTTTTACTTTTTAGTAGCTAACCTGATTGCACACGCTGTTACAACTTACTTCCTAATTGTTAGTGTCTTTTTTTTTTTTTTTTTTTAAGTGTCTTACTGGTCCATGGTAGTACAGAACAGTGGGTTTCATGGTGGCATGTTTGTACATGCATGTAACATAATGTATGAAGAGTTTTACTCCTCACTAACTCCCTTTACCCTCGGGTCCTCCCTCCCTCTGATCCTTTTCCTCTACCCTAATAGTTTACCTTCTGCTTTCATGATGATGTCTTTTTTTCCCCTGTAGCTTCCACAAATCACAGAAAACATTCGATACTTGTCTTTGAGTCTGGCTTATTTCACTTAATGTGATGTTCTCTAGGTTAATCCGCATTGTTGTAAATGACAGGATTTTTTCTCTTTTTTTGGTTGAATAGAAAATCCCATTATATATTTGTACCACATTTTCTTTGTCCAGTCATTTGATGAAGGACACCTAGGAAATTCTGATTTGTGTTGTGATGAACAATGGATACACTATTGTCACTAAAGTATGCTGATTAAATGGATAAATACTGAGGAGTGGTACATTTGGTTCATATGGTAGCTCTATTTTTATTTGAGGAACCTCTGCACTGATTTCCAAAGTGGCTGTACTAATTTACATTAAGAACCCCTCCCCCCACTCATTTATAGTTATTTGTATTCCTGATGGTTGCATTCTGGCTGGAGTTACATGGAATCTCAGGGTAGGTCTGGTGTTGTGTCTCCTGACCCCTGGAGTACTCTACCACTTATGTGGTGCTGAGAATCAAACCCAGCGTCTCATACTGAACCACAAACCCAGCCCTCCTCAGTCCTTTTTAAATTTTGAAACAGGGCCTTCCTAAATTGCGGAAGCTGGTCCTGCATTTGTGGTCCTCCTGTTTTAGCTTCCCCAGTTGCTGGGATTACAGGCTTGCACCACCTACTGGCTCAGTGTAGCTTTGATTTGCATTTCCCTGATTTAACTAAAGGTTTTGAATATTTTTTCAAGTAAGTGTTGGTCATTTGTATTGTTGAGGTGTCTGTTCAGTTCATTTGCCCATTTATTGAATAGGTTATTAGTTTTTTGGTGTTGAGCTTTTTGAGTTTTTTATATTCTGGATATTAATCCTCTGAAGAGTAGCTGACAAAGACTTTCTCTTATTCTATAGGCTCTCTTTAAGCTGTTAGTTGTTTAGTATCTTTTCAAAAGTGTGTTATAAATACATGAAAAGAATACTATTTTTGGAGTAGTTGTGGATTATTTAGAAGTTAAAAATAATGCCTGCAAGCTTTTCTTTTGGTATAACTGTTAGGGACCTCAATTTGCTGAGGAGTATATAAATATAAATACTTGTTTTATTAGATATTTAATTAAATGTGTTTCTTTCTCTTTTCCTGATTGAGAAATTGGAGGAAGAGATTTTTGCTCAGTTATCTGGTAGAGTTTGGAAGATGTGGTATCATGAAGAGAACATAGAGGCTCTGGAGTTGGTGATCAAATCAGGACCCTCTGGGTTGGAATCAGCCCCACTGTTTATTGGCCCAGAGCCACACAGCTGATTCATCACATGACCTTTTTAAAATTCAGTTTCTTAGCTGTAAACTGAGATGAAACCTGTCCTATAAGACTATGATGAGAATTAAATGAAAGGGATTCATTAGAGTTCTCAGTATAGTTCCTGAAATATAATAACTGGCTCTAGTAAACCATTGATTTCTTTCCTCTTTCCAATTTTGAGGGCTGGGTATGTGGCCCAGTGGTAGAGTGCTTACCTAGCATGTGTGAGGCCCTGAGTTCAATTCCCCAGACCCCCCCCAAAATAAAATTGACCCAACTTTGAGGTACTTATTAGTATTTTTTTTTTTATTTTAAAAGTTTTAAAAGTTTGCTTTTCAATTTTTAAGTTAAATCTTCACTTGGTGTCTTCTTTTTACAGGTTCTGTATGACTTTAGACATAAACAGACATGCAGAAGGGATGGTGGAGCAGAGGCCTGCATGAGGAAGGAGTCAAAGACTATGCAGGATTTGAGTCTCTAAGATAGTTTTTGGCCCCTGTCTCTGCCAATTATCTTTTTTTTTTTTTTTGGGCCCGGGGGAGGTATTGGGGATTGAACTCAGGGGCACTTGACCACTGAGCCACATCCCCAGGCCTAATTTGTATTTTATTTAGAGACAGTGTCTCACCGAGTTGCTTAGTGCCTCATCTTTGCTAAAGCTGGCTTTGAACTTGCAATTCTCCTGCCTCAGCCTCTTCGAGCTGCTGGGATTACAAGCGATTATAGGTGTGCACCACCACACCTGGCCCCTGCCAGTTATCTTTTACTCCTTTCTGTGTGTTATCACTCTTGTGGAATGAGACTTGCCTCATCAGATGTAACTAACCTTAACTGCAGTGAAATATACAGTGGGCGTTGATGATGATGATGATGTTGCAATTGTTAACACCACTTGGAGTTTCACATGGCTGGTTGTTTAAGGGATGAATTTGGGGTCACATTTTAAATTCCACAATCACATGAATGCGGTTGGAGTTTATTTTTTCGTCTGGAGGAGACCCGTTGAAGGCTCCTAGGCCAGGATTGGACCTCTGTTTCAGAGCACTGAGGAAGGTGGTTTGGACAACTGGCAGTGAGGACCTCTAATCTGTAGGGTAGTCTGTTAGAGAAGCAGATGAAGTCATTTGAGGTAAAGGGGGGAGTTGGTTTAGTGTTAGATTAAACGTGTGATCCAGTAAACATGGATAGTATCTGAATGTTAGAGTAAATGAAGAGACTAGTAAGGTATTTCGAAAAATACTGTTTATGTTTTTAGACTATAATAGTTCTTTTTAAAAAGGCAGAACTTTTAAAAAAATATAGATTAAATTGTTCTGGTTTCCCATAGTTATACCCTTATGATTTATGTTTAATGTTTGGTCCTGTGTGCAAATGATGTTACTAATCATACATATCTGAATTACTGTTAGTAACTGTATTTGGGTCTTGATACAGGTGATGAGAAGAAAGAATGCTTTTTCCTGCTTACAAGATTCTTTTGGCCGGAAGGTTTGATTTTTTTTTTTTTTTTTGTGGTGCTGGGAATTGAACCCAGGTGTGCTTCATTTGCCACTGAGCTACATCCCCAGTCCTTTTTATTTTTTGAGATAGAATCGTGCTAAGGTGTTGAGTCTGGATTCAGACTTGTCATTCTCTTGCTTCACCCTCTAGTGTAGCTAGAGGGAGGCGTGTGCCACCATGGCTGGCATTGAATTGCTTTTTTTTTCTCTTGATGATCATTGTAGATACATGGCTTTTTAGGTAGCCAGTATATTTTAATTAAATAGTCATTCTTTTTCCTCAGCTTGTCAAGACTACAGTGTGTCCAGGTCCTTTCAAGCTACTTCCCGTTTCTTTGACATGATACATGAGTCTTTGAAGTTTTTCTTGCTTTCTGACTCAAGATGTCTGAGGTAAACATTGTTCTTTTCCTGTCAAATTTATATATTATCTGTTTCAGCTCTTCTCATTGGAGGGTGTAATTTAGATACCAGAGGGCGGGCTCTGTGTGTCCTTATTGCTGCTAGAATGTCTCTGCTTTCATTGGACAGACTTGGGAAGTATTCATTTTGATTTTAGTACAGATTTACTGTCATAGGGTTTTTAACTTTAAGTCTTTTTGCTCCAACACTGAAAATTTGCATTTTTGTAATGTCAATATAATTTCATTATTCTTTGTGGACGTTGAAGTTTGAAAATAACACTAATGACCACTGAAGCAACTGTAGGTGTAAGTTTGGTTGCAGTTCTTTTTGTTCTTGTTTTTAATTTTTTATTTTTGTAGTGTTGGAGATTGAACCGAGGGCCTAGAGCATGCTAGGCAAGCACTCTACCACTAAGAATATATCCCCCGCTCTTTTTATTTTTGAGTCAGTCTCTCTAAGTTGCGCAGGCTGGCCTCTGCTTCAAACTTGAGATCCTCCTACCTCAGCCTCTTGAAGTAGCTGGGATTATAGGCATGTACATGGCTAGTTACAGTTCTTTTTGTTCTGAAACATAACACATCATATTAGGATGTACAATTGTATTCTGAATTATAGCTATTTGAAAATATTTTATTTTAGGTTGTTTTGCCGCAGTCCGGCTGCAGCAAAATAACCGGGGGGTGACGAACAACTTGTGTACGTTGATACAGCAGGAGTGGGAGCCGTTTATTGTAGGACAACAGAGGTATTTATACATTTCACACAGCTTATCTAATTAACATAAACTGAACCAATAAGAAATCTCCACCCTTAATGGCTGCTGGCGTTACTTCATAAACCACTCCCTCTGGCATTTTGCTAGGTACCATCCTGACTTGTTTACAGACTCTAATAATTTCTCCTTTTGTTTAATTTAAATAACGACCATAGTGGTTTTTACACAAACACCATAAATAATCTGCTACAAGCAGAAGGGGAGGATACAAAATGTCACAATACCAAGCCAATTGATGGCTCCATGTAAGAAGCCCTTGGAAAAATTATAAGAGCAATGACACCGTTAGCAAAGATACCGAGTTACAATTTGTTGTAGATTACAGTTTGTTGTCTTAGTCCAGGTAAAGCAGTGTTTCAATAGATTAACTCACAGTCCAGGTAAATCACAGTCCAGGTAAGTTTTGCAGGCAGCTAGCTTAAATCATAGTCCAGGTAAGTTCTGCAGGCAGCTAGCCTAAGCTGTAGCAGCAGAAACAGCAACAGCTTTGAAGTCTCTGGTTCTCAGCCAAAGTTTTGTCTGGTTCTCAGCAACACTGGAAATTCTTCCACCTTCGTCTTCATTGGCACTGGGACGAAGGCAGGAACTCTGTATTCCAGCAGGCACTAAGAAAACAACCTTCTGAACAATTTAGTACATTAACTCAAGGTTTTTTACATTTGAAATAAACATTAATAGTGTTATTACTCATTAGCTTCCAGGTGTGGGAGAACCATTGTAGTTATTGGCCTTGGAAACATTAAACTTCAGGGACAAGGCCATCCTCCGCATCCCAGGCAGCCCCAGATGGCCCTGGGGAGAGTCCCGGTCTCAAACTGGGGCACAGGGAGCAAGAGCCTGCGAGACTGTGCCTCCGGGTCAGGTCTAGATTTGGGCTCGCGGCAGTGGCCAGGAGGCGGGGAAGGGCCAGTCGCTGCCGCCTCTTGGAAAATCCTTGCTGCGCTGTGACTGGCTTGCACACTCCGGCAGCCGCCTCTCCGCTTCATGCACCCTCCGGTAACGAAAAGTATTTAGTAATAGCCTTTTGCTGCAACTTTTTTCCTGATAATCCTTCTGAACTTTCTTTTTCTTTCTGACTAGAGTTCCTGGGCTCTTATCAACACATGCCCTAATTATTCTTGGTTCCACTGGGGTGCCTTCTTCCCTTAGTAATTTACTTTTCACCCCTTCCATATTTTCATCACAAAGACAATACAACATTTCAAGACAAAACAAGACACAAACATACTGTATCAATCTTTTCCATTTTCTTGAAATGGCCATTTTTCCTTTCGCTTTGTCTGCCTAGGGACGAGCAGATTTGCTCCCGTCCTATCTATGGACGGGCAGCTTTTTTTTTTCTCGTCACTTACCCCCGAGTGTCCAGGGACTCCCCATAAGGGGCCACCATCTGCCGCAGTCCGGCTGCAGCAAAATAACCGGGGGGTGACGAGCAACTTGTGTACCTTGATACAGAAGGAGTGGGAGCCGGGAGCCATTTATTGTAGGACAACAGAGGTATTTATACATTTCACACAGCTTATCTAATTAACATAAACTCATACAGCACTGAACCAATAAGAAATCTCCACACTTAATGGCTCGCTGGCGTTACTTCATAAACCACTCCCTCTGGCATTTTGCTAGGTGCCATCCTGACTTGTTTACAGACTCTAACATTGTTTGATCAGTTTGATAATTAATTTGGTTTATTTGCCTGAAGCCCTTAACTTTTAACAATTGCTTTAATTTTGTATTGTATTTTTTCACTATGTAAAATATTTACATGGACATTTGTGTGTTTGGAAATCAGAACTGTTCTAAGAAGTTCATTCTGTCCCTTCATCAGACGCCTCCTGCCGCAGTTACATTAGTTCCTGCTCCACCAGGATTTCAGTTTTCCAAATAAAAGCAATACATATTTTTATTTCGCTTTCTTATGCCATAGATAACACATAGTGTAATTTTTAATACAGTTGGCTCTGTGTATCCATGAGTTGTGCATCTAGTGATTCAGCCTTCAAAAAAAAATGCATCTGGACTCAGCAAGTACAGATTTATTCTTGTCATTCCATGAACAACTCACTGCAACAGATATTTACATATCATTTACATTGTATTAGGTATTGTAAGTGAGGTGATTTAAATTATAGGGGACCATTTGCTCAGGTTATATGCAAGTAAAACTCATTTTATATAAGGGAACTGAACTTCTGAGGATTTTGGTATTGCGAGGGTGAGTGTTGGAACCAATTCCCTGTGTGTGTGTAGGAATGACTGTATTCTGGAGATCTTTTTTTTGGTACCTGAAATTGAACCTCAGGGGCATGCACATCCCCAGCCCTATTTTGTATTTTATTTATAGACAGGGTCTCACTGAGTTGTTTGGGGCCTTGATTTTTGCTGAGGCTGACTTTAAACTTGCCATCCTCCTGCCTTGGTCTCCCTAGTATTTATAGGCCTCTGCCTGCCATCACGCCCAGCTCTGGATATCATTGTTTAGAAGTTCTGCTGCCACTTTTTGTGCTTACAACTCATTTACTAATGATGAACATTTGGGTTGTCTATGTTCTGTTGCTGTTATAAATAGTTGCTGCAATGAATTAACCTTGTGCATATGTTAT
Organism: Marmota flaviventris; assembly: GCF_047511675.1. Classification (NCBI taxonomy): domain Eukaryota; kingdom Metazoa; phylum Chordata; class Mammalia; order Rodentia; family Sciuridae; genus Marmota; species Marmota flaviventris. The sequence continues at coordinate 75,177,030 of NC_092513.1, forward strand.
TTTTTGTGGTGCTGGAGATTGAACCCAAGGCCTTTGTGCATGCTAGGCAGGCATTCTATGTCAGAACTGTGTCCCCTGCCTGCATGTGTTGTTTTGTATTTGTGTTGGTATAACTAGCTTTAAGATAATGAAGTTGTTGAGTAAAAAGTAAATACATGTGTAATTTTGTTACTGTCAAAAAATTACATTTTAAGAAAGTCAATCTGATCATGTCAATGGCTTTATTTAAAACTCTCAATGGCTTCTCATTGTTTTGAGGACAGAAATTTATAATGTGGCCTCAGTGGTATAAGAGGTAGCCCCCTTATATCTGGAGGGTATGTTCTAAGACCGCCAGTGGATTCCTGAAACTGCACATAGGCCATATTATAATATGTAATGTGGTGTATAATATATTTTTTCCTACTGTACAAACCTGTGATAACTCTTAATAAATTAGAGTGCATAATCATTCCTTATTGGGGTAAATGGCTTAGTGTCACTCATTTCAGGGAATCTGTTGACTAAAGTCTTTGTATAGGCTCAATGCTTTCTGGCATAAGTTGCCATCAGTCAGGATACATTTTCTGTTTGTCTTCCACCCACAAGTTTAATACCTTTCCCATCTTATTGCATCATGGCTGTTAACTTGTAGGTTGAGGTTCAACAGCAAAACTAGAATGAATTTTTCCCCCTTCTTTACAATTTTACTGATAATTCATTTTTGATCTAGATCTTGGCCACTTTAACATACAGTTTTTTCTTCTTAAGTCTAGAACTTTCACTAGAGGATGCAGTTTATGTTTTCTGCATATCTGAATTGCCTCCATTACTGTTTTTTTTTTCATTTTGTATCCATTATTAAGTAAGAGTTATTTGAACACAAGCACTGGAACAGTGCATCTCGATAAGTGCATCCAGTGGCTAATAAGTGATTAACGGGCAGTAATATACAACATGGATATGTTATACAAAGGAATAATCATGTCTTGGGCAAGACAGCAGGATGGCACAAGATTTCATCACACTCAGAACAGTATGTAGTTTGAAACTTATGAATTGTTTATTTCTGGAATTTTCCACTTAGTATTTTCAAACCATGGTTTCCTGTGGGTAGCCAAATCTGTGGGAAGTATAATCATGGATAAAGGGGGACTGCTGTGTGTAACTCCCTTTGGTTGCATCCCCATCCTGTCCAGCATTTCCTTTGCATTCTTTGTTCCAGCTGTACGAGGCCTTTCATCTTCTTTGCCCACCATTCTTTTCTTCTCCAGGCATCTTGGCATTTGTTCTTTTTCTCTGCCTGGAATGCTGTTCTTTGCTTTGAAAAATTATTCCTAGGAAGTTTGGCTCAAACATCACTTTTTCATGGAATTTCTTTTTGTGTGAATAGAAGTAGAGAGAAGAGTCTCCATTTAGTCTATCACCTGCTACAACAACTATCAGTTTCCTGAAATTCTTTTTTTTCCCCCCTTGCCTTCCTTGAAGTTGAAGTCCTCCTGGTGCTTTTCAAAATTAGTACTGCATTGGTTTATGAAATAAATTAATTTTAGTGTCTCAAAATGTTCAACTCCATAAAAGCAGAGACTTGGTTTTGCCTATAATTACTTTTCTAGTACTTAGTTCAGTGTCTGGATTGCAAGTGCTCAAACTACCCTTTGTAGTAGCTAGGATAGGAGTTTGAGGCTGTGTAAGTTAAACGTCTGGTCTACTATATAGGTATCTATCATATAGTGGTTATTAAGTAAACATTAATTGTAATTTTGGGGGGTGCTGGGGATCAAATCCGGGTCCTTGCACACTCCTAGACAAGTGCTCTACTACTGGATTACACCCCCAGCTTTGTGTTCCCTGCCCCTGCCCCCAGAATCACAGGATTCAGTCAGAAAGTAGAACCACTAGGATGAATAAAGAAAAAATGTATGTGTGTGTGTGTGTGTGTGTGTGTATTATTTGAATGATTTGTAATTCAAGTTTACCCAATGTAGTAACTCTGGGAGTAGTTTCCATAAGGCTGTTGTAGTCATGTTTGATTTTGAAGTTAGAAGAATAGACAGACATTTGGGAAAGAAGGATCAATGTGAAGTGAAGAGAAAGAACAAGCTCAAAGCCACAATAATGGTGCAGGGAAAGCAATGCCAGTTTCCCTTGTTACTGACTTAGGTGTAAGAGGAGGGAGGGCCCGTGGCAGGTAGCTGAACATAAATATTCAGGCCAGGCATGATGGTACACAGCCTGTGATCCCAGCTAACTTGACAGGTGGAGGCAGGGCGATTACAAGGCCAAACCAGGGCAATTTAGTGAGACCCTCTCTGAGAATATTTTAAAAAGGACTGGTGATATAACTCATAGTTAGACCACCCCTGGTTTCAGTCCCTAGTACCTCAAAAACTAACCAACCACCTGCCACTTTTGTCCAGGAGGTAGAGATGCTCAGAGCACCCCAGGGGAGAGGCTAGTTAATTCAGCACAGCAGTGTGTGCAGAGCCATGGGATGGCTTCTCCTGTGCTCTCTGCCCAAGACTGTGGTCAGAAACAGAAGGGAAAGGAAATTCGGGGGAATGTAGTTCAGCTTAGCCAAATTAAAACATCGTAAATTAGAAGGATGAGCTCAGGATTGTAAATTCTCAGCTCAATTTGCACATAGGAACCTGGAAGTTTCAGTGACATCCCTAAAAGATGGTGCAAATGAAATTCCTAATATATGGGTGACGATATTGATTTTTAAGGAATTGAATCCTTTTTTTTAAAGATAGAATCACTTTAATATTTATTCTTTAGTTTTCAGAGGACACAACATCTTTGTTTGTATGTGGTGCTAAGGATCGAACCCGGGGCGCATGCATGCCAGGCGAGCGCGCTACTGCTTGAGCCACATCCCCAGCCCCAAGGAATTGAATCCTGAAAGTTGTTTTGGTAGTGAAATGGTCAAAATCCAATTAAGCTGGAGACCTTGAGAGCTGTTGTACTACCTTTGCTAGTAGGAATAGCGTTTTCAGTCCCCTCCTGGAAGAACTTCATCTCCCTGTGCCTGAACTGCCTGCATTTGGCTTCTTTTCCTGAGAACGTGAGCAACCATTATCTTTGTTCTAGACCTGTAGTGAGGTAACACTCCAAATCGTTGTATAGTTTTGACACTATATAGATAGGAACCTGGGACAGTATTTGTGGGACTAGATCTTAATTGTGGAACATAAAGCTGGATCAGTGTATTGGTAAGTTGACAGTAGTGTTTCTGGATTGAGTGTGTTAACTTGAAGGATAGAAAAGGGCCTGAGTAACTTTGTTGGTTGGCTGAAAACAGCCAAAATGTGACCCGTACTAAATGAAGTTGAGATGCCAGAACTACCTTGGTATACTGTAGAAGGAAGGGATCCAAAAATTAGAGAGATTTGCATGGGAGGATTTATTTGGAGCTCATGTCTTAGATTGTTTCTGTAAGAGATAAATTTGAGAGGAGAGCACCAGTGTCCTTGAGCTCTGTGGTCACTCTTTGAAAGTCTGAAATGACTGTGGGAACTATTGCCATTGAACTGGGATCCTTAAATGCAATGGGGGTAACTGGACCTGTGGTGACAGGAGCCCAGCGGCCCCACCCGATTAACAGAGATGAGGACAGAGGAGCCAAAGCAGTAATCAAACAATCTGGAGTATGGTATTGGCTGGTTGATCATAATATTCCTAGAATTGAAATAAAGGGATAGTATACTGAGGTCCTACTTGATTTGAGTAAAAAAAAAACTAGATCTAGTTAAGAGAATTTTTTACTAAAGTCGTCAAAGCAGAGGTTTTGGTGTTAAATTTGCAGGCTTAATTTATAAACTGACAATGAAGGGGGGGAAGCCAGACCCCTCAAAGAACTTTTTTGTTTTTAAAACCTTCTTTACTAGAGTGTTTGAAGGTGGGGTGGGGAAAATACAACCTATTAATGGAGTTAGTTCATCATTTGTGTAGTCTCTATTCCTATTTTTGCCCATTTCTTATCCATAGGGGGTTAAATATTTTTCATTAATACTACTGCCATTGATAACACTATAGTATAAATGTATCAGAATTTTCTCTGATGGTTCAAGATAACATTGCTAAATGAATTGGTAATAGTGTACCCTGTAATAATTCCTAACTTCCGACTATATTTCTTTTTTTTTTTTTTTTTTGGTACTGGAGATTGAGGTATTGGTGAACCACCTCTCCAGCCCTATTTTGTATTTTCTTTAGAGACAGGTGCCTCGCTTTTGCTGAGGCTGGCTTTGAACGAGCGATCCTTCTGTCTCAGCCTCCCGAGCTGCTGGAATTACAGGCATGTTCCACTGTACATTTCTTCGTAAAAACTAAAGATGCATGTAATTTTGCATAATGTTACTGAACTCAAGTTTGGAAGCTCATCTCACGAAAAACCAATGTCTGAAAGATAAGCTTTGGTGAGAAAGGCATTTTATTTGTTGGCTAAACAATGGAGAATTGTTGGTACTCCGGTAATCCCAGAGATTTAGGAGACTGAGGCTGGAGGATCGCAAGTTCCAGGCCAGCCTTGGCAACTTACTAAGGCTCTAAGCGACTTATTGAGACCCTGTCTCAAAATGAAAAAGGCTGGGGATGTGGCTCAGTGGTAAAGCATCCCTTGGTTCAATCCCCAGTAAAACCCCCTCCCCCATGGAGAAGTGGGAGCTTTGCTTGCAAATCAACTTCTTAACAATTCCAGCAGGTTGAAGAGTTATGGATATAGGCTAGGAATAATGAGTGAGTGGACTGTATATCTTGATATCTTTGGAGGAACTCTGGTGCCACCTCTTTTTACTCCGTTCATGGTTTTGGTGTTTCCAGTCATGGTGACTGGCAGGTGCCTTTACCCTTGAAAGAAAGGCAAGTTTAGGTTAGTGTTACAACTACCAAGGTGCTGCAAGAAATCAAACACGAGATTGGAAGTGGTGGGCAAGGCAGACTTTACTTCTGCCAGAAGGGTGTGCTATAGAACCTGGCTAGCAAGGGCTTGGGTGGGTGGGCAGTCCTCCTTCCTGCTCTTATTCCTAATGCAGCACACACGCTTCCTCTGATTGGAGGAGTTCCGGGTTCCAATCTACTTGATTGGCTAATTTTAAAATTGGGGTGGGCAAAGGGACCGGCTATAATTGGACCTCTTATCCCAGTTAAGGCTAAATATTATATTCCGAAAATGGGCCACCAAACTTTCTCAGTCAGGTTAACCGTATATTATAGTTTTGGATAAAATACTTTTCAAATGATCAGCATGTCTACACGAAGAGCTGAGTATAAAATCTGACCCAAAGGTTAAAATGGAACAAAGGAGAGAGGTATAACATGAAGGCCCATGCCAAGTGTTCTCATCTTGTCCAGTCTCTCACAGAACGCTTGTCAGGCCTGGGTGAGGAGTCAAGTGTTTTTGGCGTAGGCTGCTTTATGGTCCCTGGAAAATAACCTGGGCGGCCATTACCACAGTAGCCCACAAGTCAAAGAGCTGTTACCTACAAAAAAGCTAGTGGGAGACTAATAACAATTGCCCAACTGTGTGATCTCCAGAATTAGTGAGTTTTAAGTAAACTAAGAACACATAAAAAAGAGGTTTATTTTAGCCTTTTCCCAGAAACAATATTATGTGCTTCACGTATCAGAGGCCAAGTCTTTGCCTTTCTCAAATGCAGTGAATAGGCCAAGTCCGAAAAGCTTTGGGATGAGGCTTTGGGAGTTAGGGGAAGAAGAGATATAATCACAAACATAAAGTACAACAAATAATGCAGGAGTAAAATCCAGTGATGTTGGATGAGATCATAGGCAACATGAAAGTCATTGTTTAATGACAGTGTCATATTTCAGTTGGTTAGCACAAGTGAAGGATTGTTAAAGGATAAAGGAAATTTTGTACAGTTGTAGAGTGAGGGAAAGAGTGGAAAGGGGAGACTTAATAAAAGAACATTCTGTTTTGGGGCTTAAAACAGTGCAATCTCTTCATGTCATTTTTATTTACCAGAGAAATGACCTTACTCTGTCTAACTAGATTGATAATTGTGGGTGGTAAGAAAGTACTGTTAAATAGTCTGGATAGGAAAGAGGGCTTGCAAGTTGAGAGGCTTTCCCATTTGCGTCCCTGCCCTACGTGAGCCTGCTCTTCTTACAGGTGCAGGTCTCTGTGCTGATGCTGTGCTCACATTTTCTCCTTCTCTATAAGTGTTTATTGACCCAGTATTGCCTTCATTTTGGATCTGCCTATTTTTTCTTCCTGAAAACTTTTGAAGTATAGCTGGGGATGATATTAATTGATAATTACTGTACAAAATATTTGATAAACTGTTTGCAAACAAACAAACAAAAAAACCCAGAATATAGTCTCCAAATTAACCAAGACATTAGATTCCAGTGTCTTTGGTGTGCACTGTGCTCACACTCCTCCCCTTCTGTTTGAATGCTGGTAGCATTGTTAAAGAAGTATCATTTTCTTATACCCATTCTTTAGATTGAGTTTTTAAATACTTTGTTCCATTTTGGTAAATGACTATTTTTGAAGATTTAATTTTTATGAGATTGTTTTCGTTCTAACAGTGATTCATAAGTGCAGCTAATGTTTAATTAAAAGCGTTTTGTGTAGAAGTATAATTCAGTATTTGTAGTGGTTTCTTGAACTTTCTGAAACTTTAGAAAGAAGTTAAACAGTGTTTAAACTCCTTTAAAGCACACATTAATTGACTGTCTTTGTTAAATAAGGTCTGTTGAATGATCTTTTTTATTTAGAATTCATCTCTGACTTAAAGCTGCCGGTCATTTTTTTTTGTATTATCCTGGTGTTTAACCTTGTGAGATTTTCCTTTTAAATAGATTCAGCAAAAGATAAAAGTGATTCTGTGTACTTTTTATTCATGATTATTCTTTATCACCATCTTTAAAGTAAGTTTTGCCTGAATTACATAGTTTTTAAATAGATGACATATTGTTTGTGGGACTATAATTTAGTCCTTTTTGGAGGATGGTTCCCTAAACTTAAACAGGATTAAAAATCCACATACACTGTTGACCCAGTTCCACTGCTTGAAATTTATATATAAATCTGCATAGGTATACAAATAAGTATGAGGTTTTTCTTCACAGTAGTGTTTGTGATAATGAAAAATTAGAAATAGTTGTTCAATAATGGAATTAAGGGAAAATAAATGATGGTATTCATATACCAGAAGGTTCTGCCACTTTTGAAATAGGTTGAAAGCTAGATGTGATGGCAGGTGCCTGTAATCTCAGCTACGGGAGATTTAGGAAGGATACCACAAATTCAAGGCCAGACTGGGCAACATAGCCAGAAGTATTTTCCAAGGAAAAAGATTGGTAGGAAATTTATTTCATGAGAAACTTAACATTTGATAAGAGAAGCAGGTGTAGATAAAACTATGTGCTCTTGGTGTTAGATTCATAGTAATCTTTACAATTATAGAGGAAGCAAAGGGGACAGAAGGTATTTATTGTGGGCTCAGTTCTAAATAACTTCTTAAACTTTGAGTTAATAGCAAATTCCCCTTTGGTTTGAGCACTGTTGACTTCTGTAGTTTTTTTCTCCTTGTCAACTTTTAAAAATTTTTATCGTTATGTTTAAGTACAGAAGTAGTTATAAAATTCTGTCTTTTTAAATATTTTTTTTAGTTGTAGATAGACACAATATCTTACTTATATGTGGTGCTGAGGAATGAACCCAATGCCTCACATATTTGAGGCAGGTGCTGTACCACTGAGTTACAGCCCCAGCCCCAAATTCTGGTTTTTGACGGACACTGACTGTGTAACTACCACCCATTTCATCATGAGTGTCCATCAGGGGTTCCCTGTGATGGTAGTTTGTTTCATTATGTGTGACTGCAGAGTAGTTAATTTGTTTTCCTGTTGATAGATATTGGATTAGTTCTGGTTTCCCCAGGAACAAGAGGATAGCAAGTTGAGGTTAGATTGACTAGAGCCATGAGACCCACACAGATCTGATGGTTGTGGGGGAGGAAGGGGGAAGGGAAAGAGGGGATCTCAGGAAAGGTCTTAGGGCTATAGTGCATTTCCAAGGCAGTTTGAGGCAGGCAGTCCTTCAGCCATTTGCCACTTAGAGGAGTCCTTTGTTCTGTAGGAATGGCCTACTTCAGTCACTGGCTGAAAGAACCTGTGGGCAGTATGAGGCCAGAGGGAAAGCAGTGATGGATTCAGACAGAGCCTCCTAAGTCATTTGGTTAAGCTCCCCGTGGTAGGTGATCTGTGAGACTCATTGTATGATGTCATAGGCTAATGTGAGTGGTATTGACATAAACATTCATGTTCTTATTTTTTTGCCTGGTTTTCTGCTGGGTAAATTAAGGAATGGAATCACTGGGTCATATATTATGCCTGTGACAGGTACTAGTTGATGAAATAAACTTTTCCAGAGTGGTTATACCAATTTTTCTTCCCATTGCAGTGAATATTCTGTGGCTCCATATCCTCATTGAGAATGTGGTATTGTTAGTGTATCCAATTTTAGACATTCCACCTGTTATGTACAGGTAACTTACTGTGGTTCTTACCTTCTTCTAAGTTAGGTATGGCTATGGGATTTGCCTTGATCGATGAATGTGAGCAGAAGAGACTTTGTCACACAAACTGTAAGAGCAGTGGTGAGATTTGTCATGTTCCCTTCTTCCTGCCAGAGTGATCCTGTTTACAGGTGACCCAACTGTGTGTGGGGGGGATGGAGAAAAGGAGGAGGTGGGGGAGGGCAAGGGAAGGAAGCTGGGCAGGGTGTGTGTATGTGTGTGTCTATCTGTCTGAAGCAACTAAGATTTCTGAAGTTGTTCATGGTCCTTTCCCTCTCTCTTGTGCTGGGGATGGAACCCAGAGCAGGCGGCGGGGCTAGGCAAGCACTTCTAAGTTATACCCCATCCCTTTTTCTTAAGTAGACTTAGAGAAGTTTTAAGTTCATAGCAAAATTGAGCATGACATGCAGGCCTTCCCATATATCTCCTGACCCCACACATACATAACCTCTGTCATTAACATTCCCTTCAGATTGGTATATTTGTTACAGTTGATAAACCTGCCCAGATACATCCTTATCACCCACAGAGTAGTTTGCATTCCTTGGCTTTGACAATTACAAAATGACTTGTACCCACTACTATAGTATCATAGTGGTCTTCTCTGAGTTCTATCAATCCCATTATAGTAAAAAAGCATAACACTTAAGCTTATGAAGCTTTTTGAAGCTTTATGGCCCAGCACATGTGCAGTTTTTGTGGTGCTAGGGATTGGACCCAGAGCATATGCTAGGCAAGCACTGTATCACTGTTAAGGTTTGATTTTGGAATGTCTTCAAAGGGTCATGTTGAAGGCTTGGTCCCCAATGCAGCAGTGTATACAAGTGAGGATTTGGGGTAGTGATTGGACTATAAGGCCTCTTATCTCATCAGTGGCTTTAATCTATTGAGGGATTTGTATTTGAATGAACTGTTGGGATGTGGTAGAAACTGTAGGAGGTAGGACCTGTTTGGAGGACGTGGGTCAATGAGGGCTTGCCCTGGAAAGGATATAATTTGTCCTTGTCCCCTAACTGCTCTGCTTTCAGCGCCATTTCTGCTATGATGTTCTGCTTTATTATAGTCCCATAACAGTGGAACCCACAAATCATGGACTGGAACTCTGAAACTGTGAGCCACAATAGATTTTTCCTTCTTCAAGTTTTTTTTTTTTCCCCTCAGATATTTGTCACAGAGACAAAATATTGACTAAAACAACCAGTTTGTAGCTTTTAAAGTGTTATATGTGGTTGGAAAGAATGTATTTCTGTTTGTTGGGTATAGTGCTTTGTCAATTCAAGTTGATTAATCTTGTTAAATTATTGTAGCCTTAAAAATTTTTTTTTTCAAGGTTTGGCATACTGGTTCTATTGATTACTGAGATAGATGTGTTAATACAGGCTGAGTATCTTACCTAAAATGCTTGGAACCAGAAATGTTTTGAGTTGCCCTCCCTCCACCCTGATAGTGGAGATTTGCACATATATATATATATCTCCCAAGTTCAAACATGAAATTACCCATAACCACATAGACTGAAGGTGATTTCATGCAATGTTTATAATAATTTTTGCTTGAAACAGTTTTACGGTGTGGAATTCTCCACTTTGGCATCATGTCAGCACTCAAAATGTGTCAAATTTTTTATCTTTTTTTTTTTTTTTTTTTTTGGGTACTGGGATTGAACTCAGGCACTCAACCACTGAGCCACATCCCTAGCCCTATTTTGTATTTTTTTATTTAGAGACAGGGTTTCACTGAGTTGCTTAGTGCCTCAACGTTGCTGAGGCTGGCTCTGAACTGGAAATTCTCCTGTTTCAGCCTCCTGACTGACTTTGATTACAGGCCTGCGCCACTGCACGAGGCTTGAGTGAAGTGTTTTTTATTTTGTATTTTCTGTTTAGAGAAGTGCAAACTGTACTTTATTTTTGTGTTTTCTTTTCCTTAGTTCTGATAATTTTTACTTTATGTATTTTTAGGATATGTTATTGGTTGCACGCATATTTAGAGTTGTGTATCTTAAATGTTCTTTAAGACAAAAACATTAGAGGTAAAATTTATCAACTTGATATTAATGTTGCAATATCATTTTCTTAATATTTGCAGAGTATCTTCTTTATTTTTTATTGTCAGTCTATATACTTAGGTTGTTGGTGATTCTCTTGTTAGGACCATATAGTAGGATATTAAAAGCCTTGTCAGTTGTTATTATGATTGGAACATTTGATCTATTTGAATTAGTTGGGTTTAAATATGTTAATGAGTTCATTTTCCTTATTCCTCTCTTGCACACTTTTTCCTGTTGATGTCGCCACCTTTTGTCTTTTTTTTTTTTTTGTGGTGCTGGGGATTGAACCCATTGCCTTGTGCATGAGAGGTAAGCAGTCTACCAACTGAGCTGTATCCCCAGCCTGGGATTCTTATTGTTTATTTACTTGTTTTTTTTTCCTCTGAACTTGGAAGTTAGTTAAAATGTCTATTTGACTTATCAGAATCTAATATTATTTGGCACTTTCTGTCTCTTCCTGGACACTTAAACTCCATTTATTTTATTTTTACTTTAATGTCATATTTTTGCTGTTTTAAATCTATTTTATTTTAAAACATTAATTGTCAGTCAATACCTATTTAGATTTACCCACAAAATTTACCCATTTCATTGATCTTCATTCCTGGTTGTAACTTGGTCCTCCATCTTGGAACATTTTCCTTCTGTCTCAAGAACTATCATAACATCCTTTATATTTTTCACCTGTTGTGTTGAGTTCTTATAGTGAATCAATCCTGAATGTGTATAAATATAAAAAATTCTAAAAATATTAGAAGTTATCTTCCTTTTTGAAAGATGCATGTGTGTATGTATGTGTGGGTGTGTGTGTGTGTGTGTGTGTGTAGTATTGGATTGAACCCAGAAGCTTTTAACCCTGAGCCACATTCCCAGCACCCCATCCCACCTTTGAGACAGGGCCTCACTAAATTGCTGAGGCTGGCTTTGAACTTGTGATCTTCCTGCTTCAGCCTCCAGAGCTGCTGGGATTACAGACAGGTGTGCGCCACTGTGCCTGGCTGTTTTTCCTGTTTTTGATTTTCCATGGTTTTACTATCATTTTTCTAGGAGTGTGTGCAGTTTTTTAAAAATCCTGCTTGGAATGGGTCCACAGAGAACTGCTCTTTCATTAATTTTGAAGGTGTTCTTTTTTTAAGAGTTTCTGCTATCTCCCTTCTCCACCCCTATTCTGAGAATCCATTTAAACCCTGTTAAACATTTTTCAATCTCTTACCCATTCTTGCTTCAATCTGGATATTTTTTGTCTGCTGTCTATTTAGTCACTACTATTCTTTCTTTTTTTTTAAAAGTCATTAATTTTTATCATATTAACCTGCTGTTAGTCTTGTCCATTAAATTTGTTGTATTTTTCCCACTTCTGGAATATCTAGTTTTTAATTTTTTAACCAAAGTTTTCAGTTGTATTATCTCTTTGAACATAGTAATTATAGCTATTTCTTTTTTCATTTAATAATTATGTTTATTGGGGCTGGGTGAAGTTCAATGGTAGAGCATGTGTGAGGCCCTGGGATTGATCCTCAGCAATATTAAAAGCAAGCAAGCAATAACAAAAAAATGTACCATTCTCCTAGTATGATTTTGAAACTCAATCCTGTCAGTCCTGTGGCTTTTTTCTAGTTTTTATTTGTTGTTTCTGCTGGGTTTTATTCATTTTGTTTATGTGCACACCTAGTAGAGTACATTTTAAATATTATTTGAATAATTTGGGGTCTAGAATCATATTCCCTGGGAAGATTCATGCTTGCTTCTGGCAGGCATTTGAGGGACTGGGAATTCTTTGTCCCTGCAGTTCAGTTGTGGGGATGAAGATGAGTTATGCTTAGAGCCTGGCCTCCTCCCTCTTTCCCCAGGTCCTTAAGGGAGCTGTTCAGGATTCCAACTCAGTGACACAAGTTTCCCAGTGCCTCTCCAGCTGCCCTCCCCCTGGTAGCCCCTGTATTCTAGCCCTCTGTCTCCTAACCTTGCTAAAACTGTCAGTCTCTCAACTGCCCCTTAACACTTGGCAGTTAGTCTCAAGGATGAAAGTGATTTCAGCTGTAGAATTTCCCGTCCTAGATTTTGCCTCTGTGGTGTTGTACTATCTTTCTCTTTCAAGTTCTTTGATGTCTTTAAATATGTTTAGTGTATGTGTTCAACTTCTCATCATGGAAGTTTTCATTCATATATAAGAGTAAAGAGTGCAAAAGAATCTTCTATTTCTTTGGTAAAACTCCAGTAGTCTTTGATAGCTTCCTTGCTTCTGGTATGGCAGGATGTTCCAAGCTCCTGTGACCTAGAATTAGTTTTTTCTGCTAGAAACTATGGTTCCTAATAGGTTTTGCTAGGGGTATCTTTAAATTTTATTTTTATTATGTGGATATTAGGATTAATAGTTTATAATTATCAGGAGTTGGCCATTCTTTTTGATGATACTTGTAGGTGACCTTCACAAACCCATTAAGGACCTGGAGGGATTGTTGTCCCCGGTTGTAGGCAGAGGTGGTGCCATGGGCCTTTTGGCCAATCCAGTGAAATCTGTGGATAACTATTTGGAATATTTTTGAACACGGTGAATTAAGCTACACAGGCTAACAAGGGAAACCAATTATATTTAAAGAATTATAAAAATATTACTGTACTGTGTAATATACTTTAGCTACTTTGGTAACATAAGTGACAAGACAATATATGGGCCATAGCACATAGTTAACATAGGTACTTAAAATTTTGTTTTTTAAGGGATTAAAAGGAAGGTTTTTGATGTGTATTTGGAAAAGAAATGGATTATGGGGTGGTCTGTAGCTTATTTCCTTTTACGTACTGATTACCAAATAAGGGAGTGATAAGGGAGTATAGGAGATGTTTTAGATGTATGTGTCATTGTAAATGCAGTTCTTTCTTTTTTTTGGTACCTGGGATTGAACCCATGGTGCTTAATTACTGAGCCACATCCCCAGCCCTTTTTGTATTTTATTTAGAGACAGGGTCTTACTGAGTAGCTTAGGACCTTGGTAAATTGCTGAAGCTGGTTGGCTTTGAACTCCCAATCCTCCTGCCTCAGACTCCAGAATGCACTTAATTAACTGCCCAGTTAGGTCAGACTTCACAGGTTTCTATAAGATTGACCCCATTTCAGACACCAGCTACAAACTTGGGGGGGGGTTCCCAAGTTACCTTTTGCATACTGATTGGGCTCACTACAAATTTGGAGTTTCTATAAAACCCTCCTCAAGTTTGATCATGCACTTAGAAAAATTTATAGAACTCCAGAGAGTACAGTATTTATGATTATAGTTTTTAGATTAGAAAAGGTTACAAAAAGAAATGTGCAGGGCAAGACCTGTGAGGGTCAAATGTGCAATGCTGTTCCCTACTGAGTCAGTTTTTGTTACAGCTGTTGTCCTTGCTTCCCCAATGTTGAAGAATAACACCAGAGAAGCACACCGAGGCAAGGTCAGAGTAGAAATTTATTAAAGGACAGCAGAAAAGAAGGGGACCCAAGAGATAGAATCCATGGAAGTGCAGTTGTCTCTCCATTTTATAGTTTTCGGTGATGGAATGTAGGTGGGAAGGCCCGAGGGGTGGGACACAGGTGGGCCAAAGAAGTAATCTGGGCACTTCCCAGTCAGCATCTTCAAGTTTGCTGTTAACATTTCTTTGGGATGGGCTATCTTCAAATCTGTTGGGGGCTGTTTCCTGGACTTCATTAACATTCCAGGAGAGTTGCTCCACTTTTCCTCAATCAACATGGCCTCCATTTTAGATTTCACTCGATATTAGACCCGATTTACCTAACTACACTGACTACCTAATTTTAAATCTGGCTTCATCTTGACCCTCCTGGATCATCCATGTGTTACTATAGCATGCAGAGTATTGTCAGCCAGAAGCGCTCACCTGAGTCTGGGTGTCCATGGTTTTTATTGATGATTGACTGACTTGAACTCAGTCTCTTAACTCCTGGATTGCTTTCATGGGACTCAAAGCTCCAATCTTCTAATCCCATGGTTGATCTTTCTGGTGTGGCCAGAACTTTTGAGTCATCTTGTTAGCAGAGGCTGTCTGGGGGCTCACCTAGAATTACAGACACTCCTGAGTTGTCCTCAGGAAATTTCAAGGATTTAGAGGGCACTTCCCAGGAACTGGAACCGAGGCTATTCAGGCTTTTTGTTATACTAATTATGCTTCCATAGTGGTGGCTAAGGACCAGGCCTAACAGCTACATAGCTGGCTTATGCTGTACCTGAGTCCTAGTAAGAAGCTGGTTTCTCAATGGTAGTGGCAGGTCTAATACTTTCAGCCTAGAAATATTTGGTGAATTTGGGATATATTTTGAGATCTGCAACAGATGCAGTGGGTTGTTCTGTTGTTCATAAAGTTAGAGGTACTGCTAAAGGTATTGCATACCTTCAGGATGGAAATAAGGAAGGAAGAGCCTTATTTCAGGAGGGTAGAAGAAATGTAAAAATCATCTCCCATCCAAACTCGTGGTCCTTGTAGATTTTGTCCATGCATAAGAGCTTCTTTATTAAAAGTTAGTGTTTAGTTGTTTAGACTGTTTAATGATTTTGTTTTTATTGATAGGAGAGTTTCAGCATTGCAGACCTTTGGTGTGGTAGCACTTTTCAAGGTCCTTGAATAGCTGAACACTGTAATTATGCTGTTTAGAATTGAGTCCTCCCCCCTCCTCCTTTTCCTCTTTTCTTGTTTCTTCTTCAGGTTGAACCTAGGGGCACTGAGCTATACCCCCAATCTTTTTTATTTTGAGACAGGGTTTTGGACTTGGACTTTGACTCCTTCTGCTTCAGCCTCCCAAATCTCTGGGATTACAGGCAGGCACCTGCACACAACTCCCAGTGGTCCACCCCCCCCCCCCCCCTTTATAGTTACAAAATTTAAAACCACCAACCCCCTTTCTCTCTCTCTCCTTTTTGGTACTGGAGATTTGACCTAGGGATGCTTTACAACTGAGCTACATCATTAGTCCCTTTTGTTTTTAAATTTGAGATAGGTTCTGGGTTGCTTAGGACCTTTCTAAATTCCTGAAGTTGGCCTTGTTGAATTTTGCAATCCTGCTGCCTCAGCCTCCCAAGCTGCTGGGATTACAGGTGTGCACCACAGGAACTGGCTCCTTTTTCTTCTCTCTTAAGAGGTGGAATCTTGCTGTGTTACTCATGCTGGGCTTGAACTCCTGGACTCACATAGGTCCTTTTGCTTCAGCCTGCTGAGTAATTATCTTTTTGTGGTGAAAAAAATTTTTTATAGAAAACTTGAAATAGGCAGTTGAATATCTACATATTCATCCAGATTTAGGAATTGCAAATATTTTACCACCTTAACCTGTTTTTCTTATCTACTGGCTATAAATTGGAAGTTTCAGTGATTTCCTCCCTTGAAATGGCTCACAACTCAGGAAAAGTGTACTTTTGCAGGTCTATTATGAAGGATACAGCTCAAGATGAACAGTTAGAGTTGCATAGGGCAAGCTCTGGAGGAGAGGTCTGGAGCTCCTAAATCTTTTCCAGGAACCTCCATGTGTTCATCCACTTGGATGCTCTCTGAACTGGGGTTTTATGGAGGTCTTCTTAGGCACCGTTGACCACATTACTGACCATTGATGATTGACTCAGTCTCTAGCAGCGTTGGACGGTGGTTGATTGCTCTGGAAATCCCTGAGGCCATCCACGTATCCTTAGGCATCAGTTATTCCTTTAACAAAACTGTATTCTAGGATCTTAGGAGCTGTGTGCTAGGCAATGAGAGGAAGACCAAAATGTGTTTTTCTAATGTCACAGATATTTTTCTTTATATCACAGATCAAAGTAAGTGTGTGTGTGTGTGTGTGTGTGTGTACTGGGGATTGAACTCAGGGGCACTCCACCATTGAGCCATTCCCAACACTATTTTATTTTATTTAAGTAGATACAGGGTCTCACTGAGCTGAGGCTGGCTTTGAACTCATGATCTTCCTGTCTCAGCCTCATGAGCTGCTGGGATTACAGGTGTGTGCCCATGTGCCCAGTTTGTATTCTTACATTGTTCAAAAAGTCCCCTTGTTTCCTTCCCCCACTGCAGTTTTTCCTTCTACTTAAAAGTTTGTTAACCAAGTTCAACTTATAAATTTTAATGAAGTAGAAAGATGCAGAAAATATTGCCAAGATAAGCTTAAATCTGCCATTGAAAAGGGTGCACACTTTAGAATATTAGTAAGTGAAAAATCACATTCCGCACAACAAATTTAAGTTAGGATTAATTTAGATTTGTGTAGATTAACATTTTCTTTAATCTTTAGTAGTTTTGGAAAGAAGAGTAGAGAAACAGGGTGGTGCCCTGGGATGTCTCTGACTACATTTATTGTAAGCTGCTGAGAATGTTCTAGTGGTTGAGAGACAGATATGCACATGGCAAGGATGAAATTAGGTAAAAACTGACAGGGCTAATTGTACATGGCTCAGGACAGTTCATCTTATTACAGGAGCAAAGGGCCCTTTGGTGGTGGGATGGTGTGTAGTTTGTTTTCTCTCTCTCTCTCTCTCGCCGCCCCCCCCCCCCGCCCCCCAGAAGATAGCAAGCCTATCTGGGCAGTATTGCTGAGGGTGCTTTGAGATTACAACCTGATAAATTTGAAGTGAAAGTCTGTATGTTTCTCATCCATATTTAGTTCTTTAGTTGTAAGCATAGCAGAAAGGGAGTTGGGTTGATGCTTTGTACATTATCGTGAAGGAAAAGAAGCAGGGAAATTGAGCACAGCAAGGGAGCAACCACTGTGGTTGTACCATCCCTGAAATCTTAGCCAGCTATAGGTCATTTAGTTCCTGAGGTTCGTAATAGGACAATGCAGAAATGATAAAAGTATGAAATGGTTGTGTTAAAATTTAGAAACCAAGAAATAGCTAAAATAAAAGGGTTACTAAACTGTTACAGATGTTAGCCAAAATTAAAGGATTGGGCCTACAACAAATTCTCTTGAAATACCAGCGTCAGCGTCATTGCCATATAGCATTTGGAAAAATGTCTTCTAGATCCAAGAAGCCAAGATATTTTATAATGAAAATCCTGGAAGCCAGGTATGGTGATGCACGCCTGTAGTCCCAGCAATTCCAGAAGCTGCTGAGGCAGGAGAATCTCAGGTTTGAGGCCAGTCTCAGCAACTTAGTGAGGCTCTCTCTCAAAAATAAATAAAAGGGGCTGAGGATGTAGCTCAGTGATGGAGAGCTTGCTTTGGCATGCACGAGGCCCTAGGTTTGATCCACGTACTGTATCCAAAAAAAAAAAAAGGATGTGGTTAAGTGGGCCTGGGTTCAGTCCCCAGTACCAAAAGAAAGATGATCTGTGAAAAAGAAGTATAAGTTGCTTCATTGGGATTACATTGGCTATAAATAATAATGACAAGATGTGAGCAAAGTCCTGTGATCGGAGTACTTCCATAAGTACTTCCATAAGGAGAAGTACTTTTTGCTTCTTTGTTGGTTCTACAAGTATAATGCTGCCTTTCCTTGATGGCTGATCTTCAACATAGAGGAAGGGAATGTGGAGAAGGTGCCTCTCCCCCCACACTATGTTGGTTTAGCCCAAATCTGTCAGTGTAAAATGAACTCTTCTTCCCTCCATCCTCTGGTTTATAACTTAATTTAGAACATCTTAAAATTCTTCTGTCAATTGCATCAAAGAATTGTTAGAATGGCAATGTTAATGTAAGAAATCTGGAGTGATCAGAGGTGATATTGAGTGTGGGATGCTTGAAATAAAATTTTGGAGGTATTCATAGTTATTGGTGAGAAAAGGTCTGGGTTGTGACTGGCTGTGGGAATAGTTGGCTTATGTATGGTAGGGAGTTTGAAGTGATGATGTATAAGAACCCAGGGGAAGGCATTGAAAAGATCATATGTTTGGATGATGGGATTGCCAAGAATATTGCTTTTTTTTTGATAGAAAGGAAATAAACTAGTACCAAAGTCTTCAGTAAAGATATGCAGATAACCAGGAGACTAACAAAAAGGGATAGCTGTTAGTACTAGTGTATGGGATGTGTTTCTAAATGGAGGTTTTGGGTTGGAGAACAGTATGCAGTGAGAGATACAAGCAGATGCCTTTGGAGGGAGCTGTGAATGGGGAAGGTCTCTGGTGGTAGTGGGCAGCACTTTGCTGAAGGTGGTCTTTGCCTCCTGGAGAGGTGTGGGCAGGCACACAGAAGAGGGAGATAAATCTAATTGGATATGGCACCACGGGAAAGAGTTAAATGAAGAAAGCTCAGGCTGAAGAAGGTAAATGAGCCATGTGAGAGTTTGTGTGTCCAGAGCCTAAGCAACTCCATTTTAAAACCCCAGTTTGAAACCTGCAGTCTGACCAGGCACTCCTAATGGGCCCTCCAGTATGGCCCTCAGGCACAAATAAGTCACTTCTTCTCACTCTGGTAAACTCAGTGTGAATCCTCTGGCATGTTGTCTTCCCCCGATAAAGGGGGAAAGGCGAAAAGATCAGGGTGGGACCACCAGACCAGATGTTTTAACCTCAGGGTAAAAGACATCGCTGAGAGACTCAGGTGGCAGCTGATAGGGATTGGAAGGGGGGTCAAAAGCTCCAAAATTTGGTATAAATAGTGGAGCAAATGAAGAGACATTCAGCCAGGTGATACTGATGTCCCCCACGCCCCCACGCTGAGAGGACCCGGACTGACATCCTAATACTTTTCATTGTTTGCCTGATCCTCTGCATTTTCCTCACTGCTGTCATCTTGACTCTTGACTCTGGTGAGAGCCGCAACTTCTCCCTATAACTCTCTCCTCAACTGGCCATCAGCTTCACCCCAGGAGAAGCCTGCCTTGGTTCCTGACCTGATCACCATGGTCTGAGTGAGTGTGCATCTGCTGGACTTAGAGCCTAAGGGTTGAGACTTTTGGTCTGGCACTTGAATTTAGCATGCAGAGGGAATGTCTGTCATGAGCCTGTCAAGATTGAGTGTGTTTTCAGTGTTTAGAATTAATCTAGAATTGTTTGCTGTGAATTGATTGTGTCTATTGCAGTGCCTAGCATTAAGGATTGTCATTTTCTTGATTAAGAATTTATAGAGTGAAATTGTATTGAGTGATTTGAAGGAAGAAGTGTAGACATTGTTTATTTCTCCCCCTCGACTGCATAGGTCATACCTTTTGCCATCACGATAGTGAAGCAGTTGGGTAGGCTAGTGGGGGAAGGTGGGTAACCTGCCAGTTGTCCTGGTATCTTTCATCATAGGAGGCCTGGTTTCTTTAGTTGGGTAGGATGGGAGGCAGACTGGGTATAGCTTCCCAGAGATACTATCTGAAGCACTGGAGAGTTTGCTTAAGCCTCAACAATGAGAGGCATTACCTACAGAATAGGTGCTATTCTGGTGCTTTTCTCAGTACTTTATATTGCTGTTACACACACACACACACACACGCACACACACAATTTATTTTGCTTATTTGTTTGTTGTTTCCCCGTCTACCCTAAGCTTCCAACAATAGGCACCCTGACCATTTTTGGAAGAAATTAGTCATGAAATCATTTTTTTTTAACTCTGTCTTCCTTGAATAATATAAAAGGTTTATGTAATTTGGATTTTATGTATTATTTTTGAGATGGTTTTGCAATGTCAGCCAGGCTGGCCTTGAACTCCTGGGCTCAGTGATAGTTTCCTGAGACGTGGGACTACAGGCTGCTCCGCCCGCCACTCCTGCATAGTAGAGAATTTCTACCTTAAAAGTTAAACTGCCTTCTCCTTCCTTCATCAGACATCTTAACTATTTTAATGATTTGGTTATATTTTAGTCTTTTAGATGATTAAGTTTTCCCTTCAGTTCTTTAAATTGGTCATAAATTGTAGACATAAAGACTAAAACATAAGAACCAAGCATCATGAGTGAAATTTATAGTGTATTTTTTTATGCTCTCTGAGAATATATATGGAAGTATATACTGTGGACTGTACATTCCTGGAACTAGATTTGTTTAAATGATAAAGCTGTTTGCATAAAGTGACTTAACACTTGCATGGGTGAGGAGTTTCCGGACCCTTCCTCTGGTTTCTGGAAACTTGGGAGGAGAAGCGGGAAAGTGAAATTTTGTTGGCCAGAATCCTTTCTCCTGTCCAGGGCCACTGGTCTACTCATTTTCTACCAACTGTGCCTCCTTCAGTGACCACACATCCCTGTTGCTCTCCCCATTGTCTCGTTCATTATGTCCTACCAGGAAGATGGGCCATGCCAATCTAAACTTTCTGAAATCCCAGCATTCACTCTTCTACCAGCCAAATGCATTAGGATAGTGAGGAAGTATGTCACTTGACCTGAGTAACTACATTTGGGTCTTGGGATTATCCTAGACTTTGTCTTAATGGAACAATTGCCTTGTTTTTGCCCTTCTACTTTGTCCTATGCTAGGAACTCAGGTCTTAGAAATCAGAATTCATTTTTTGGGGGAAAAGTGCATTTTTAGTTAAAAGATTTAAATTTTAGGTTGTATTTTAATGGCTCACTAGGCATTTTGCTGCTTTGATTGCTCTAGTAATTAACTATTTCACTATTTTACAGAGCACTTGTGATTCCTCACATTTTTGCTGAGCTTATAAA
Source organism: Marmota flaviventris (assembly GCF_047511675.1). Taxonomy (NCBI): domain Eukaryota; kingdom Metazoa; phylum Chordata; class Mammalia; order Rodentia; family Sciuridae; genus Marmota; species Marmota flaviventris. The sequence goes on from NC_092513.1 coordinate 75,198,176, forward strand.
AGAGACACTTGGATGGTGGATTAACAAGAAAACTGACATTTTGTGGAAACTTTCCAATTGGAGAATATTGAATTTTCACCCTAGTCTAGCAGCTCTGCTGCTCACATAAATACAGATGAATGAAGACCCCATTCGGAAAGACACCTGGCCAGCGGTCCAGAGCTGATGCAGGTAAGCATTGCAGCTCTGCGCATATTCTAATGTAATACATTTTTAAAGACAAATATGAAATCGACGAGTACTTTCACATAATACCTAGTGGTTTGCTGCTCTTGAAGCATGGTGATTTCCAGTATTTTATACACATATACACATGTGAAAAACCAGCTTTAGTTTCTTGACAGGAAGGGATTTCACTAAATATGTGTTTAATAGGATTACATTAAAACCTAGGAGATACTGTTCAAAGAAGGTGATGAGGCCTTAGATGAGCATTGTATTTAATGAAGTTAGGATTTTGAACAGATTTAAAAAGAAAGCTTTTAGTGTGCTTATTTGAAGGACGTATACTGGTATGAAAATGAAATGAATATTTAATAGTAATTATCAATTTTTGTGGCACAGAGCTAGTACAACAGAAGTTTGGATCTTGCTTGTTTTTTTTTTGGACCTGAGATTGAACCCAGGGGTGCTGAGCCACTGAGCCACATCCCCAGCCCTGTTTTGTATTTTATTTAGAGGCAGGGTATGAGTTGTTTAGGCCCTTCCTGAGTTGCTGAGGCTGGCTTTGAATTTGTGATCCTCCTGTCTCAGCCTCCTGAGCCGCTTGGATTACAGATGTCAGTCACCATCCCTGGCCCTTGCTTGTTTTTCACCCCCCCCCCCAAACAAAAATAAAATTGTGTAGAACTATGCTATAAATTAGGTAAATGACACTTTCTTTAGCTTAATTGGCTCTGACTTTTTGGTATCTCTGCTGATCACATAGTCTTAGAAAACTGAGCTGACTTCCCAACCTGCTGCCTCCAGGTGTGTTATTTGAATTCTACAACATTGAAGACTGGTCTGCTTTTTAACTCAATTTTCTGGTATGTCTGTTAACCCCATAAGACTGAGAACTAGCTTGACTGGGATTTAGATTTTTAAGTACCCCTTATTACCTTTTTTAATTTTAGCTCCCCTTTTAAAAGCTAACATTGATTTCAGTGTTCAATATTGTTTTGAAATATTTAGAATACTGATGACTTTTTTTTTTTTTTTTGGTGGTGCAGTAGATTGAACCCAGGATTGCTCTACCACTGAGCTACATCCCTAATTTTTTTTTTTTAAGGCAGGGTATCCCTAAGTTGCTAAGGCTGTCCTGGGACATGGGATCATCACTTTAGCTCTCCCAGCTACTGGGATCACAGGCATGTGCCATTATGCCTGACCATCTGAGAACTTTTCGAGTCCCAGTTTTCTCTTACTTGCTGTATAAACACTGATGTGATGTGTTTAAGTTTTCTTCAGCCTTAGGTTTTCTCATCTAAAATATGAGGCTGTTACTGTAGCTGTTTAGGTTAAGAACTAAATGAGATATTGTGTGTCAAGTGTTTCCCTAGGTGCCTGACACATTTAGTAATATAGTAGTATTGATCATTACTGTTTAGAATAAAATTTTTATTTCATTAAGTGAAAAAAATTGCTCTCAGGATTTTATTGGCCAGTGAGTATAGCCTCCCAGTTCTCTATTATTTGAAATAATGACTTATTTCCCATAGTTCTTTTACATATACCATTCCAAAATCTAACTTAAACAACAACAACAACAACAACAAAATTCCTCTTAAGTGGAAGGCTGGCTGATCATAGTGATGTGTAGATGTGTATAGTGGTAGAAGTGATTTGATTGTTTTTCTTTTTAAATAAAGTGGGAAGTTAATCCTAATAAGTATTTTGATTTCTCTTTTTTTTTCAGTATTTCCTATAGCATAGGGCCAAGGAGTTTCTGTTTGACCCATTAAGATATTTTATCATGAGAGAGCATGAATGGGGTTATTTCTTCTTTTTTCACTGTGAGGTTAAGGAGATAAAGTGTATGTGGGAAGGGAACAAAGTGCTTACCCCTCATTCTTTATATATAGTCAGTATAACACAGCATCTCTGGTCACTAGCATGTGGAGTGGTGGGGTTTCTCTCCATCAGCAACCAAGCAGTTTTGCAGCAGACACCAGTTGAGTATCCTCCACTTAATTCAGTTTTGATAGATACTATCTGAATATTGTGTCAGAACTGGCTATAAATTTGCTTTTCCATGATCCTATTTGCTAGAGTAGCTCATAGAACTCAGGAAAATGCTTAAGTTTACTTGTTTACTATGAGAGATATTAACAAAGGAAACAGATGAGCTAGATGCATGCACTATCAAGGGTGCACCACCCTACCAACACCTCCAGGTGTTAGTTGGGAGGCTTTCCTAAACACACTCCTGTGCGGTTTTTATGAAGGTTTTATTACATAGGCATGGTTATTACATCACTGACTGCTGGTGATCCAAGTAACCCTTTCCTCTGCTGGGAAGGTAGAAGGTAGGGCTGAAAGTTTAGTCCTCAGTGTTTTCAGTGGCTAGCTCCCATTCTGAAGCTAGGGACCCCCAGCCACCAGGCATCTCCTCAAACATATAAAAAGACATATTAAACGATCCTTGTTCTAGGAGTTATGTATCTGGAGGTAGCGGGTGGAGACCAGATAGGTATTTCAAAATGGCATAGTACTATACTGTTTCAAAAAGAATGCTGACCTCTTGATCAGTATTATTGATAATATAAGTTTTATTCATTCTTCCTCTTGACAGAGAAATGCTATGCTGCTTTTAAATCCCTCTATCAATTACTGATATGGCCATGTGCAAAAAGATTTATCCTAAAAGAGGCTAATTCATCTCAAATAACATTCCATAATTGGTATGGTGACCCTTATGCCCTTCAGCAGGGCCCAACTAAAAAGCTTGTAACAAAATGCAGAAGGTATTGCATAGGTAACATTTTTAACTCATTGGTTTTTACATTTTAAAATTTGCAAATAAATATATACAAAGTTCTCTTGATCTACCAGTATTAAATGTTTTGTATTGGCTTCTGGTGAGTAATTTGCTCTTTAACGTAACTTCCTCTTATACTAACCCCCTAGTAGTAGTTTTGATTATGTAAATGTTGAATATTGAGCCAAGTAATGCACTGTAATTTCTTTTTTTTTTTTTTGTACAACCTTCCCCTCCCCCCTTGGGATTTTGATTGCTTTTCTTTTCCTTTTTTAATTTTCTGAACTCTTGAGTATGATTTCCTGCACAGTCAAATGTGATGATTCATTTGTGTTTTTTAGAACCTTTTTCATTTTTGCAGTGGTTGCGTGGAGGTTGTACTGGGGGTTGAACTCAGGGCCTCTGGACCACTGAGCCACATCTCCAGCCTTATTTTGTATTTTATTTAGAGACAGGGTCTCACTGAGTTGCTTAGAACATCACTTGTGCTGAGGCTGACTTTAAACTCTTGATCTTCCTGCCTCAGCCTCCTGAACTGCTGGAATTGCAGGTGTACACCGCCATACCTGGCCCTTTTATTACTTTATGTTTTTTTTCCGTAGACCTGATGTGGAATTGCCAAATTAGGAATTTTCTTCTTCTTTTTAAAAAATATATTTTTTAGTTGTAGGTGGAAACAGTACCTTTCTTTTATTTTTATGTGGTGCTGAGGATCGAACTCAGTGCCTCATGCATGCTAGCTAGCTGAGTGCTGTACTCTGAGCCACAACCCAACCTCAGAAATTTTTTTCTTTTATGCTGAAATCTCATTGTTTCCTAGATGCTATGTTTTCCCTTTTTTGATGTGTATTCTTTCTGGGCACAAAGCATGTTTATCTTAAGAAGTGTCAAGAGTAGACAGTGAATGAATAGATTGTTAAAAGTTACGAATGGCATTTGTGGTGATTCATTCATATTTTCTGCTATTGTATGTGTTTGAAATTGTCTATAGTAACATTTTTCAAAAATGCTCTTAGAATATTAGTTTTTGAGACTTCACATTGGCATAGTCTTTCTTCGGTTGTTATGCTCAATACTTTGGGTAAAAGTCTGGGTTGGAAGTACTTTTCAGTTAGAATCTTAAAAGCATTGCTGTATTGTCTTTGGGGTTCTATTTGTTTTTTTAGGAAAGTTGGGTGTCATTTTTATTTCTTATCATTTGTATGTGTATAGTTAATATCTTCCTGTTCTGGAAATTTAGAAAATTTCCCTTTTATTTGTTGTGAAACTTATGGTAATGTATGTAAGTGTTGTTTCAGGTTTTCAGTCTGTAGAATTTTGTTTCTTTTATCTTCTAATTTTTTTCTCTTTGGGATACATGCTGCGTGGATGTCAGATCTTTTAGGTTGATTCTTTTTTCCTTTTCCGTTCATTTCATCTTATTCTTTCTAAGGGTGGTTATTGACTTTTATTTTCCTTTAATCTCAATCATCATTTTAAATACGTAAGAGCTCTTTTTAAATTTTCATACTTGTTTTTTTCATAGATGTATATAGCTTACATTTTTTTGTGGCTATAAATTACATTTTTAAAGTCTTTCTGGAATAAGCTGTACTATTTAATAGTTTCTTAGTTTGTCTTCTTTTAGCTTTTGTGTTTGGCCTGGAGATTTTCCTTAAGTCTTTTATGGTCTTATACTGATCCTCTAGCAAGCCACTAAGTTGTTGGGTGGGAAGCTGTGTGGGAGTGGTGACCCTTGTGGCTTGGTAGGCTTCACTTAAATTATTGGGGACTTCATGGGTCTGTATTTATGGGTGTTTTGTATAGAGATAGAATTTCAGATTTTCTACATTTCAGATTTCCTGATTTCTCCCTTAAAATTTCAGTCATACTCCTGTAACACTTTTTTAAAACTACCCGTGACCTCTGCCTGTCACACAAAGCTGAGCTTATATATAGTAAATTGACTGAAAACAGGAGGGAGCGTATGGTCTTGACTTTCAAAAAATGAATAGTGGTCTCAGGGAAGATTGAGTCATAGGTTTGAAGTTGTCAGGGTTGGTGTGGATGGGGATTGGTTAGAATTTCTAGTCTGAATGAGTTGCTGAATTAGGCCTTGGTCTCTATCATTGGAACATCTGAGTCTATACAAAGTTCAATTAAACAGTTTTGTCTTATTTTGGAACATGTACGTGAATGAGCCTCTGTTAAAACAGTTTCAGGTGTATGTTGTTTCTGATGTGCCTAATTGTTTAATACAGTTCAATTCTTTTTTTGTAGTACTGAGGATCGAACCCAGGGCGTCACACATGCTACCTGAGTCCTCTATTAATGAGCTATATCTCCAGCCACAGTTTTAACTTTTTGACTAATAGAATAGCTAGCTCGTCTTGTAAATCATGGTTCTGTATCTTCATTCTGCAGATGGATATAAGGATGCTACCTAATAAAGGAGTTTTTTCCCCTGAAAGCCAGTGATTCTTAGGTAGATGATAGAATGCCATTTTTTAGTGACAGACTGATACCATGCCCAGTTAGTATATTACTTCCATTACTTGTTTTCCTTCTTAAATAATTTGTATTGGTGTTTACTCAAAAGCAATATATGGAGATCTTCCACATTACTTTTTACAACTGAACAACACCCCATTGTATGGAGGTCCCATATTAGTTTATTCAGTAACCACTAATACTGAACATTTGGGGTTTCTGCTCTCTGCTATTGCAAATAGTAGCTGTGGTGAATAGTATTGTCTATGTCTTGCCAGTGTGTCACTGGATAAATTTCTGGAGGTAGAATTTTTAAAAATTTCCCCATTTCATTTGTTTATTTTTATGTGGTACAAAAGGTCAAACCCAGTGCCTCATACATGCCAGGCAAGTGCTTTGCCACTGAGCTACTTCCCCAGCATGGAGGTAAAATTGAGTCAAAAAGTGTACATATAATTTTGATATACTCACCAGAATCCCTTCTATGGAGTATGTAGCATTTTGCATTTCTCCTAGCAATGTGGAAACATTTCTTTCATTCTGTGGCAGATGTTATTAGATATTGGATGTTTGTCTTACGGGTAAGAAATGGTGTTTTAGTGCTGTTTCATGTGCTGAATAACTTGTAAGGGCCTGTTTGGCTTTCCTTTTTCTATTCTCTTTTTATGTTATTGTTATTATTCTGTTGTCTGTGAATGGGTGATTTACCATCATATTTTTGAGTCAGGTGCATAAAGAGATTTCTTCCCTGAATCTTTAATCTCTTGTTCCCATCTATATGGATAGGCATATCAAACACATCATGCTGAAACCTCTCCTCTGTACTTGGAGGTTGAATTTTTCCCGCTCCTGGGATTCTGTATGTTTATATTCTTTTGACTTTTTAAACTGAAGCCTATCTTCCAGTAACTAACAAAGAAAATAATATGTTAGATGGAAATTTTAGTCCTGTGTGTGGAAATGTCTCCGGGGTTCAAAATAATTTTGCCTCAAGTTTGAAAGTACCACTTACTCTTTATTCTAATATAATGTTGATGACAGAAAAGTAAGTGTAGAGTAATGCTTTTTTGAAAAAAATTTTTTGAAATAGTTTTGAGTGTATAGAGGACCTACGATGATGCCTCATTTCTAAAGAATTTTAATAGCAGTTTTTAGTTCACAGCAAAATGGAGTGGAAAGCAAGGAGAATTCCTGTATCTCCCTTGCCCTCACAGGTATAGGCTTCCCATCAACATTGTATTCACATTGACCCATTTATGATAATTTATGAACTGATATTTAACATCCAGGCTTCACAGGCTTACATTCGACTTCACTTTTTTTTTTTTTTTTTTTTGGTACTCAGGATTGAACCCAGGGGCGCTTAACTATTGAGCCACATCTGCAGCCCTTTTTATATTTTCTTTAGAGACTGGATTTGCTGAATTGCTTAGGGCCTTGCTGATTTGCTGAGGCTGGTTTTGAACTCATGAACCTCTTGCCTCAGCCTCTCAGCCTCTTGGGTTGCTGGGATTACAGGTGAGCGCCACCCTACCTGGCTAGGCTTTGCTCTAGTGAATGTATATTCTATGGGTTTGGACACATGTTGTACCATCATTGTAGTATTGTACAGAGCAGTTTCACTGACCTAAAAACCTTGGGCCCCCATTAACCTCTCCTCATTAACCTCTGGCAACTCTGAATGATTAATTGGTAACAGGGATTGAACCCAAGGCCACAGAGCCACATCCCCAGTCCTTTTTATTTTTTTATTTTGAGACAGGCTCTTGCTAAGTGGCTGAGGCAGATTTGAACTTGCCATCCTCCTGCACCACTGGGATTACAGGCATGTGCTAGTGCACCTGGCTATAATACTTCTTCTTTTTCTTTCTTTCTTTTTTTTTTTTTAATCAAATGTTTTCTTTTAGTCTGAGATTTGTCTTCTCACTGTATTATCAGTGTCATATGTAGAGAATTTTCTTTCTTTTTGGGGGTTAACAGGGGCTGAACCCAGGGGTGCTTAACCACTGAGCCATATCTCCAGCCTACAGCCTTTTTTATTTTTATTTTATGAGACAGGATCTCATTAAGTTGCTGAGGCTGACCTCGAATTTGTGCTCTTCTGCCTCAGCCTCCCAAGTTGCTAGAGTTACAGGCGTGCACTGTCACACCAAGCAAGAATTTTCAATTTTAATGAAGTCCAACTTCTAACTTATTTTATATATACATTGTATCTTTAGTGTTGTATCTAAAAAGTTACCTGGTACTCTCTACCTCTGTTAGCTAGATTTTTCTTCCATTATGTTCTAGGCATTTATCATTTTGTATTGGGTCTGTGATCCGTTTGTACTTAACTTTTGTGAAGGGTCTGTATCTGTCTAGATTCCCCCCACCCCCCAGTTTCCATCTCTCTATACTACCCATCTATTTTTGTGTGTTGAATACTTTTTTAAAAAATTAGAATATTCTGAATTCCTATGGTCATTTCTCAAATCTTTTAGTGACTTTGTGCACCAGAGCTGTAAACATCACATGCGCTTTATAATCCTCTTGCCTCTTAGGGGGCAGGATGTCTGAACCAGATATTCAGTCTTCTGGAAGTAAAAATTAGAGAAAATGAGGGTACCCTTCCAAGTGTGCTCCCTCTTCTCCAGAGTCTTTTGCTTGTGTCCCTACTGACCCTCCAGCAATGCCAGTTAAAGTTTCGGTCTCCTGCTGTAGCACCACTTCCTATGGAGATATCTGATTAGATTAAGTATACTCCTTGGTATTTGCTTGTCTTTCCTTTCAGTTTTAGGGGCAGTTGTTTGCTGTGACTTTGGTTTTCTGGCTAATCTAAGAGTTGTTTTCTTTTTCTTTTTGTAAATTTAGTTTGTTCTGTTTGTTACTTGATTTTCAGGACAGATTGGCAATTTCTAAATTCCTTTTGTGCCAAACCAGAAACCACAAGTTGTCTTTTTTTAATTTTAATTTTTCAAGATTTTTGTTTTACTTTTGATCTTATTATATCAGTTGGTAAAAGAGGAAAGTTGTATAGGTATAGTTACACACATGGCTTTGTCTTCAATTCTGTCAGTTTTTGATTGAATTTTAGTACTCAGGGTCTATATGTATGTATGTATGTCATAATAATCTTATGACTTTTTTGGTGAACAGACCTTTTTATCATTTTGAAATATCCTTTTTGATCTCTTAGAATAGTGTTTGTCCTGAAGTTAATTTTTCAGTAATTGGCTCTTTCTTTCTAGCCTCTTAATTGGTACAATTAGACTTTTTTAAACAATTTTTAAATTATAGGTGGACACAATGTCTTTATTTTACTTTATGTGGTGCTGAGGATTGAACCCAGTGCCTCACACATGCTAGGCGAGCACTCCACCTCTGAGCCACAACCCCAGCCCATAATTGGACTTTTTTGTTGAGAGCCACAGCGAAGGGGCCCCAGCAAACTTCCAGCTGCCAGCAAACTTCCAGCTGCCGGCTGCTGATTGGCTCCTCTGCGGTGATGCTCATTGGGCTGTTTCCCTGCCCTTTCAGACCACGGAGCTGCTCATTGGGGGACTTTTTGGCTCCGCCCACGTGACCCAGCCAATCGGCCTCAAGAGCAGGAGGATTGTGGGAGGTGGGGAGAAGCTTGGGTGGGGGTGAGAGGCTTGTGGAAAGCCGGTGGTGGCAGTTGAGGCTCAGGGTTTTTCCTGAGAGGCTGTTTTGTTTGGCGTGTGTGGTTCTAAAAATAAAGTTAGTTTCTTTTGACAAGTGGCTCCTGATTGTGCCCAGCCAGACTTTTTGCATTTAATATAATTGTCATTGTGTTTGGGCTGGAAGATACTTCTCCTATGTATTGTCTGTAGGTAAGTTGGTTTGCTCATTTTGCGGCCACCTTAAAGGTTTATACTACTTTTTTGCCTTACATTGTTTTTAACAAGCAAATCTGGAATCACTTCTAGCTGTTTTCCCTACTTTATCTGAAATCTTATTCCACTTTCATTGCACTTGTTGGCCATGTGGTATTGTGCTTTATTTATCACATCTGGAAAGCTTTCTTTCATTATTTTTTTCTCCTTATTCCTTTATCCTCTTTCTTGGAGTTTAATTTCCTATATTGGTATTGTGGCAACGGTCTTTGAGCACATGTTCTCCCCCTTGGTCACATTATTGTTTTTGTGTGCCATTTTGGGTAGCATGTATTGCTGTTTATCAAGTTTGTTGATCTTTTTTATGTGCAGGGGTACTGGGGATTGAACTCCACCTCTAAGCCACATCTCCAGCCCTATTTTGTATTTTACTTGGAGATTCTCACTGAGTTGCTTAGGGCCTCACTAAGTTGCTGAGGCTGGCTTTGAACACATGCTCCTCCTGCCTCAGCCTCCTGTGCTGCTAGGATTACGAGTGTGCAGGTCTGTTTTGCTGTTAATTACATACAGTGAATTTTTCATTTCACATCATGTGTTTTGAAACACACGTGTTGATGAACATTGGGATTTTTGTTGTCTAAATTTAAAGAGTGTTGAAGTTTCTTTTGGCAAGTAGATGTTGTGTATGGACTTGTAGTAACCTGTATTGTCCTACTGCAGACTTCTCAGAAGGGGGGGGTCACCGTGTGTGTGTGTGTGTGTGTGTGTGTTTAATGAATTGTTACAAGTGTTCAAGAGATGGCTAGATGAAATTGGAATAACTTTATCCTTTTGTGATTGCTCAGAATTGTTTATGTACAAATTGTGTTTAGCTAAAGACTTAAGCTTCTTCCCCTGAATGAAGAGCTTTGGACTTCTGAGTAGTTTCCTCCTTACCACAATCTGTTCCTCATTTCGAACCACCATTCCTTCCTAACTGCAGTTTGACTTTCCACTTGGCAAAACTACATTGTTCTTCCCAGCTCCCCCTTCATACACTATCATCCAGAAATTGCTCTTGGGAATGAATTCCGGGTCAGTGCAGGACTGTTGCTTTTGTTTTTCTGTTCTCAGGTCCTATAGACCTTTGCTACCTATCACCTCAGTGTTCTCTTTTTTAGCTGTTTATGACAGGAAGACAAGTTCTCTATTGCTCATTGTAGTTGTAGTTTTAGCTACAGAACTCTGACTTTGCGTTGGCTGACTTGGAGTGGAGAACTATTGCCTTTAGTCTGCTCAGAATAAGTAAACAAAAGACTTTCTTACACATTGTCTGTAGCAGCTATTTGGATGCTAATTTTTAGTCTACTTTTCACTGATTGTATCTCACCCCTTTCAGGCCATGCTGGAGTGTCTGCAAACATGATGAAGAAGAGGACATCTCACAAGTAAGCAACTTTGAAATAGCATGTTGTTTTTAGATAACATGTTGTAACCTCTGGTTGCCTAGCACGTGGGAGCCGCTCTTGCGTGAGGAGGTTCTTAGCTCACCTCACCTGATGCCTAATAAATACCTGTCCCTTTCCTCTTGTTGCACTGGCTGAAGGGTTCCAGGTTTGTCCTTGAGCAGTGAAAGTCCTTTGTGTCCTGATCTTTCCTCTAGCCTTCTGAACCTGATGGCAGGAAAGAGCAGTAATGATGAGAGGAACAGGGTTCCTCTCCTGGTCCCCATGTGTTATTACACCGGGAGCTGCTTTTCACAAGAATGTGTCTTATGCTGGAGGGCTGCCCAGCTTGGTGTTTTATAACATTGTTAAATGAATTAAAAGCTTGTAGTTTAGAGAAAGCATACCCATGTTAAGAGATGCTTCAGTAGCCATGTATTTAAAATGACAGGCGTGTATTGTCAGTGCCCCAGTACTAAGCTCCTTTTTGCCCCCTGCACCATGCACTGGTGACTCTGCTACTGTATCTTGTAAATATCACTCCAACACCCTGTTGTGACTCAAAGTCTTCTTAGTTGTAGATTGTTCAGTACGTGGAAAACCCTCCTTCACTCTACTACCACCACCTGAGGCCCTCATTGTAGCAGTTATTTCCAAATTATTTATGCTCATTAGTTACTACCCTGTAGTGGCTGAAAAGCATGAGAAGCCTTTTGGTCATGAAAGGTCTGGATGAATCAGGATTGCCCTTCTCTAATGGTTAATGCTTGAACCATCTCCCATTCAGATGAATGCATGATGTATAATTAAATATTAATTATAATAATATTCAGTTTAAGAAATGACCTGAAAAAGTAAAAATTTGAAGGTTAGTTGAGTTTACTTGTTTCCCTGAGGTTTAATAAATAAAGTGTCAATCAGATTTCATTATTTCACTCATTCCTTTATGATTTTACCAGGGGATGTGATAATTTATGGTGATATGTCTGTCCTTATTATTATGTCATTACCATAAATGGCAAGCCATTTCCTGTCTCAACTAGAAGATGATAATAAAAGACAAGTCAAATACTAGTTAATGGGGGAAAAAACAAGTGAAATATCAATTTGGCAAGGCCAAAATAGTTCATTCAAAACATATTTTTGCCATTTAAAAGACTGTGGGAATGTTATTGTGTATTTGTTTTAGCTAATATTACATGTGTTCAAATAATGATTTGTGATTGATATTATTAGGATTTCAGACATTCATGGGTTTGAGCCCTTTATTATTGCATTTGTATAAGGTCGATTCCAAATCTGATATTGTTTGTAAGAAATACTATGTACTCATTATCTCACAGGTTTGAATTCCTTAAAAGCAAAAGAAATAAACGTGCCTATTAAAAACTGTCAAGTTCATATTCATAGCAACTAAAATAATCTCATGTTACACATTTCAGAGAACTTGATTTGGTTCTTTAACAGGTGTACTTGTTTCAAAGACTAAAACATGTCACTGTGTAGCAGAAGGGAGAAATTACCAGTCTGTTCTGTAATTCTGAAGGATGGGTAGAGGGTACAAAAAACAAAACAAAACAAAACTGAAACAAAAATCACAAATGATGGTCGTTAATGTTTTTGAGTGAAGTGATGAGTAGGTGTGGGTGCGTGGAGCTTTGGAGACGCTGCTGTGGCGGTGCACTTCCTGGGGCTGGTCTTGGAGCCGACTGAGGTTTTCCCAGGTTCCTTAATGTGGCCAGGGCTCAGCTTACCCATGTGTGTTGGACCAGAATGGTGAGGTTTGGGGCATAAATTGCTTTTTACAAATGAAAATTTTGTGGAAAGCAAATATCAAGAAGCAGAACTGCCCCCCCCCCCCCTTCAGCTATGACTTGAGAGGTTGCAAGGAGTAAGGCCCCTCCTACTCTTTGGTCTGGTGACATTGGGTTCCCATTGGTCACCCTTCTGTCACTTACTAAGCTAGTGTGGAAGGGCTGTGGAAGAACCAGGTTGCTTGAGGGAGAGTCATAAAGCTGTGCTCAGAGCAGTCACCTCTGACCCTATCAGGTGTTAAGGAGCACTCAGGAGTTGGGTTTGAAGTACTGAGACTAAAGTAGCTGGGGTGTGGAGGGCTTTTTGTCTGTTTCATTTCTTTATTTCATTCTTTTCACAGTGCTATGAATTGAACCTAGGGCCTTGTACATATTAGACAGGTCCTTTATCATTGAACTACATTCCCAGCCCTTGAATTTGTTTTCTAAGTAAATAGAGATCAACCTGTGTGCTTCCTTTGGGCTGGGCACCTTGCTGTGTTTGGGGACAAGTTGGTGGATGAACCTTTTTGGGCTTTCTGCAAAGTCAGAAAAGCTGCTGCGTTAAAAGTACATCTTGAATGGAAAAATACCAGTATCCAAGAATAAGTTATACTGTTGCTTTATTTTCACTTTCAAACATCAACACCCTATTCCCTGAATTTGAATAATGGACAGTTTTCCATTTGCATGTACTATTGGAAAGGGGTCTGTGTTTTACATTTAGAAAATAGAGTAGGATTAACTAATTTTTGTGGAGTTTTTTTCCTTCCATTTTATAAGAGACAAATACTAACTAAGGATAGAGAATGTCATTCAGCTCCTTTGTAATTCCTATTGTGCTCTCATGTAGTTTTCGTGGTAACTGTAGAATAGGAACTGTGAATCTTTTATTATAGATGAGGAAACTGATACCTAGGGACATTAAAAGAACTTATCCAAGGTTATACATCTAATCATTTATGGAGCTAGGACTCAGAAGTGGGACAGTCTGATTCTAAAGCCTATGTTACCAACTACCACACCATATTTACAGAGCTGTGTGCTTTATTGTCTCATCTGGAAAATGGGTTATTTCAGTTGTGAATATGAAGACTAGATAACGCTTGGTGCAGGTGTCTAAATGCACCATGGTTGTTAGGCAGCTTTTTGTGCTGTGACACAAATACCTGACCCAGACGATTTAAAGGAGGAAAGTACATTCCAGTAGTGCATGTCTTTGGCTTATAGTTTCAGAGTTTTCAGCTCATGGTTGACTGGTCCATTGCTTTGGACCTGAAGTGAACAGAATGTAATAGCAGAAGAGTGCCGGAAGCTCCTGGCAACCAGGAAGCAGGGGTAGGAGTAGGGTCGTAGTGGGGAGAAACAGTGAGACCATCCAGATTATAATCCATCTAATGGATTAATCCACTGATGAGGTCAGATCCTTCATGATCCAGGCCCTTCTCGAAGCTACCCCCTATGCACATTGCTCCACTGGGGACCAAGCCTTCAATACACAAACTTTGGGAGATATTCTAGACCCAGATTATAAAGGTGATGTTGACAGTCTTTAGTTTGTGAGAACAGTTAATACTTTATCACCTGCAATAACTCTTGTCATGCCGTGAGGTGTGGAGATCCTTTGGACATTTGAAATTTTGCAGTCAACAACTCTCATGTTAATCAATGGATGTGTAACTGATGTGATGCTGCAGTCTGTATACGGGGTAAAAATGGGAGTTCATAACCCACTTGAATCAAAGTGTGAAATATGATATGTCAAGAACTATGTAATGTTTTGAACAACCAACAATAAAAATTAAAAAAAAAAAACAACTCTCATGTTATCAGAGTGCTGCTGCACAGTGTGTAGAGGGACTTACAATGATTTGAATGAAAGACTGACTTGTTTTTCTCCACCTTATTTTTATGTTGTCACCTTAAGCTGGGGAATGACAGTAGCCATTATAGAACTTTTATAAAATAACAGTTACCAGCAAAGCAATTTTTTCTCTACTTGCTAGCTTGTATCTTGCAAAAAGACATTTATTTTGATTTAACCAGTTTTTTGTTGTAAAATCTGCTGAATCTCTTGAGGGAGTCACTTTTATAAGAGCAGCAGGGATTAATCCATGCATCAAAGTACGTAGAATGTGACAGGCTTTTATTGATTCATAGTAGAATTGTGATACTTGACAAGTGAATTTTACGTGTATAATGTTTTAAAATAATGGCCACCATAAATTGATTTTTACAATTATTAAGATATTAAACCAAATGGATAGAAAAAAATGATTTTCAACACAGGACTTTTCTCCCTCCCCCTCCCCCCTCCCCCCTCTTTCTTCCCTTCCTTTTCCCCTCCTTCCTTCCCTTTCTTCCCTTATTTGCCTTCCTGTACCAGGGATTGAACTCAGGGGCACTTGACCACTGAGCCCCATCCCCAGCCCTATTTTGTTTTATTATTATTATTATTTTTTTAGATACAGGATCTCACTGAGTTGCTTAGCATCTGTCTGTTACTGAGGCTGGCTTTGAAGTCTTAATCCTCCTGCCTCAGCCTTCTGAGTGGTGGGATTACAGGTGTGCACCACTACGCCTGGCAGAACTCTGTTCTTGATGACAAAGTCATTAGAATTTCAAACTTCAGTATTGAGCAGATAAGTAAATGTCACCTACAGTTTCAGTTTACCCTTTTGGAACATGAACACAGAAGTTGT
The DNA here is from genome assembly GCF_047511675.1 of Marmota flaviventris. NCBI lineage: Eukaryota > Metazoa > Chordata > Mammalia > Rodentia > Sciuridae > Marmota > Marmota flaviventris. Next base: position 75,213,356 of record NC_092513.1, read on the forward strand.
TTTTTTATTCTAAATCAGTACTGCCCAAAGTGTGGTGTGTAGATCACAGAAGACCTCGACACTTGGGTGCCTGTTAGGATTTCCTAGATCATCTACAGGCTGCCAGATGCAGAGCCTTTCTGGACTGGGGGGGTGCAGTGAGAATCTTGCAGGGGCTCTCCAAGTGATTCAGATATAACTGGCCTGAACTGTTACTGAAAGTGGTATCTTGGTCATGTTGGAGAACTAAATTGAGTTGTGGTTGGAGATTAATACCAAAATTATGTCAATGAAAAGTGGTTGCATTACAAACCATAGGAAAATAGCATTTTAACTAATGCATTATCAGTTCATGCCTGATGATCACTTTTGATGCCTTTTCATCACTTTACTTTTTTCTGAAATCATTTGTTTTAAGAAAGAGTTTCTGGAAATTGAAAAACAATAAAAGGTATTTAATTTGTGGCTTCCTCTATTTTTTTGCTTGAATTGTTTCAGTATAGCCTTTAATAACGGGAATCAGGTTGTCCTAGGTTAAATGGACATATCTTGGCCTTTCTTTTATAATATTGCCCTTCATGAGGGTTGTTGTTTAAACTCTTAAGAAATGACAAGATTGAAGGACTTTTTAAAAGGCATATTGAGAGAGCATTTAAATCAAAGTCACTATATTCAAAGAAATCACTATATTTAAAATTACTACATTCAATTGTGATTTTAAATTGAAATATTTTCAGCTGTCCTTTACAATTCTCTACTTGTGATTATCTTAGATTGAATGATCCAGAAGAGACTGAACAAAAAAGTAACATATAATAAACCTTTCATTCCTTACCCAGGTTTAATAATTATTGGTATTTTAGGCTGGGGATGTAGGTAGAACGATTGCCTACCATCTGCAAGGCCCTAAGTTCAATCACGAGCAGCACAAAAAATAAAATACTGGCATTTTGTCAAATAAATATTCTTCATATGTCACTTGTTATTGAAGTTCTAAGCCTGTTTTTAAGTAGGTGCTAGTTGGAGGAAGTTTATTTGTTAACTCACATATGCCTGCCTTATTAATATCGAGTATGGCCTAATATTTTAAAAACACCCTTGCTTGTTAGCGTTGGCTCTGAGCAGCTTGTGCATTCAAGGCCCGATCAGAAAGTTGACTCCTGATTTTTAATAAGTGTTATGTCAGTATTAATAACTACTCATGTTTACCTTCAGCTTTTATTACTGGAAAGGCTTCTATATATCTCTAAGTTGGGAATAAGTGTATCTAAATTAGATGTACTTTAGTTCTTATGGAATTCTAAAAGTAGACTTTGCTCTCCACCAAAAAAAGACAATGGAAATAAAAAATATCTAATTACCCATTTGTGTACAATGTGTCAGAATGCATTCTACTAAAAAATAAGAATCAGTAAAAAAAAATTCTAATGTCATTGAAAGTCTTTTTCTACATATTTTTATGGATAATTTTGTATAAAAACTTTGTGTTTCTACATTTGTATTTTTTAAATGTCTTCTAAATTATTCTCTAGCTATGTAGTTATTTCATTACAGTCACAGTGTTGTAGTGATATGCTAATGATTTAATCACTGGGGCCTATTTGAACATTTTTTTTAAAGCAAATGATTTTACTTTAATGCTAAGTGTTAAAATTATTCATTTAAATGAAAATTCTTATGTGAAAAAATGTCAAACATGACTGTTCAGCTTTTTCAGTGTTACGACCAAAATACCTGCCAAGAACAATTTTAAAGGTTTATTTTGGCTCATGATTTCAGAGATTCATTTCATGGTCACCCAACTCCATAGCTCTTGACCCAAGGTGAGCGGAACATCACGGTGGAAAAGCATGTTGGAGGAGAGCAGCTCAGGACCTGGCAGCAGGGAAGTAGAGGGAACAGTGAATTTTTTTTTCTTCAGTTTCCTCTGTTAGCTATATCTTTACTCACATCCATTGTTTTCTTTCAGTGATCTAGATGTGGACTCACTGGGACATGAATACTATAGATGGTATGACTTTGTGGTTTGTGGGTGGTAACCCCCCCAAAACAAAACAAAACAGAACAACAAAAAAAATTGGATTGAACCCAGGGCCTCATGCATGTTAAGCAGGCACTGTACCATTGAGCTGTATCTCCAGCCTTAGACAGTAACACTTTGGACATACATTGCCAAAGTGTTCACTGGAAAGGCTCTATCTCTTACATAAAGGAACAGAAAATGGTATGATCAATATCTGAATTTTTTTTTTTGTTTGTTTTAAAGTCATATAGAAAAGTATTCCTATTAGCAGACCAAGACACTGAAAATATTCTAGAATGTTTGAAGTGCAAGGAAAGAAGCTATATTAAAAATTGTACTTAATGGCCAGGGGTGTAGTTAAGTGGAAAGTGCTTTCCCAGTATTTGGGAAGCCCTGGGTTAGATCCCCTGAACTGAGGGGAAGTGGGAGATACGCTGAGCTGAGGAATTTAAGTGCTTGCAACGAAAAAAAAAATCTAAAAAACAAAAAGTCTCCCAAAAGTAAACATACAATGTTGATCCTAGACTACACAGCAGAATGGCTTGGGCACAGTTGCAGTCATTCATTCATGGGTGAGAAGATTAATTGTATAGAAATGAATTGGCATTGGAATGGAAGGTGCTAGCATCACCCAGTCAACTGTGGAGTCCCCTCTTACTTCCTGGCTGCAGTGCATTTGCTTTGGGTCAGAGCTTCAAGGCCAGAGCTCTTGACATACATTGCAGGTACAAATGTCACTCAGTCTTGACATTTATAAATAGAAACAACAGGAATCATCAGGTATCTAAGGAGCACTAAGCTTATGAAAGAAAGTTACTAATTCTGAAAGATATACAAACCAGTATTCACCAAATATGTAGAAAACAACAAGAACAAGAACAAACCCAACACATAGGAGACAAAACTGAAGAATTTCTTTTATGGAAGAATCAGGAAAAAATGAAGACTCTCCTCACAGACTGGAAAGCATGTTTATTAAAATCATTTAAGATTAGATTATAAAGAAACAGCTTGTTTTTAGAAATTAAAAATATTATATAAGATATGCAAGAGACGGGCTGAAAATAGAGTTCTGAACTCAAGAACAATTGATCTCAGGTTTTCTTCAAGATGAAATAGTGTGCAAAGGCACTTGAATGAATCATGGAAGATTGATCTACACGTGCCAGCACTTGTCTAATCAGATCCTAATGGATGAAGGCGGAGAAAAATAAGAATAAATATGGAAGAAAATTTGCTCATGTCTCTTTAGATTGACCAGCTTCTGGTGAGGGATAATTTAAAATATGTCAAAAATGCTGGTGACATTTCATAATCTAGGAACAAAGAAAATTCTACAAACAATTTGAAGAGAAAACCAGATTGTCTTAAAGGAACAAGCATCAGATTAGCATCTATTAGCTGTAACTCAAGATTGAGTAAGAAATGAAAAAAATTTTTTTCTCAAAGTACTGAGGTGAGGGACACCCCCTTCCCCAAGGGATTGAACCCAGGGCCTCATGCATGCAAGGCAAGCACCCAACTCAGCTGTGTCCCCAGCCCCGTGGTTTTGAACCTTCCGTGTATATGCAGTTAGTTTAGAGGTGAGGGCAAAATAAAATTTTGAAGCTTTCATGAATCTCGGGAAGTTCTGAACTCTCAAAGAATTACTACCAAAGGATGTTTCTAGAAAAATATGTCCACATAAGCAAAGAAATAAAATAAAAACAAAAAACCTTATTCGCTAAATTATTTCTAAATACAGCAGTTTTTTTTTTCTTTTTAAAAACACTCTTAAGATAGTAGTGGAATTTAAAATAACAACAATTTCCAAATAATAATTTAGAATAAGAGCCTGAACTTCAGCAGTGCTATAGAAGTAGACATGTATGACTTTAATTTTTCCTTCTTTCATAAAGGATTTTTGTTTGTTTTAGTTTTAGAATTGTCTTATTTAGGGAAGAAATGGTATAGGTTCAGGTTGAGTATAGATTTTAGTAGATAAATATAAGTTTTGGTATATTTGGAATTGCCAAAATATTAGGGAAAAAAAGATAAATTGCTTATACAAGAAGCTTCATTTGGGGCTGGGGTTGTGGCTCAGTGGTAGAGCACTTGCCTCTCACCTGTGAGGTACTGGGTTCGATCCTTAGCACCATATAAAAATAAATAAATAAAGATATTGTGTCTATCTACAACTTAAAAGAATTTTAAAAAAAAAAGAAGCTTCATTTGGTGTGAAGGAACCTCATTTATTATAACTACGTAGATAAAAAGAAAGGGAAAAGAGGAAATGAAAACAAAAGTCAAATTGAACGAAACAAAATGTGAAGAATAACACTATTAATATTGTTTATCACAGCAAAAATTAATGTTTAAAGTTTTCTTATTAAGAGGATGTAAGGAAATAAAATCTATCCGAAAAGAAGGATTGCACATCTTTAAAATCGAAGTACATGGGAGGGGTTCTGAGGAGGATCCCAGCTGCTGGTAGAGCTTAAAGGAAGGAGGAGACTTTATTCCCACCCCAGAAGATGCCTGGCATGAAATTGGCTTATACTGAAATGTGATTCAGAGACCTATATCAAAAATTATCTGGAAGAACTGCAGATTCCCCTTGTGCAGAAGTAAGTGTGGGAAGGAAGCATGATTGAACTGGAAATGTTGTTGCTGTTGGCTCAGTTTCTTGTGGTTTTGTTGAAAATCAATGTGGTCAATTTATTTCTCTGAAACTATTTCTTTGCTAGAGAAGGTTTTCTTTTCATTTTCTGTGAGAAGAGAAAATGAAAGGAGAACCTTTCTCTGGGGAGAGTGCATGTGCATACACAGGGGTTAAGGGATTAGTTCACACAATTGTGGGGGCCTGGCAAATCTGGAATCTGCAGGGCTAACCAGTATAAAAAAGCTGAGAGGAAGCTCCTTCTGTGAGTCTCTGTGAAGGACAACCCGTGCGGGGGGGGGCCCCCCCCCATGAGGCCTGCCTACCCTAAAGGGTAATTTGCTTTGCTCAGAGTGTGTAGATTTAAATGTTAATTCCAGCTTCAAAACAAAACAAAACCCTTCACAGTGCCTTCTATGCTGTTGCTTGTCCAGGTATTTGAGTGCAGTGACATAGCCAAGTTGACATATAAAATTAACCAGCACACTGGTGAAGTGGCTGAATCATTTTGGTGGCAATGATGAAATGTCTGAAAACTACAAAAAAACTACTTTCAGATTGATGAAATCTGGGAACCTATTTTAGCCTTTGCTTTAAGTGTGAAGAAAGCCTAATCTTGTAAAGGGAAATTACAGGGACGTTTGCCTAAAAATCAAAAGAAGATATGTAATTTATTATTTTATTTGAAGGGGAAAAAAAAGATATTGCTAGGATTCCTGTATTCCAAAACAAGAAATGTAATCTTTACCAGCTGTTTTCTGAAGAAGCCAATTGGATATCATTGCCTGTTCCTAGAAATTATGAAAATACCTAGAAGTATACTTTTTAGAAGTTACATACTTGATAGTGCTTTATATATGCTTTTTTCAGATTGCGGTGTTTTTTGAATGCAAAATCATTTTTAAGGTGATATTACTGTGAACAATATTGATTTGAGCTCTTTGCCCTCTCCTCTCTTTCTCCATCTAATACACTTTTGTCTTAAGTTGATTAGGGGTCAGCCCCCTTATTCTATTTTGCATTTCCTTTCTTCTTATTTTTGAGAATTGTGTTAAATCTGTAATGTCAGAACAGCTGAAAATTACACCCTGCAGTTGACCTTTGAACAACATGAGTTTGAACTGCGTGGGTCCACTTATGCAAGGGTGTTTTTATGGGAGATTTTTTGGGAAAAACAAAACTTAACTTTTAGATGAACCATGGAGTCTAGAAATACTGAAACAGTTGGGGAAATGTAATCATGAATACCATAAGATGCATGTAGGTTATTGTCTATTTTATCATTTACTGTATAAACTACACTGACGTCTAATTAGAAGGTAAAATTTATCAAAATGTATGGTCACGAGCACTAAGAGAACCATACATGATGGTTTGCAAGTGAGAAATGTGAACCAGTGTGAAGGTGTAGCATTGAATCATACCTGCATAAAGGTACTGTTTTTACCTGCTGCTCTGCTGTTGTGATTTCATAGTCCCCTCTTGTTGCTGTTGCCATGTAAGTATGGTGATCATCCACTTAAACTACCACTTGGCATTTATCTCTACGTGAGCAAGCAGCTCCTCTTTCCTAGGTCAAGCAGAGAGGGATCACTCATAGTTCCTGCACGTTTTTCATTGTACATAATACATGTACAAACTATATGTTTATGTTTTCAGGGAGGCTTCTGGACAGCAGTAGGCTGTTATGTGGACATTTTAACTGCACTAGGGGTTGGTTTCCTTACTTACCCCTGCATTTTTCAAGGGCTAATTGTGTTCCTGTTCTTTTTCTTGTCCCTATCATTCTGTGGTTAAATACATCCATCCTTTGCTTTCACCAGTGCTATTCTCATGCCTCTTCCATGAGCCCTTGATGATTCGAAGCGCAAAGACCTATAACTTCTTTAGAAAACATTTATTGGGACAGTGTTTTCACTTTCTCACATGTCTGCAGCAGTTTTATCTGGCTTTTATACTTGAAGGTAAACACACATTCTTAGATGATTGTTGAATCCTGGACTAGGGTCCCCTTCCCCTATCTGTTACCCATTGTCATCTGGCACAAAGTGTTGCTGCCAGAATATACATTTTCTTTACCTAACACATGATGCCCCCGCAAAGGGGTGGTATTTTCTTTAAGATTTGATTACTGGGATATATTTGAACATCAGTCTTTCTGGGCCCGATTTTCCAGGGCTTGTGTGTGTTATTGAAGTGTTTATTATTTTAGGAAAGTTAATGTGAACTATTGTTTATAGTATTTCTAAGGGCTGCTTTCCCACTTTTTTTTTTTTTTTTAAGATCGTGATACTTCTGTTATAGAGGTTATGTGTGACCATCTCTTTTAACTTTTCATGCATTTTCCTTACAAAGCTCCCATGGTGTTATTTCTTCTCATATTCATCTAGTTTAGTCTTCATGTCTAAAAGAATTTTTCAAATTGCTAGTTGTTTCTTTACCTTGTCTGACTTTTTCTCACATCGTGTCTTGTCTAGCTGTCTTATTTCTGAGCTTTTCTATTTTTGATATCTATTCCTATATTAGGATTCTCCAGAGAAATAGAACCAGTGGGAGATAGATAAATATAAAGGGGATTTATTATGCAGTGTTGGCTTACGTGATATGGAGGCAGAGAAGTCCCATGGAAGACTACTGCTTGCAGACAGGAGACCCAGGAAAGCTGGTGGCGTCTTTAGGTTGAGGTACAAAGGCCTGAGAAGCATGGGGCAGGTGGGACAGGGTGGGGCCTGCTGCACCTGAACTGTGTCCTGCTCTGGCAAGCAGACTGGGAGAAAAGGAGTGAATCCCTCCCTCCCTCCCTCCTTTCTTTCCCTTTCCTTCTGTTCAGGCTTTCAACAGACTAGCTGAGGCCCACCTACACTAGTGAGGGCAGATCTTTATTCAACCCATGGATTCAAATGCTAGTTTCTTTTAAAACACTATCACAGTCACCCCCAGAAACCCTGCTTAATCTAGGCACCCTGGGACACTGTCCAGTTGACCTGTAACATGGACCCACTGCAGTTCTTCCTGCAGTGCCTTCTGTTTGCTTAATGCTAGATAGCAGTTTTCATCTGCTTCATGGACATATTTTTCTGCTTGTCCTCATTGCCCATGAGTGTTTGTTTCAATCAAGGGTGTTTGTTTCTTAAGCTGTCTTTGTGTGTTGTACAGCCGTGATCCTTATGTCGCTGAGAAGGGGTGAGAAGATTGCAGGATGACTTCACTAGCTTCAGAGCTCTGAGGCTGCCTCTGCTGTTTTCCTGTGACATATTTAAAACAAATCCCCTTCCTGTAGTCATCTCTGTCTACTTCTTTCAGGAGGTGGATCATTCCTCTACCCTCTGCTGTCATTTCCTCTGCCCTTACCTTGCTTAGTTGGGATTGGATTTTAAATGGGGTGTCCTCAAGGCAGGACTCTGCTTCCTTGGAAGAAAGGGTGTGCTGGGTATTTCCAGAACTCTGTGGGTAGAGGTAAGATGGGGTGGTTTCCTAACCTAGCATTCCTGCACTTAACTTGTGACCCTTTTTCCAGGCTCCCAGCTTAGGCTCCATGCTGAGTTTTTCTATTGAGGCAAGTACTTTTGTTGGCTCTGGTGTCTCTCCTCCAAGAAGTCTGACTTGGCTGAATTTATATAACCAGCCCAGAATAAATTATTCCTACTTAGACTAACTATATATACACACCTATAGATTTAAGTATTATAACCTATATGATTTTTTTTTTTAACTTAACCTATGTCACATACTAGTCTCTTCACCCATGGGATACCAAATGAGTTTCATGCCTATAGACCTTTTCAGCTCCCTTAACATTTTCACTCTTGGTGTGTATCAGTATCTGTTAGGTTAATATTTGGCCTAAGCTTGTATGCAAGCCAATTCTTGTCCCTTGTCATTGGTTTTCAGTTGCTAGAAATCTAGACACTACATAGTTCAATGACACTCCAGTGGTTTTTTTTAAATATTGCATTGAGTATTTGTTTATAAAGTGAAGTGAGTAATATTGTATGTTTCTTAAGATATCTTAATAGTGGGTGGTAAAACACTTTGATATAAGTCATCCTGGACTTTGGTTTAAGTACAAGTCAAATGTGTAGTTTATTCATATTGTTGAAGCCAGTAGGAGCAGAATTAGTAGGGCATTAAAATGGGCAAACTTGAATAGTTATGAATTTCTTTTGATTTGAAATGAATCCATGTTACATAAGAATATGAGTTTGTGGTGATTGCTATAATCTATTTCACGTGGTCAGCCCTTCTTTAAGTTGGGTAGTTGTAGTTTGATTGAATTAAAGGAAACGAAGAACCTGTAAAACTGGTGCTTATGAGTGGGGCCCACATTCCTACGGACAAGTAGTTTTTTTTTTCCTGTCAGTACATGGTTCACCGGCTCAGCCAGTTCCTGTTGCTGATGAATTATGTTATGTACTTGTTGCTGGAGGAGACCTCAACACCTGTGAGCAAGCAGCACTGCTATGGGGTAGGAGCTGAGCACCTCGAGTTACCTGAAGTGGCACTGTGGCATACAGGAGTTTGTGCTCAAATTGGGGACTTCGGTAATAGAACTTGCTAGTCAGTGGTTGTGTTGGATCTAGGCATGCATACTTGTGAGATAATACCTTGTGTGTGTGTGTGTGTGTGAATACAGAAAACATCGGAGCAGTGTGGGGCCAAGCAAGCCTGTGTCTCAGCCCCGGCGGAACATCGTAGGCTGCAGGATCCAGCATGGGTGGAGAGAGGGCAACGGCCCTGTCACCCAGTGGAAGGGGACCGTCCTGGACCAGGTGCCCGTGAATCCTTCTTTGTATCTTATAAAGTACGATGGATTTGACTGTGTTTACGGACTAGAACTTAATAAAGATGAGAGAGTTTCTGCGCTTGAAGTCCTACCTGATAGAGTTGGTAAGTTGCTTTTACTGTTTGTGCATTATTGCTTTAAAAGTGATAATTAAAATAGAAATACATGTTTGATTTTTCTTTTACATTGTTGGTATTTTAACTTTTATTGAGACATCTTTGGTAAGCATTTCAGTCAGTCATCTAAAACCATAACAGTTGATCCAAAGTTCTGAAACCATAGTTCAAGGAATTGAGAAGGATATAAAGATGTATACAGTTTTCCTCCTGAAATGTAAAATATAATAATCTCTCATGTGGTTATTTTTGACCATCTGCGCCCCCACCCCCATCCCCATTATCTGGGCCTTGACAGGCAAATTATTAGATTTTTATCGTAAGGAATTTATCATAAAGTCTTTGTGTGAAGTGTTTCTTTTATTGTGTATTACATGAATGATAATTATTTGTACTTTAAGCCAAAATGTAAGCAACCAGGATGTGAGCTTTGCTGTATGTTCTCTAGGGCTTGTTTGAACAAGGTTTGTGGAAGCGAATGTCTGTGTGTCTCTCTCTCTCTCTGTCTCTCTTTTTGTTATACAGTATTGGTTTTGCCTTGCAAATGTTAAATAAAAATGACTGAATTTAATAGGATGGCTATACAAGTTAATGTTATTTTCTCAAAGAGTATTTACTTTGAACTTTTTCATCACAGTGATGCTGCTATTGCCTAAAATACTGGTTTATGCTTTAGAATTATTTTTGAAAGTCTGTGCCATTAAAAGAAAGCTTCAGCTGATCTAGACTTGGAGACTAGGAAATTTGGGGTCAAATTGTCAAGGGAAGAAACTAATCTAACCCCCTCCCTTTTGTTTTCTTCAGATTGTGTTATTGTATTCTCAGGACAAGAGTTTCCCAACAAGTTACTAACTCTGCCAAAAAATTTATTCAAACACTTATCAATTTTTTATGCTAAGTAATTGTTATGCATTTTTTCCTGACCCAGCATTTTAGTCTCTATCCCTTCAAGGCAAGACTCCTAGGTCACTGGAACTACTCACTTCCTGCATGTTACTACAAGACCCAATCCTTTTCTCATCATGGAACCCTATCTCTGATGGCAGGATCAAGAATTATGTAATATCGTTCTTTGTAATGTTGTTACTCCAGTTTCTAATAAGAAATATGGACTGTTTATTCTAAATGGTAAAGCAGTTAGAAAAGAGAAATACAAAACTGTCACTGCAAATCAGCAACATGTAGTGTGCCTAATGCAGTTCATACCACCTGCCATTGACCTTAGTAGTCACTGCAATAATTGGGTTAAAAAAGTTTTTGCCTTTTATTTATGCTCAGTGTAGGAAGAAACCAGCCTTCCTTAATTAGGTTCAGGCTTGTTCAGTAGTTACCTTTTCCTTGAAAGTCTTAGCTGAAAGGGATGTATTGTCTAGAGCAGTGTGGTTTCCATGGCAAGGTCAAGGGACCCCTGACCCTTCATGAGGTTTGCTGGGTCTAAATTGCTTTCATAATATTAAGAGAATTTTCTGTCTTCTTCATTCTTTCACATGTGTATAGTCGAGTTTCCTACTGTATAGCTCAGCAGACACAAAGCAGTGCTCAATGTTACCAAACCATACATTGATAAAAGATGTGTTCAAAGGGCAAGACTGACAGGTTTTAAAAGTAGACAGTTTTCAAAAATTGTGGTATAAAGCACATAAAATGTAAAATTTACTATCGTAACCATTTTTTTTGTAGCATTATGTTCACATTGTTGTGAAACAGATCCCCAGAACTTTATCATCTTGAAAATCTGACTATTAAATGACTCCACCTTTCTCCTTCCTTCCCCAGCCCCTGCCACCCACCATTCTCCTTTTTATCTTATGAATTTGGCTAATCTAGATATTGCATCATACAGATTTTCTTTTCTCTGACTGGCTTATTTCACACAGCGTAATGTACTCAGGGTTCATCCCTGTAGTAGTACATGACAGGATTCCCTTCCCTTTCAACACTGAAAATAATATTCCAGTGCATTGACATGACACATTTGTTTATCCATTCACCCACCGATGAACTTTTGGGGGTTGCACCCACTTCTTGGTAGCATGTAAAGTTGTGAATAGCGCTGCTGTGAACATGGGTGTACAACTCTCTCTTTGAAATCCTTTTTTGATTCTTGTTATATGTGCAAGAAGTGGGACTGCCAGTCATGTGGTTATTCTAATTTGAGTTTTCTAAACAGAACTGCCATGTTGTTTTCCTCCACAGTTGCACCATGTTACAAGCCCATCCGTGGTACACAAGGGTTCCAGTTCTCCATCTCTTTGCTGGCATTTCTCTGCCCACATCCCCCTTCCTTACTTAATGGGTGGGAGGTCATACTTCATTGTGATTTGTAATTAATGAAGTTGAGTAGCCCTGTTGATCTTCACTTAGAATCTTGTTAGCTTTTTGTGTATCATGTTTTTTAAGTCATTTGATCCTTTTGTAATCCAGTCATTTTGTTTCTTTGTTGAATTGTAGTTCTTTATATATTTTGGAGACAAAGGGTTTTATTGTGGGGAGCATGAAAAGTTTATTGGTAACTGTTTCAGATTCTGTGTTGCAGCTGACCTTTAGAAACTACCAATTGTTGCCTTTTGATGTAATTTCATAGAATATGGGAAACTATCTGAAATACAATTTTTGTGAAGCTGGATGCTTACACATAATTTTAACAGATCACAACAGGATGAATGGTAATGCATATATGAGAAATAAAGTTGTACTTTTAAAAAGCTAGATGTTAAGAGATTTGTACGGAATGTAAGATTGTGCCCTTGAGCTAAGTTTTGTTAGCAATGCATTTTAAAGAACTATTTTCTATATAGATATTTTTAAATATTTTGAAATTTGTTTCATTTTCTAAAGCAGTAAATATTGATAGGTATAATCCATATAAACAAATGCTCTTTTATGTTCTCAGTAATTTTTGAGAATATAATGGAGTTCTGAGAGTCATAATCTCAGATCTACTGGCATGAAGAGCCTGATAGGTTTTGTTTTTGGTGTGATGCAGAGGGTAATTCTGTGTAATTTCTGTTACTGCATATGTAAGCAAACATACCACCATGTATGTTTGAGTATCCTGATTAAATTGAATTCCAAAACATATAGTAAGAAACTTGAATTTTTGTTCCCTTTAATAGAAGTAACCTGATGAATGAGTAAAATGGGAGTGCTGATCTGTTTTTAGATTGTAATCTGAAATTTGAGGACTAGAGAAACTTTAAAGTTGAGAGGATCTTCCATAAATTTTTACCTAGTATTTAAAAAAATGAAGGCACTAAATTTCCACCTACTTAGTTTCCTTTCTTTCTTTCTTTTGGTACTAGGGATTGAACCCAGGGGTGCTTTATTGCTGAGCTGTATACCCAGCTCCTTTTATTCATTTACTTACTTACTTCACTAAATGGTTTACGGCCTTCCTAAATTGCTGAGGTTGGCCTCGAACTTGGAATCTTTCTACCTCAGCCTCCCTAGTTGCTGGGATTACAGATGTGGTCCACTCTACCTACTTTCTAAAGTATCATGGAATAGGGCTGTAGTGTACTACTAGGGAAGCCTGTGCCATCAGCCACATGGGCTGTCTCATGAAATCCTGTTGTAGTGGCAGCCCCTCCTCTACCAATGCATCTTAATTAAGCTTCTTCAAAGACCCTAATCACAGTTGTTCTAGTTAATAAAATGTCAGTTGAGATCTCTGCAGAAGGGCTCAGTGTGGCTAGATGCCCTATTTCCTGTTGCTCTGCTCTGTCTTGCAAAAACTAAATTTAACTGCAGACTTGATGGATATACCCTACTTTTGTGGTATATCCTGTAAAATCCCTGACTGTTCTAAGAAATGGGGAGAAGAGCACCTTCTGAGAACTCAAAAAAAGAAAAAATTACTTTTATGTAAAACCTCTAAGCCCTTCCTCCCACTGGATATAAAGTTCAAAGAACTTCCAAAGTCTTTGTTCAGAGAATTTTAGGTGAGAGCCCTCTCTGGACCGACTGCACTCAGTAAACCTGCTTCCTAAAAATTCCTCCGGTGTCCAGCCTCTTCCGTCCTACTTCACTAAAACAAATATCAGGGGAAGGCCACTGCTTTCATGAGGATGTTCAGACAGTAAACAAATACATAAAACAAGGTGACTTTAGATGATGGGGAATGTTGTTAAGAAGTATAGCTGTCAGGGGCTTGGGATGTGGCTCAAGCGGTAGCACATTCACCTGGCATGCGCAGGGCGCTGGGTTTGATCCTCAGCACCACATAAAAGTAAAGATGTTGTGTCCACCGAAAACTTAAAAAATTCTCTCTCTCAAAAAAAAAAAAAGAAAAAGAAAAAAAAAGCTGGTAAGGGCTGGGGCTCAGTGGTAGAGCACTTGCCTAGCACGTGTGAGGCCTGGGTTCCATCCTCAGCACCACGTAAAAATAACTAACTAAATAAATAAAATAAAGATATTGTGCCAAGAACAACTAAAAAAAAGTAAAAAAAAAAAAAAAAAAAAAAAAAATATATATATATATATATATATATATATATATATATATATATATATATATATATATATATATATATAGCTGGATAACATGACTAGGATTGGTGGGGTCATGGAGAGCCCCCCAAGAGGGAAACATGCGGCAGAAGGAGTGCTCTAGGAAGAGGCGAACTTGTCTAAGCTGGGAGGGTTATTAGGGTCATCTGGGAATAGTGGAGGGTTAACTGAGATATGGACAGTGCAGAGGAAGATGGTAAATCTGAGGGCAGAGGCTAGGTGGCCCAGGTCAGTGGGCCTTGGGCAGGAGTGGTTGTTAAATTATGCAGGGCAGACATGGGAACATTTTAAATTACTCAATCTGATGTAAATGCCACAATGATCACTGTTGCTATGGAGAATAGATTGTAGGGGCAAGAGTAAAAACTGTGTTTTAACAGAAGAGGGAAATAAGGTTGAGAAAAACCACAGAACCATTTAAAGCAAAAAATCTCAGGCCTTGAATATGTTAATCTGTTTCAATAAATGTTCTTTGGATATATGAAGGGGACTAATGTGAAGGGGGAAGCAAGGTCAACTGTCTATAAAAACACTATTTTTACAACTCTGCTGTAAGTCTGAAATTATCTCTATTTAAAATAACTGTTAAGCAATAACAAAAATACTTCATACCTTGAATGAACAATTAAAAGTTCTAATTTAGGCACAGTACTGAGAACAGATGAGTCCTGATTTGATCCAAAATACTTCCCATCACATTTGTCTTTGGGCTGTGGCTTTGTTTGATGGTGGTACTTCTGAAAGCCCGTCCTCCTCTCAGTGACTTTCATATGTTTTCTAATGTATTGCATGGACAAGATTTCAGGTAGCCTCATTTCTAAAATTCAGTCTTCATAATAAATACACAGCAAGACACTGTGCCGAACCCTCGCTCTTTTTTTCTTTCAATCCCCAGCAACATCTCGAATCAGCGATGCACACTTAGCAGACACAATGATTGGCAAAGCAGTGGAACATATGTTTGAGACAGAGGATGGCTCTAAAGATGAGTGGAGGGGAATGGTCTTAGCACGGGCACCTGTCATGAACACGTGGTTCTACATCACCTATGAGAAGGACCCTGTCTTGTACATGTACCAGCTGCTAGACGACTACAAAGAAGGCGACCTTCGCATCATGCCAGACTCCAGTGAGTACATGTTGGCAACTTTTATTTCTGATAATTCAAAAAAGAATTTGGATTTTAACTTCAGATAATTAACTATTCCAGCTATGTTTATTAATTTAAAAATATTTTTAGCTGTAGATGGACACAATATCTTTATTTTTTATGGAGTGCTGAGAATCAAACCCAGTGCCTTGCACATGCTAGGAAAGCTTTGTACCACTGAGCCATAACTCCAGCCCCTATATATTTTTTTGAATATGTTGTTTTTTTTTAGTCATTCACAAGAATAAGTGGCACAGTTTTCAACCTCTCATCATAAATTTTAGATTAGAAAATGTTTGATTACTTTTGCTTGGCCTTTCGTTGTTTTGTAAAAGAAGGTTATTTTAAAGTTATATTATTGACATTATTATGTATTATTTCTTGTATTTAAAAATATATGAAGATGTAGGGAACAGTAAAACAGTTTCATATGGCTCAGCTTGAACAACTCATTGTCAATGTTGTTTATCTGCTTTCTTTCAACTGAATTATTTTAAACTAATTTTTATAGGCTGATCATTTTATCTGAACATATTTGACTTTACTTTAAAGAATACTGATTTTAGAAAACTGTTAAATTGGGGAAGCTTTCAGTAGCAACTAGATCACTGGGTCAATATTTAGACAGACCATTGTGCTGTTTCCACAAGTACTTTCAGGTAATTTGAACTCATGTGGGGAAGGTAGAAAACACTATAACCTGCTTTTATCAAGCCGGATTTTAAAATCAGTTTTATTGTGATATAATTTCTATACCTCATAGTTAACCAATTTAAAAAAGCTACAATACAGTAGCCTTTATGAACATCAGTGTATTCATAAAGACATCCAGTCCTCACAGCAGACAGTTCTAGAACATTTCCTTCACGTTAAAAGGAACTTTGTATCTTTACCTACTTTCCCCTTATTCCCCCACCTCACAGCCATAAACAACCAATAATTAACTTTCTGTATAGATCTTCCTGTGCCTTCATGTTCATGGATCATGTAGTGTGGGGTCCTTTGTGACTAGTGTCTTCTCACTTAGCACGTTCTCAGGATTCATCATGTTGCAGCACGTATTATTACTTGATTTCTTTTAATGACCAAATATGATTCTTTAGTATGCATAATAACCACACTTTTTTGTTTGTTCATTCATTGATGAACATTTGGATTGTTTCCACCTTTTGGTTATTATGAATGTTGTTTCTATAAATATTTGTATACAAGTTTAGGTGTGGACATTTTTTTCAGTTCCATTGAGAATGTATCAAGAAGTAGAATTACTGGTTCATAATGGTAACTCGATGTATCATGGTGAACTGCCATGCTAATTTTCAAAGAATTGCATTTTACATTCTCACTAGCAGTTGATGAGGGTTCTACCTTTTCCACATCTTCACCAATGCTTGGTTTTACCTGACAAGCAATTCTACTAGTGAATATGTAGTGGTATATTATTGTGGTTTTGATTAATATTTTACTGATGACTACTGATATCAAAGGGATCTTTTCATGTGCTTATTGGACATTGGGTATTTGCTTCGGTGAAAAGTCAATATTAAGTTCTCCTTTGGGTGCCCTTATCCCCACTTTTTTGAGACAGGGTCTCACTAAGTTGCTAAGGCTGGCTTTGAACTTGGAATCCTCTTGTGCTTCCCAGAAGTCACTGTACTGCTCCTGGCCCCCTGCTGATTTTCAAGTTTCTTTTATTACAGGTTGTAAGTCAGTATTCTAGATACAAGTTTTTTTTATACCTGATTTGCAAATGCTTTCTCCCATTCTCTTTGGTTGTCTTTTTTCACTTTCTTGATGGTGTTCTTTGAGGCGTTTTTAACTTTTGTGTCCAGTTTATCTTTATTTTCCCTTTTGTTGCTGTACTTTTGGGGTCATACTTAAGAATCTCTTGCCAAATCCAAGGTCTACTCTTGTGTTTTTTTCTAAGAGTTTTTTTTTTAAGCTTTTTACATTTTGAATTAACTTTTGTGTATGATCTTGAGGTAAAAGTTCAATAATTCTTTTGTGTGCTATTCAGTTGTCTGGGCACCATTTTTTGAAAACTTTACTCTTTCCCTTGTTGAAAATCAGTTTGCTGTGTTTATTATTTCTGAACTCTCAGTTCTGTTACACAACTCCCACACTGTCTTGATTACATTGCTTTGCAGTAAAATATGGAATTGGGAAGTATGAGGCTCTTAATTTGTGCATTTCCAGGGTTTCTTTGTCTATTCTGGGTCCCTTGCGATTTTGTACAAGTTTTGAAATCTGCCTGTCAGTTTCTACAAAGAAGTCTGCTGATATTCTTAGAGGATTTGTGTCGAATCTATAGACAAGTTTGTGGAGTATTGCCATCTTAGCAATGTTAACAAATCCACCTACCTATCTACCTGTCTGTCTGTCTGGTTTTTTATTTATGGTGGAGGTTGAACCCAGGGCCTTGTGCATGTGAGGCAAGCACTCTGCTAACTGATCTATATCCCCATCCTGTTAACAAATCTTTTTTTTTTTAATTGTAGATAGACATAATGCCTTTATTTATTTATTTATTTATTTTTTGTGGTGCTGAGGATCGAACCCAGGGCCTCACACGTGCTAGGGGAGCACTCTACCACTGAGCCATGACCTTATTCCCTGTTAACAAATCTTAATAAACCTTCCAGTTCATAAGCATCAATACTTTTTTATCTATTGAGATATTTGATTTCTGTCAATAATGTTTTATAATATTCTGAGTGTAAGGGTTGCATTTTTGTTGTTGTTGTTAAACTTGCTCCTAAATATTTTTTTTGTTACTGTTGTGAATGAAATTTTTTTTTTTTTGGGGGGGGGCAAACCTATTCTTTTTAAAACTTCTTAGCCTTTCCTGTAACACATTGATCTCTGACCTAGGACAGATGTGTCTGATAGACACGCCTTATGTTAGCAGTCTGACAATCATCTGCTCATCTGGCCTTGAATTTCTACTTCTTAAGATTTTTTAATAAGTGCTTCTACATTTGTTATAAAGGAATAATAGTGGATAATTGGAAATTAAATTTTCATTAGAATATTATATGACAGGGCTGGGGATGTGGCTCAAGCGGCAGCGCGCTCGCCTGGCATGCGTGTGGCCCGGGTTCGATCCTCAACACCACATACAAACAAAGATGTTGTGTCCCCCGAAAACTAAAAAATAAATATTAAAAAATTAAAAGAAAGAATATTATATGACAATATTTCTCCACCCTGTATGAAGTTCATTTTTAACATTTTAACAGAGAAACAGCCAGTCAAAACAAGTGCTCTTAACCTAAAGATAGATAGTGCACAATTACCTTTCTGATTGCTTCTTGCCCTTCTCATTCCTTTCTCCAAATTTCTAAATTTTTTGTGAATGGTATGGAAGTCTATTTATCATTAGAAACCATGGTGATGCTCTATATAAGGAGTTCTGAAATGGTCCTATCACTGTGATTTGAATCCTGGCCCTGTTACTGATAAAGTAAGCCTGTGAAGTTTGTGTGAAGTTATGTATTTGGAATCCTTTTAAACTCGAGTTCTGTGAAAGTATGCCAGTATGATGCAGTAGATAGCTTTTCCGTTTCCCTCTTTTAGAGAACTGAATATTTGCAGTTGTTTAATTTGTATTGTGTATGAAAGCAGAGTAGCAGTTTTTGGAGTGTCATTCAGTGAGAGAATTTATTGTAATTAAAGAGACAAACTACAGCTAATTAAATACATTAAACGATCCAAACTAGGACACTTGTGAAAATGAAGTAGGGCACTAATCATACCAGGGCAACACAGCTGTCTTGTGGACATCTGGTCACCATACCTGAAGACCATCTGTTACTGTCAGGAAAGGAACCTTGAGTTATTCAGAACCCATGCAGAGTTTATTAGAAGTGTAACTGCCTTGTATCACACATACCCCCTTTCTTTTTCCACTTTATCTTTTGTTGTTGATGGTGATGGTTTGCTGCTTTTCCTAGAGGTTACAACCATTGCATTTCCCTTGGGCCCTGGTAGACAGTACAAATATCTGGACTATCCTCAGACATTCTGTTATACTTGGCCTGGGAATAGAGTTCAGATAGCATCTATTTTGGTTAGGAAGATCGTGTAAATTGCATTGAAGTTGAAGTTGACAATAAAACTAATAATATTTTAAAGTGAGTAGCATATTCTCAAATAATCTCTGTAGGAATTATCTGCTTTGAAATTATATTTCAGAGTCTGTCGAATTTTTAAGTAATTTTAGCAATAATTTAACATGAGCCAAAGCAATTTTGGGTCATCGTTTTTAAAGTTGTTTATATTTCGATCTAGACAGGTCATTTGACAAACCATTTTGTAAATGTTTTAATGGAAGCACATTGAGTCATTGCTGTATCATCCTTGGCTGCTTTTCTGTTGCAGTTGCAGAGTTAAATGGTGGGGACAGAAACCATTAGGCCCATCAATAAAAAGTTATCTGACTGCTGGTCCAGATAATGATGATGGATTCAGGATACTTAGGACTTTTTAAATTATTACAAAAAACATGAATTGATATCTAAAATTGATTTTAAGTTTTTTTTTTCCCTCCTCCCTTCTTTCTGTCACATACAGATGACTCACCTCCAGCAGAAAGGGAACCAGGAGAAGTTGTGGACAGCCTGGTAGGCAAACAAGTGGAATATGCCAAAGAAGATGGCTCGAAAAGGACTGGCATGGTCATTCATCAAGTAGAAGCCAAACCATCCGTCTATTTCATCAAGTTTGATGATGATTTCCATATTTATGTCTACGATTTGGTGAAAACATCCTAGATGTCATCATGAACTTTGCCAAATTTGTGGAACTATTAAATGTATAATTTGTAGACATAAAGACTTGATTGCTTTCCAGTTTAATGAAAGCTTAAATGTCCCTGCGAACCCACAATCTCTGCCAGCAGAACTGGTTTTGTTCTGAATAGTACAGATTGATGTGAACACAAAGCATTTTGTGTAAGGAGGACTCCTCATAAGAAGTCTGTTGGGAGGGGAGTTACAGGCAAGTTTGGTAAAAATTAAGCTAGTATCATAGTCATTTAAATCTGTAATAGATCCTAACCATTTCCCCCTTCACTCTAACACTGTCTTATTCCACTGCCACAATGCAAGCATAGTTTGGTATTTTTGTTACTGCCTTTTTTGAGATAATGTGTATCGATATTTACTTGTCTCTATGTATCTGTGTGCCTGTGTGTATAATATGCATATGCACACACAGGGGTCCACGTGCACACGCGCGCCACTGGCAGTCCTTTCCTTGTGGATTGGGATGGGGGTGATACTGTTTTCTCCAGTTTAACAGGAATGCTTGACATAAGTCAATCATATTTATAATATTCCTGCTCTTTATTTAAAATGAAATTGAGGCACAGGAAGCATATAGGGATGTTCAAGTTGTTTTGAAAGTCAGAAGTTCAGAGCACCTTTTCAGTCTGGAGGCTTTAAACCACAAGTCCAAAAATGAATTACTTTTGAACAGTTAATGACCCACATTAGAATTTGATAAACTGGTGAGAAATCTGGGTAAAAGGCTGCCTTTAATTCTAAGCTTTGTAAAAAATTCTGTTGTTTACATTTTAATTATGAATACTTTCAGCAAAGCCCAGGTCCTTGGTTCACATGGTATAATGTAGGTGTGTTTTGGAAGGCATATTTTGCTTTGTTATTTGACACCAGTAATCTTAAATTTAGTACATGGATTTAAAGGCACAGTACATCAATGGTTTGTGAGTATGTGGTAAATTCCTGGAAGAACAGAGCTTTTATATTAGAAGTGTAAGTTTTAAGGATGGCCTTGTTGCCTTCTAACGAGTTCTCTGGGACTTTCTAATTTTTATTACTATTATTGATGATATACAGTTATGATCAGAAGGTTTCTTCTGTCCCCTGTCTCTTCTCCACTGCTTTTTCCCCCTCAAAAAATGTCTGGACAAATAACAGCTTGATCTCTTGACATCTTTTATGGTGGTGTATGTTCTTACTTCCAGGGGTGCTGTCAACGTGGGTTCTTTCCCTTCAGTGGCCCCTCGGGGTTTGCATGTCAGTGATGTGTCACCATAGAAAGCCCAGTCATCTGCCTTGGCTTGTGAGTGTGATAGCAGCCCTTCACCACAGAGTCCTTTTGTGGTTTATTCCTGTAAGGTTGTTTGAAACTGAAATAGAATCGCAAATGTGGTTGGTTAATCAGCCAAATGGCTACTCTCCCTTTGTTTTCAAAGAACCTGGTGATTTGACAGCCAGGGTAAAGGCAGTATGTGAAACCGGTCTCTAGTGGAAACCTTAACCTGCATTTTGGGCAGAACCTACGCGTGCATGCTGTCAGCCAAACACCAGAGGTTTTTGAGGGGCCTGAACGATCTCTGTTGGGCTGTTCTTGATGTTAGAAATCATTCCGTAGCCTCACAACGCATGGTTTGCTCGATGCCCTTTTTAGCCTTCATGAGGGCTTGTGCCTTGTGCTTCTGGATGGTAATGACTGCTCACCATGTGAACACAGTACCTCAGTTTTCTTCTCTCCCTGGCTGTAGTTGCCCTGTGCTCAGGACTTCACCACAGGCAGCCAGGGACAAGCTTCTCAAAGCATTGTGATACCCTAGTCATAGATGCTTTCTGTGCGTATGTGAGCAGGTGTCGTCCTGCAGATTTGCTGTTTTTCCCCTGCATGTAAATCTCAAAGCTGAGCCTGGCTCCCAGAGCCCCATACTGACATTTGTGGCACAAGTCCTCTAGTGTGTCCAGCACGCACAGACAGTGTGCAGAATATGGTGCAGTGACTTCAGGCCGGAAAATAAAGTTCCTTTTGAAGTGTTCTGAGGGTTGGGTCAATTGAAACACTTCTAGCATTACCTAATGACTTGCATTGTGGTATTTTCTGCAAGCTGCTTTAGCGACTTTAATATACCCACGAACTCCCAGTCTCTAGAGGAATGCAACATGATGATAATGATAAAGATAATGTTTTTAATCATTGTTCCATTTGTTGCCTTTGGGGCTGAGGGAAGGGGAAGGGTTTTTTGTTTGTTTCTGTGTATGTTTTTTGGTTGTTTTTCCATTTTTTCCCCATTTTTTAATTTTTGTGGCTTACACCACACTTAACGACGCTGTGACTAATTCTGCTCCCACGCCCACTTATCTTGGGCTTCGTCTTAGGCTCATGTTTCAGATCTGCATGCATTGCTTGCATTTTTCTGGTATCTGAATGTTGGTTCCTTGTTCTAGGAATTCAACATTAATTTCCAAAATTTTCATGGGACTTGTGAAAACACAAGACATGACTATGTATAAAATTTATTGGCCTTTCTCATTTACCTGCTCTAGTATTGTGTCGTGTGTGCGTGCGTGTGTGATGTCAGGCTGCCACGTAAAACTTCAGAGAACCGTAAAAGCAGACCATCCTTTTTTGCATGCTCTATTCTAAGTAGAATGTTCAATGTAATAACTAAAATTGCATGTTAAAGATATTTAGGTTTTGTTTTCTTTCTTTTTGTTTTCTTTCAGTTTCCTGTATATTTGCTTACTGTGCTGTTCTAGTGGTTGTAGGATAAAAATGCACTGGTGAAGCAAATGTAGTGCCAACAGAAGGTGATTTTCCAGTTGTATATGTCATGCAGCATTTGAAGGGACTGTGCATTCTTTAAAAAATCACAGTTACTTCTAAATCAGATTTCATTTCTATTCTTGTTTTATGTGCCAAACCCCGAAGTGCATTGGGCTTGAATCTCTGAACACTGTAGACCCATTTGAAGACTGTTCTGATTGTCACAAATTGTAGTGCCTGAAAACACTCTTAAACTGATTGTCTTAAAAAAATGAAAGTTCTCCAAAGACAAAACAGGAACAATTATTATGACTAATTTTAATGATTGAAATGACTGTGGTTCCTTGGAAATGCTGCGCTCTTTGTATTCTCCACCATTAGTGCAGTTTGAATGAATGTGTAGAGTTCAGAGGTCTTCGTGTTCACATTTTAAAACTAGGTAAATGACCTCATCATTCGAGCTTGAATTCATTTTTAATTTTAATTTTATTTTATACAATGTGTAGACAGTTCCCTGTTCTCTGCATTTAGAAGTATACACAATATAAATCTGTTAATTCTGTAAGTAATTTTTATAATTATGATGTAACTCTATCCTATCCTTAAAACATTTAAAATAAACCCTTTATGTGCAACTTCTGACTGTAAATTTTGTGCTCATGAGCAAAATGTGATGTGTTAAACCTGCTACTAAGAAATATTTTTAAGCCAAATAACCTTTTTTAACGTGTAAATGTCAGATATGAATAGAAACAAAGAAATAGAAGTTTTGTTTGATAACATTCAATAATACTTGAAAGCCTGGGGGCAGTAATCAATATTGCAGGAATTTTAATTTAACAATAGTTTAGGATTTATCAATAATAAATTTTTGGTTTATCATAATTTTAAACAATTTTAAGTAGAATTAAGTAATGTGTATTTTATACATCATATCTATTCTTTATTTGAATATACCTTTATTCATATTTAGATATATCTTTATTTATAATTAAAAATCCATGTGAGACTCTACAGTCAGTCCACCGTGCTAAGGATCAAGAAATGAAGGTGATGTTAACACCTATGTGTGTTTTGTATTTTATCTTGCTAGTTTTATTCAGTAGGTTGAATACAGAGTTTATGATATGCACTTTATTTAGATTCTTTTTTTTTTTTTTTTTTGAATCTTTGTCTGGCCAAAGGACTTAATGCTGAAGGCCAGGTTAGGGAGGTCACCTTTTCCCTGCTTTTAGGAGAATGATCTGTACTTGATGAGGGATAGATGTGAACCTGAGTTTCAGGGCCCTTGGATTCTAGGCTTGTATTGGTATGACAGTTCTCACCCAAGACCACAGGAGCCTCTGAATCAGGTGGAGGGCAGAGTCCACCTGGCTTGAGGAGTGAAGGATACAGGGAGGTTGGGGTGCACAGGTGCTCATCTCAGTCTAGATTCCCTGGCCTTCCTTGCTGAGGGCACATTAGTCATTGTCTGGTGTCTATTGAAGGCACAGCTTAGTGTTTCCTAATAAAGTAACAAAGCTTAGTCTGAAGGGTGAAATTTGATGACTGGTATATATGGGACAGTTGGAGCGATGGACCCTCCTTTTTGAAATTTCTGGTGTGGTAAAGCTCAGTGATAATAAAAGAATTTGACATTGATAAAGCATTAGTAAATGCTTAATAAGTACCTTACTAAGCATGTGCTGCACATTTCATTGTTAGTTTCTAGCATTTCAGCATAGAGGATACCACTCTCCTCCTGCCTTATAGGTGAGGATTGGGAGGGGACTGGAGGCTACTGTCCGGGATTACAGGGGCAGCGGGAACTCCACCCCTCTTGGCTTTATACCGTGAATGGCTCTGTGGATGCCTAATAGTTAAATTAGTTCAGTGGGATTTTTGTGTGTTAAAAAAGTTAACTTAAAAAAGTTCATTGGAATGATTTGAATAATCCATCATGTAATCACCATGAAAAATGTTTTGTAACCCTATTTCATGAGTTAAATAGCATGAAAGTATTTTATTTCCAAATTGAGCCTCATAGAAGGTTTTACGTCAATCACTAGAATATAGGTGTCTGTTTATTGTATACTAAGAATTACAACTGGTTCCAAAGTTACTCTTTAAAGAAATTAATGTCTTTATAAATCCCGGGTTTCTTAATGTACATCTTATTTTTACAGTAATTGATTTGCCCTGTGTCTCATAATTCTAAGTTTATGGACTGCAGAGTTTCAGAGAATTTAGTTAGTCTTTATTTCTCTGGTCATATCTAGTCTCCTCTACCCTTCTGGTTGTGACTGGTGTTAGTAAACCAAGTAACAGGTGGTCTTGGTATTCTCTTGGCATATTAAGTTTGCCAAAAAAAAAATGGTAGTGGCATTTTCTCTGCTTAATTTTTAAGCCAGGACTGTGGGCCATTCAGTGTGTCTGCCCTTGCCAGCTCTGACATGGGTACCCCTGCATCGCCTTATCACAGTAGCTGACTGGCCTTACTTCTGGCTCTACTTTATTATCTTCCTTTCCCTGCCATTACTTTGAATTTGTGCATCCTGGGGAAAGCAGTATGAGTCAGCCAAGCAAAGATAAGAAGAGCCATCCAGCCTGACATCCTAGATATAAGAACAATAAACAGTATTGTTACATGAGATTTGGTGTGGTTTTCTTGCATTTGCATTGCTGTGACCTAGCTTATGCACATGTGAACTCCCTACCTAAAATCCTTCATAAGATAGGCTGCTTGTATGCAACTTTAGAATACTGTTTTTGTGGCAGAAATGTTGAAGCAGATCATGAAAGGTTGTGAAAGGACAGAACACCTCTTTTAATTCTACTAAGTTAACTTTTTTTTTTTTTTGCAATTGGCAGAAGGGGGATTTATTGAACCAGCATGCTCGGGCTCCGTGCCCACTCAAGAAGGGAAAGCAGCCCAGAGCCCCGAGCAGGGGCTGAGCACTGCTTAAGTACACTTTTTGGGGAGGGCGGAGGGCCTTGTATACATCAGAACAAATCATCATTAGGCGCGGGAAAATTGAATAACAACTCCTAAACATGATTGGTTCATTCATTGGCGGGAACAGGTCAGGCTGGAGTGATAGGTCATTCCTAAGGAGGGGGTTACATTTAAACTGATTGGTCCAGGCCCTGCAATGCCTACGTGCGACCACACAGAGCCTTTATTAAACAACCAAATAGTCAGGGGAAGTATTTACTGGGCAGTTCCCAAGCATTGTCTCAACAGCTACAGAAATTTCAGGTTTTGCAGGTAGCATAGAAACCTAACAATACCTAATACTTTACATTTTAACTCAGACCTTGCAGCTTAGAAACTTTACAACACCCGGTCTTTTACCCTTTAACTTTTACGCTTTAACTTCAATTTCTTTTACCCTTACATTCCCCACTCCTTTTTCTGACTACTTTTAATCTTAAAAGTAATGCATCACAATTATTGAAGGGTTTCACATTTCATGAGTTGTTTTGCGTTCCCTGGAATCATTTTCAGCAAGGCCTCCATTTTAGATTTCACTCGGTATTAGACCCCGATTTATCTAACTACACTTACTACCTAACTTAAAATCTGGCTTTATTCCCCCCTCTAATTTGGGAACTCCTCACTGCTGTAAGGAAGGGGGGGGCGAAGAGAATCTTTCTGGCTTCTTCAGGCTAAAAAGGGACGGTGTGGGGCAAGCAGTTTGGAGTCCCCCTTTAGTAATCAGCATTCTGAACTGTCTTTACATATACACTGTAAAATTAGCTTTAATGCTCTTTGCCTTGAACTTGTCTCCTCCACCTTGGTAAGAAATTTGATAATTGCTTTCCACCGTGTCTGCCTTTCATACATGCCTAGGTGTGAGGGTCTCTGGCATTCACTAGAAAAATGAGGAAAGTCCCTGCTGACTGCTAAAGAGGGAGGAAATTGCAATAGGTCTTATCCTGTATTGTGTTTACTTTGTGCTGGTTTTGCCGGGGCACCTGATTTTAACAAAGTGTTGCTCTAAGTTTTTCTGTAATTCTATGGTAAAATAGTTCTAACCATGTGTGTTTTCTTAATTTAACCTAAATCTGATAGATCATATTAGGAAGGACAAAGTTGTGGTCAATTTTAGAATATTCCTGCAGAAGTGAACAGTGTGTTAAATTCAAAAAAGATGAATTGAGATGACTGACTTCACAATGTGCATCATATCAGGACTGGAATCATCTCTGAGTACCCTGCAGAGGGTAGAGATTACTGGGGTCTGGGGGTGGGGTGTATCAGTGCATATTAAATGAGTGTCTGTCTGTGGGTAATAATCACATCCTGTTACCTAGGTGGCCATTAGTTTATTATAAAAAATGCATTTATCAAAAAATGCAGAAATGGTTTAGCCATTATCAGTGATGAGTGAGTGAGTGTGTGTGTGTGTGTGTGTGTGTGTGTGTGTGTGTGGTGTATTGTTAATTATATCCTTAATGAGTGTCATATTCAGTTTAAACACACCATGGTCTAAAGAACTGTTTCTGTATAGTACTGTGCACACCATACTTATTCAGGCTGCAGCATCAAAGTTTCACATCGACAGCTTGAACATTAAACATTTATTCTTTGGAGTCTGGAAGGCTGAGATCAAGGTGCTGGTAGTGTTGGTTTCCTCTGAGGCCTTTTGGGGACTTGCAGATGGCTATCTTCTTGTGTCCTCACATGAGCGTCCCTCTGTGTGCATCTGTGCCCTAATCTCTTCTAAGAAATCTTATTTTAGATACCTGCGATTGAACCAAGGGGCTCTTAGTCACTGAGCCACATCTCCAGAGCTCTTTTTTGTATTTTATTTAGAGAGAGCATCTTGCTGAGTTGCTGAAGCTGGCTTTGAACTTGTGATCCTCCTGCCTTAGCCTCCCTAACTGCTGGGATTACAGGCATATGCTAGTGTTCCTGGCCATTTTAGTTTTTGTCATTCTATCATTTGTTACTTTCTGATATGGATGTGTAACATTGGTCCCCACATTCTGAGTAAAGCTAGCTACTTGACTTGATTTGTATCACACTCACTCTATTTTAATGTATACTCAACTACCAAGATTTGAGAGTGACTTTCAACGCTATGTGTAAAAATGTACTGTTACTCCTTCATATGGAGCTTTGTAAAATGGTAGAGGTTGGTTGGCCTCAAGTGGCCAGGCAGGAAGACTCCAATGTTTGATCTTTCTGAGAAAGTGAAGGTGGTTGTTATTTTTCTCTAGGACTGACATTTTGGGTAACATTTCAGACCTGTAATTGGGAAAATGTAACTGGAAGTCAGGGTTTAATTAAACTGGTTTATAGTGGAATTTCAAATGTCAGTATCTTCCAGGTTTTTAAAGTCCAAGGTAACCTAGTTTGGCTTTTTTTTTTTTGGGGGGGGGTACTGGGGATTAAACTTGAGGCTCTTAGCCACTGAGCCACATCTCCAGCTATTTTTGTATTTTATTCAGAGACAGGTTCTTGCTAAGTTGCCTAGAGCCTCACTAAGTTCCTGAGGCTGGCTTTGAACTCAGGATCCTCCTGACTTGGCCTCCTGAGTTGCTGGGTTACAGGTATGTGCCACTTCTACTTTGGCTTTAATGCTATTCAAATAGCAGCAAAAATATTTATTTTATTGAATATATTTTCTAAAGATTTGAATGTGCAAGTAATTTTATAAGCCACCTAAAAATCTTAACAAAGTGATATAAATAGTTATTTTGCCCTTGCAAATTACCCATCATTTAATTATGACTTCTTAGTTTGTCATGTTGAAGATTGCCTTTTCTAACCAGGTAAATGTGAACTGACATGGTATTGCATCACCAGCCCTCAGAGAGGCAGTTAACAGAAATGGTTTCTAAAATCCATAGTCACAAAATTTCATAATACTTTAAATTTGACAATTAGTGAAGTTCTCTGGGACTTGGGACTTGGGAGATGCTGTGCTGGGGACTTTGCAGATAGATTGATAAGGTCTGAGTTACAGTCTGAAGGACGAGTCCTGGACAGAGATTTTGGAATCTAGAGTTATTTTATAATATCTCTATGTCTCAGTTCTTTCCTTGTAGCATTTTTAATAATAATATTTTCTAATTTTTCAGAAGCATTTTGGAAAATGAACTTTTTTCTCAAATAATTTGTCAGAATCAATGAAAACCCTTATTGCCTATAAAACTGCTAAGATGGCTGGTCACAGTGGCATAATCCTATTCTCCCAGCTACTAAGAGTCTGAGAAGGAATGATCACAAGTTTGAAGCCAGCCTGGGCAACTTAGACTCAGAGGGAAAAGTGACTGGGAAGACTGGGAAAGTAGCTCAGCAGGGGAGCATCCCAGTGCTGCCAGAGGAAAGAGGGAAAGGAGGGGGCAGATGTTGACAGGCTCTTGTCTGTAAGTCACTGTTGTTCTGAGTAAGGCCATTGTAAGCTTAACCACTGCCAGCTGTTTAGCCAGGTACTTTCACTATGGATTCCTTAAAATCAGCAGTGAATCAGTCTTTGGACTGGGAACATTAGGACAACACAGACATGTTTTACTTAGCACCATATATCCTCACAGGCCCCCCCCCCCCCCCCCCCCCCCGCTTGTTGGAGTATGATCCTTTAGGCCTTTTAATAAAATTTGTGAATCCAAAGAGTAGTATGGTATAACTTTTAGGAACAGAAAATAAAAGTAAAATATAAATCACAGCATATTCTCAGTTTACAGTCACAGTTCTCCCAGCTGGCCATTATTGGACAGAATGTTCATACTTTGAAATCCATCAAAGCTTTCTAAAAAGCCCAGAAACGGCACAGGTGCACCTTCTGCCTTGGAGCAGGACCCTTTGGCTGTGACGGAACATTGACTTGTCAAGCACTGTGCTGCTCCTCAGGTTCGATTGCACAGTCCTTCAGTTTTATTATGAATGAAAAGGTGAATTTTCAGTTCACTTCCCATTACAGTCAGAAAAATGCGAGAACCTGGCTAGTTTCTATGTCTTACTATTTAAAGTTTCTTTAAACTCTTCTGCACCTGCTTTCTTACCCTGTAAAGCTGCTCTGGGTACCACGTGTAGCTGGAATAGGAGGAGGTGCCATGGTATGATTTGGCTGGATACTGTGTTCAAGGTGATTGGATGAACTGCCCACTTAGAGGTCTGTGTTCTTTTCTCTACTGCCTGTGAGAAGATGCTAGCTTGATCTTTCTAATGGGATACTGTGAGATTTAACAGAGTAAAACAAACAAAAACTGCTGAATTTTGATGGAGAAAACCCTACTAGAATGTGACTTCAGTGAACCAGAGTATTTTAGTGTTCTCTTAACACTGTAGAAAGAATGCTAGTGTTGATGATTTTATGCTGATCCTCCCCACCTGGAGTTGGTATTCGAGGCACTTGTTAATAACCGATTTATTCTGAGGCTAAGTTGTTGATTATTTCCAAGGAAAAGGGTCTTTTTATAACTAAACATTATATCAGATGTGAAAATCATCATGTCTGTGAATTAAAGTAAAATTGTCTATGAGTTAAAGTAAAGTTGTCATACCTTTAAGGATCCTTACTAAGGGTCATGAAATACATAACTGTATATATTTTTTTTAATCTTCAAAGGCAAGATTTTAAAACTCCTGTCTCATGAATATTTTCAGACTATTAAGTTCTAGTTCATTGTTTGAGTAGTACTATCTAGAGTTAGTGACATTTTGAAACATGCTGGGTTTAAGTGAGTTTGAGAAGAAAATCCCTGAAAAGGGAAATGGGTGGGGATGCATTGCTAAGGAAAGGAATAAGTTAATTCATGCTGTGCCTTTAAGCATTAAAATAAATAAATGCTCTGGGCAAATTCATGTGAAGTTCAGCAGAAAGTCCATCTTTAAATAGGTCTCCAGGTCAGGCAGTTGGTGGCACTGAGATCGATAGGCTGGTCTTCTTTCCCCCTGGCCGCCTTCATATGATGCTCTCACCTAAGGCAGAGTTGTTAAATACAGCATTTCCCATATGTCATGGTTGGTATTAACATGCCACCTGGGTATTGCCATCCTCACCTATGGAGGTCTCCAGGACATCTAAGGAGGAATCCTGGCCTTGTGGCCAGGAAGATTCTAGTCTCTGGTGCAGCAGAAACACAGATCTTGACAGAATGCATCCTGCTGATCCTCAAAGCTATTCGCTGAGCTGAAAATCCTGCTGCCACCCACCCCCTTGATGACTAGGAGGAGGAACCAGGAAGCCCTGAACTGGCTACAGTCAAATTCCTGCTGTGGGTGGTCAGGAGGACCCTGAAGAAAGGGGCTCACAGAGGAGCCACTTTTGAATTCTGCATCACCATGTCACCACCTTGCAAATTGACCCAGTGTGACCCCCAAATGAAGAACAAGTTTTTGTCTTGACAGTTGGGAATGTTTTGTTGGCAGTTAAAACTTTTTAAAAAGGACATGAACTCATATAAGCCTTTCCAGAAAACTGACTTGTTTATCTTAGATCCTTAAAAGATGGCATTTTGTGCCCAGTGAGGTGGCATACGCTTGTTATCCCAGGGGCTTGGGAGACACAGGCAGGAGGATTGTGAGTTCAAAGCCATCCTTAGCAATAGCAAGGCACTAAGCAACTCATTGAGACCCTGTCTCTAAATAAAATTCAAAATAGGGCTGAGGATGTGGCTTAGTGGTTGTGTGTCCCTGAGTTTAATCCCTGGTTACCACCCCCACCTCCCTATGATGGCATTTTGTCTGGTCCCCTCACCGCATCATTGCCTGGTACTGTGCTTCTGATTCCCAATTAGGTATTTGTTCCTCTGGGATAAAAGGGGAGTGAGGATCTCTGAGACAGAAATGCATTGTGCATTTTTTTGTTATCAAAGATGGATGGTTTTAGGAATGATCAGCAAGTGTGCCAAATTGTCAGTGCTGACCTGTGCTGGTCCAGTCTGAGTGTGGCATGAGAACCAGTCTGCACATCAGGGTGCGGGTTACTGGTGGTGCAGATTCCTGGATGTGGTGGTTTGTGTGTCCCTGAGGCGTTTGAAATGTAATCCCTACTATTGGGGTGAAAGCTTAAGTCTCGCCGTGGTTTTTAAAGTTTGGATCTTTAGGGGAAGTGATTAGGATTTGATAAGGTCATTCATTATGGGTGGAGACCTCATGATTGAATTCTGGTGCCTTTATAAGAAGAGGGAGAAAGATACCACAGGAGATGCACGAGAACTCCCTGTCACATATCACCTTGGGACTCTGCCAGCAAGAAGGCCATCACCAGATTCAGCCTTGGGACCAGAACTGAGAGCCAAAACGAACGTTAAATATTTTGTTACAGTAATGCAGAGGGAATTAATATGAACATGTTGGGCTACGTGTAGCCTGAAATTGAGGCTCAGGTTACTACAATTTAAGAAGCACTTGCCCCACTCCTAAGTAATTTTGTTGGGGGCGACCTACCAGCTCTCAAGTTGGAGACTCGCCATCACTCAAGTTTGTGACTCACCACCTTGGCTTAGGGATAGTTAAAAGTCATAGAGGTGGTTTTTTTTTTTTTTTTTTTTTTTTTTTAATGTGCAAAGCTGTATCTTGGATGAGGTGGGAACTTGATCTGCAAACTATCTAATGACCTTGACCTGAATCTTTCTGTTTTACACCTCTTATATCAACATAAGAGTCTTTTTTAAAATTTTTTTAATATTTATTTCTTAGTTTTCGGCAGACACAACATCTTTGTTTGTATGTGGTGCTGAGGATCGAACCCGGGCCGCACCCATGCTAGGCGGGCGCACTACTGCTTGAGCCACTTCCCCAGCCCAACATAAGAGTCTTATTCCTTAAAATTATTGGAACTGTGGAAGAGATCCAGGCTGTGAGCTTACAGTTCTGTGTGTGTGTGTGTGTGTGTGTGTGTGTGTGTCTTCTGGGCCTCTCAGATTCTCTGTCATTCGGCAGATGGGGTACTGCCTGGGTTTCACCTGTCGGTGAGTCAGGCTGGGCCAGTTCTCCTATAACCCCTGCAAGGTGTTGCTTGTGGGCCTTTGTCCATTGATAAGGGTTTTCCCCTTAGGCTTCCGTGTCCACTCAATGTCGATTGCTTATCAGAAACTGTTTAGTTCCTGAAAGGATACAAAAAGAATCTGAAAAAATAGAAAATGCCATAGGACAGAGAATCACTTTGTACCAAAATGAGCTTGACTTTGCAAGATAACCTGCTTTTGACATGAAACAAGCACTCTTTTTTTTTTTTAATTCCTGGTGACTGGTTATTGCTGATAAGAATTGAGTGCAATAATAAATCCAAAGTGGCTGGCACACACCAAGTTTTCAATAAAGGTACATTTCACTCCCCCAAGCATTCAGAATCAAATGCATTGACGTGTTTCAAAAACTATGATAATTATTAATTATAAATAATAATTATTATTTGTGAATGCCTCGTAGTTGACCTCAGAATATCAGTCCCAGGAACAGAAGAGAAATATCCTCTAGTCATGAGGTGGGTGTATTTCTAATGTAAGTCCACTGCATATTGTTCTTGTGGCTTATTAATGTGGTTAAATTCTTCCATATTCCATATTGCCCCAACCCCCCAGGGCCTCATGTGTGCGGGGCAAGTGCTCTACCACTGTGCTACACCCCTAGAAGCCCTCCATTCCATGTTCTTGATGGAACAAAACCTTCAGCTGTCTTCATCAACTACTCTTGCGGTATAAGTTACTAGATGAGCTTGTGGGCCCCTGTCAGCTCCAGAACAACCATTTTTTTTTTTTTTTTTTAATATAGAAGTGTCTCATTGTGCTTCATTGCTTTTGTGCTCATGTGTCACAGGAACAAAACTGTATCTGGTCATAATTCGTTTGTTGGGTGCACTGGGGTTTCTCTGCACAACAGCTCTAGCTGTAGGTGTCACAGAGTTCCAGTTTGTTATGAAGTGGCAACTTGGTCTGCAGTATATCAAAATCATGACATGGGTGTATGCTGAGACTTTTTGCAGTCTGATTACTGGGCTCTACTTCTGATTTTTAGCATAGAAGTGTAATATGCTCTGTCACTTTGCCATGTCTGAGATGCAGAGTTTGATTTGGGTAATAACAGCCCCTTTGTTTTATATTCAGTTCCTTGTTACCTTGCTCGAAGGGATTTACTGGTAAATACTGTAATAAGTGACTATTCAGAGTACTAAAATAAGAATTTGAACTAGTATCCAGGAGCAGCCAAACATTTAAGGGAGAAGATAGAAAAGGTGGGAGGGCGTTCTTTCTGATGTGGTTGGTGCTTTGGGTGACATCCCTAAAGGTCAACTTGAAGAGTTTGGCCCCCTGGTGGCACTATTATCTTGACTTGAACCTTCCTGTTTAAAACCTCCAGGTTAGGTTTTTTTTTTTAAAATCAATATAATAAGTCTCTCTCTTTTTATTGATGCATTATAGTTTATTATAATTTATTCATTATGAAGGATTCATTATGCCATATTTGTACATTCACATAATTTGATTAATCCTAAATTACCTGTCCCACAGATTTTTTTTTTTCAAATTAATTATTAGGAATGGTTTACCTTTAAAGGCAGGGATTGGTGGTCATACTGTAGATCACTGGGGGTGTGCCCCTAAAGGACTGTGGGACCCTGATCTCTTAATCCTCTAATTTTGCTTCCTGGCTCGTGAAGTGAGCAGTGTTTGCTCCACCATCTGCTCCCTCTGTGATGTGATACCTCATCAGAGGCACAAAGAAACAGGGCCACATGATCTTGGACAGATCTTTATTCTGACATCTCAAGTATTTATAATACCTCAGGTAATTTGTCATAGTAATAGAACCTGACTAATACACTTACCGGTTCATTCTGTAAAGCGGTGTTATCCTGACACCAATGCTAGACAAAAATATCACAAGAAAACTACAGGCTAATATCCCCCAGAATATTACAGGAAAAGACCATGAACAAATCCAGTAATATATAGGAAGGTTTGGTACATGACCAATCGAGATTTCATATCAGAAAACCAATTAGTGTGTTACTACACACTTAATAGAGGACAGAGGCAGGAATCATTTCAAAAGATGGGCAAAGAGTATTGTACAAAGCCTAATACTTGTTAGGATAACTCTTGAAAAAAATCTGAGATACAAGAAATCTGCTTCACCTGATAAAAGACATCCATTAAAACAATGTGCTCACTTCATACTAGTGATGAAATAACTATGTGGTCAGGAATAAATCAAGACTGGCCACTTTTGACATCCTATTGTATTTAACCAAGGCATTCTAATGAGAAAAGAGTATCCAAATTGGAAAGGAAGAAATGAAATCCTCTTTATTTGAAGATGGCATGATTTTATACATAGAACTTCTTAAGGGCTACATACAATACAACTAGTTGAATAAAGTTACAAAGGACAAGCTCTGTATACAAAAGAGTAACCTAAAAAT
Source organism: Marmota flaviventris (assembly GCF_047511675.1). Lineage (NCBI taxonomy): Eukaryota > Metazoa > Chordata > Mammalia > Rodentia > Sciuridae > Marmota > Marmota flaviventris. The sequence goes on from NC_092513.1 coordinate 75,248,449, forward strand.
GAAGCTAACCTATACCTTCTCCAGCAGCATTAAAAGGTCAAAATACTAGGAATGGAACAAAAGCACATGAAAACTACAGACTTGCTGAGAGAAGTGAAAGAAGAGTGGATTGGAAGCCTCATTATTCAAATAGAAATTCCTGTCAAAAGCCCAGCAGGTTTTTTTTTTTTTTTTTGCAGGAATTAGCAGGCTGATCTTAACTTTTTTTTTTTGTTTGTTTGGCAGTGCCGGGTGTGGTGGTGGTAGGGTTTGGTGTGTTACCCAGCATCCCAGCCCTATTTTGTATTTTATTTAGAGACGGTCTCACTGAGCTGCTTAGTGCGCTTGAAAAAATGGTACATTTGGAGAACTTCCTGATTTTAAAATGTACTGCAGATCTATAGTAGTCAAGGCAATGTGGTTTTGGTATAAGGATGAATACACATAGTGAATAATATATTAAAAAACATACGGGAAATAATTGAAGGTTCTGAAATTGACTTAAGCGTTCATGGTTGATAGATGTTCCTTGGGGATGCCAGAGCGTTTCAATGGAAAAAAGATCACCCTTTCAACCAATGAGGGCAGAGAAATTGATAATTCTTGTGCAAAAGATTAATTTAAACCCATACACCTTCCACAAAAAAACGAGAACAAAGCTTAAGTGAGAATCTTCATGACTCTGGGTTTGGCAAAGATTTCTCATGTGACATTGAAAGCATGATCCATGAACTGTATAACATTAAGAGTGTGTATCATAAGCAATCTTTAGGAAAAAGACTTGGAGAAAATATTTACAAATCATAGATGAAGGATTTGTATACAGAATATATGAAGAACTCTTCAAGAATCAACCCAAGCAGAAGGTGGCAAAGTACCTGCAAGGTCATTTCTCTATAAAGAAGATAGACATGGCCAATAAACATGAAAGATGCCATTAGAGAAATGTAAATTACAATGAGCAATCCCTCCCCACTCACCAGAATGACTAATCCAGTGATAGGCACAATCCTTTGGCTGTTTCTTTTAAGGTTACATGTAACTTTGCCATATGACCCTAGATCCTAGGAATATAACCATGAGAATTGAAATTCTCTATGGAAAACTTGTAAACTAATATCTGTAGCCACATCACACAGTTCATATAGGTCTTTGCAATCAGATTTATAGCCCCCAAGTGGAAAAAAGACTCGAGTTTCTGTTAAGATGTGCTGTGACTGAGAAACACAAAGTGGCACAGCCTTGGAGTGAGATTCTGTCAGAGAAAAGGAATCAAGTGCTGCTACTGCAATGTTGGTGAGCCACCACAGAGAGGCCAGATGGAAAGGGCCACGTGTTGTGTGAAACCTCCTGAAGAGGAGATGAGTGATGAGTGATAGGCTGGGACTGGGAGAGAAAGGGTAGCTGGGTATTGGCCTCCTTTTGGGGATGAGGGAAAATCAGGTGTGACCAGGCAGGTTGGTGGTACCTATAATCCCAGCCACTCAAGAGGTTGAGGCAGGAGGATCACAACTTCAAGGCCAGCCTCAGCAACTTGGTGAGACCCTGTTTCTAAATAAAATAAATTAAAAAGTGGGTGGGGATGTGCTTAAGCACCCCTGGGTGTTCAATCCCCAGTACTCCTCCACCTCCACCCCCCAAAAGCAATGGTTGTACACCAATGTACTAAACTTCTATGGCATCTCTGTCAATCCTGCCACAACAAAGCTGCTCTCAACTACTAAGGTGTGAATTCTAGGGGGGAAAGGGAAGGAGGGGCTTGTGGTCCTGGAGCTTTGGGGAGGTGCCTTAGAATCTGGATTTCTAACAAGCTCCCAGGTGGTGTTTTGCCTTCTGTGAGGACACAGCTAGACCCTGAGCCTTGTCTTGCAGGATGCTGGTGTGTGTTTGAATGAGGGGATTCCCCAGAGCCAGCCTTGGTCATGACAGGGCCAGTGTGGTGCTCTGGTGGGAAAGCTGGTGACCAATGTCAGGGCTTCAGTCATGAAAAACCAAAGGGTTCTCTTTAGGAAATTAGCTGGTGGGGAACATAGGGGTCCGTGACAGGTGGGAGGAGGGCTGGGGGGCAGGAACCTGAGCCCTGCAGCTTGTCAAGTGTCTCTGAGTTCAATCCCTGGTACTCGCACCCCCATCCCTGACCCCCGTGCCCCCCCACCCCCCCCACCCCCGGCCAAAAAAAAAGACTGGTGAGGTGCTAGTGAGGATCCCAAGGAACGAAACCCTGGTACGTGACTGGCAGGATCGTCAAATGGTGCAGCTGCCATGGAAAAAGGTGGTCGCTCAAAAATGTCCATGTAGTTGCTCCGTGACCCTGCACTCACTCCTAGGTCAAGTGTAAACACGGCCACACGAACCCTGGCACACCAAGTCCACAGCAGCTTGATTCCCAGCTGCCTCAGAGTCAAACCTAGCCATGGGCTCCCCAGCTGGCGGATGGGCAGACAGAGTGTGGGGATTCAGGCTGGACCCGCACTGGGCCTTTCAAAGGACAGACCCATGGATCCCCGCCACACGTGGGAACCTGGCAAGTCTGTGGAAATGGACAGTGGGTCGGGGTTTCCCTGCACTGGGGAAGGGGCAGGCGGCGTCTGAAAATACTTTGAAGGGCTGTGGACACGTTTTGGAAATGTGTTGGTAGCAGCCTGTGGAGTGATCTGTAAGAAGGTGAGTCGTATGCTATGTGGGTGACATCGCAGCACCTAAAATCTTCATGATCTCACATGATCTCACCGGAACAGGGTGTACAGAGCATGCCGACCCGCGGCTGCCCGCGGTCCTGCACACACAGTGCAGAATCAGCCTGCAGGGCCCACAGGGCTGTGCTGTCCTCGTGCCCGTGTTCCTCTTCCCAAGTGTCCCGTCTCCTCGGGTGTTTGCCCTCATGTTCCAAGGCTTGCTGGGACCTTGTGCTAACCTCTGCTCTGTCCTGGTACATGGGGAGCAGGACATGCCAGGCAGCCTTGGGGCTCACAGTCTGGTGAGGAGACAAAAGGTGCCAGGAAGTCACAGCAAGATGTTGGGGAGGCGCTGGGCCAACCCAGACCCAGGCTGCCCGGGAGGAGGGGAATGCGGGGGGCAGGAGGTGTACTCTGAAACCTCCCTGGGGAGGTGACTCCTGAGGTGAGACTTGATGGGCTGTCCCAGTGGCAGCAGGGCCACGTGGCTGGACTCTCAGCTGGACAAGACTGTCCCCTTATTGACTAATTACCGAGAGACAGGGAGACTGCTCACCAAGGGTAACTGGGGATCCTAAGGCAACAGGAAGAGAATTTCACAAGGAGAAGAGTGACACTGGGGTGAGTTTGCAGTGCAGCGTGCTGTTGGCGGGCGGAAGCAAAGGGGACCGTGTGGGCAGAGGGACTGCAGGCCTGGACAGAGCAGCGGTGTCCAGTTTCCCTGGAGACCGTGGTGTGGAGAGACCCCGAACTCCTCTGAAGCTTGCCTCTGTATCTCCGTGACTCCGGGTCTCAGCCACAGTCTGCTTCATCTTCAGTGCTGTCATTTCAGACTGCGAGAGATCGGCATTTGATGATTTCAGAAGAGAAGTGTCTCCGTGAGTTAGAACAGCAGCCACTCAAGGAAGAGCATTGTCATAACCGTCGGCAGCTGTCCTCCAGAGAAGTGCTGCTTGGTGTCCATGGTGCTCTTGTCTGGCTCTGTCCTCCACCCACTGAATGGCTTTTTCTCTTCACTGCAGACTGTACCCAGCCACAGCCCCCTCCTCAGGAGGCTCAGTCCATAGAGAGTGGATGCAGAGAGCGGGCTGAGCTGCACGCGCTGCCATTTATACACCTACATGGAATGTAAAGATGAGTGAATGCATTGTGGTAACAACTAACGCTCATCAGCTGCTCTTGTGAAACATGCAGAAAAATGAAGGTGTCACTGTCTCCTCCAGAGGCCAGGTGGAAAGGTCAGTCTCCAGCAGAGGGCATTTAAGCAAGGACGAAGGTGTGCATTAGCTTGAGGAGCAGAGGAAGCAGCATGCGCAAAGGCCCAGGGGCACCACAGCACGTGGTCTGTTAGGTGAGCGAATCTGGAGGGTGGGCGTGCACCTGCTGGAATGAATGATGGGAGGGTGGGGCCAGGTGCAGTGTGACCTCACCTGTGAATTTAGGCATTGTATTTAATGTTATGGCATCAGTGTCCTCAGGCAGGGATGCCTGAAGAGCCACACCTGCTCATATGCCTGTGTGTCTCCCCCCCCCCCCCCCAATCTCTCTCTCTCTCTCTTTCTCTCTCTCTCTCTCTCTCTCACACACACACACACACACACACACACACACACGTGTGCACCTGGGCCTTGCGGCTCTGTTTTGACTCTCCAGCACATAGACCTCTAGGTGCCCTCTTGCTTATAAGGGCTCCCAGATGCCTGGCGTGGTGGAGCCATGTTCCCCCCACCCAGAGGCCCCTATGTGTCTGAGACTTCACCCAAGGGCAGTGCAAGGGTCTCGTGTGATTGAGTCATGGGTGTTGGAAGCCACTCTGTCTCTTAGAGTGACACCCCAGCTGCCATCTCACTGCCCGTGGAGGAAAACTGGCCTTTAGTGACCCACCTCTGTGAGCAGAAGGACCGCTGTAGGTATTGTTATGCGCTGCCAAAGCCAAACATGAAGTGACGTGGGGGACAGGGACAGGAGGACCCTCTCCTCTGCTCCGGGCTGTGTGGTGTGAACCTTGTGTGGTGTGTCGTCTGTGTGATGTGCATGATGTTGTGCTGTGTGTGAGGCTGTGTTGTGTGGTATGGGTAAGGGGTGCGCTGTGTGGTACCTGGGGTGTGTGCAGGAAAGGAGAGGGCATTTAGGGCACTGTTGTTTACCATCCGCTCTGGGATCCTGAGCCCCTCTGCAACAGCACCCTCTGGACCCTGCTCCCCCTGAGGTGGCAACCCCTAGCTGCAGAGTCGGTGTGGAGGGGGAGACAGGGCCACCAGGAACCCGTGGGAGCGCACAGGGCAAGCTCCTGATTTCTCGCCCAACAGTGGTTGACCTAGTAGGAAATGGTTTGAACGGTCAGTCCTGTCCTAATGGTCAGCCACCGTGTGCCCCGTCGCAGGGCGGGGGTCAGGCCTGGGGTTCCCCCTTGAAAGTGGGGCTGCTGCCTTCACTGGGGAGGTGTCATGAACTCCACCCAGGGAGCCCTCGTGGAGAGGCAGTGGCAGCTTGGCCCCGCCTGCAGCACAGCACGGGGGACATCAGGGGCACAACACGAGGCGAGGCATATCGTGTGGGATGTTTGCGGCATCAGGTAACAGATGTGGTTCACCTCCCACAACTAGAAGTCCACGAAAGGGTGGTGACTGGGACAGCACATCCGGGTCACCTGGACCCTTTTCATGAATTGACTGTGTGTACAATCTGATGACAGGATGGCACTGGTGTCACCCTAAGGAGGCCATTCTGTCTTGGGTCTGCTGAGGAGGAGGGAAATCCCTCCCAGGGGAACAGACTCTGCCTTCCTCCCTGTGCCCATTAGGAACCATTGCCAGCAAGACCCAGGAGCCTGGCCTCCTGCAGCTGGGCCTTCACAGGAAGGACCACACCCGTTCCTGGGTGGATCTCAACCAGCATGAAGGCAACACACACAGACACTCCCCCGTCCCACGCAGGATCAGGGGAGTGGTTTGCAGGTAGTAAGGGCAGATCATTATCACAAAGTTTACCATGGACCCTTGTGCCTGTGAGCCATTTAAAATGTATTTCTCATTTTGGGTCATGTTCCAAAGGCACTATCTTAATTAATCATTTTGCATATGCATGAGTCAACTATAACTCATTAACTAAATATCTGTTTTTGGCCTTGGCTCATTCAGAGAATTACACACCAAGGCGCGTCGGCGGTGCAGCTGGAAGCCATTGTTGAACAGTTGTTCTAGTGTCTGGATTCCAGGATAGAAATCATTGATTGGGGTGATAAAATTATCCCAGCTACCTTGCTGCCTGTGGACCTGAGCCGTGTATGAAGGGAGCTGCCGCCGTGTATGGCCACTGGACCTGGGAACACGGCTGATCTGAACAGAGAGGTCTTAAGAGGAAGACTCGGGTGTACAGTATCCATAACTGATCATTTAATGTAGGTTCACTGTTGATGGTCCTAACTACTAACATTAGGGTTTTCTATGCACTCAGGATGCCAGCAGGGAATTATCTCTAATGTCCAGCTCCAACAGGGGGTCTCAGGAGACAATGGATAGTGAGGAGTCGGCAAAGGGGGGTGGAGAAACAACACAGACACAAAAGTGAAGGTGCTGATCCCAATCTTTACTTGTGAAGTTCATCATATATACTTTTCATTTTGGCAGGCTCACAGTACTTTGTGGTTACAAAACAGGAATCATTATTCAAAGAAACACAATATTATGTAGCTACAATAAAATAAGAAGAATGTATCTTGGCTTATGCATAAGCAAGCATTTTTCCTTTCAATTCGCGTTTTGCTTTGAGCTGTTTCTGCTTAGTTAACTTTTAATAATAGTTAGAAATGTCCCAGACTATTGGCCTATACCTTGACTATTCTTACTTGACTTACTGACTAGAACCGGTGCCACGGTTACAGCAAGCAGTTAACTTGAAAAGAGAAGCTATTAATTTTAATCAAACAAAAGTAAGAGCACAAACCATTATACACAGGAACAAGAACAAGTTGCCCAGTGGTAAGCACTATTCTGTCTTTTTAACATTAATTATTCTTCTCTAGATTTTAATTTAATTTCTCAAAAACTTCCTTGACAGGAATACAGGGAGTTTTTCATTAAACATTAACAATATGCTCCACAGCTGAATCATTGCATTTAGAGCAAACAGATCTATTCTTTAAGAGTAGTTGCATTAATTTGGGAAAGTCATGTTTTTTCCTTCATACTTAATGGTCATATGAGAAATCGCAACTATACTTATTAAAGGAACACAAAAACAAACCAGCCCATTCCCAGAAACATACTGCGCTCCTCCAGAGGATGGACGCCTTGCACCATCCACCTCAGTAGGGCTTGCCTTTGCCTGAGTCAGGGGAAGGGCGCAGCGCTCTTGGTTCCCCTAAATGCTTTGTTCAGTGTGCCTCTTTTCCATTTGGAAGCCCCTGCCAGTGTCTAGAAGCTCCTGGTTTTAGTACAGAGCCCTGGGATTGGGCAGTGGACCCAGTCCAACGGCACTGGGCTGGTTTTGGAGCCCTGCAAATGGAATGGAAGCCTGCAGTAGCATCTAGTTTCATGAGATGCTTACGATTAAGCCCATTCAGGGCATTTTTGTTCACTTTCCATCTAGCATCCAGAGAAACGTGTCTGTGTGTTTATCTCTGTGTGCTGTTATATGGTTGTCTAAAAAAAAAAAAAAATACAGGCAGTGGGAAGCGGTAGAGAAATTAACTGAAATTCCCAATGGTTTGTTAATGCCACATAATGCTAGTGATTCTAAATGTAGAGGAGTCAGGAAAACAGTCACTGAGCCATTTTACAAAAAGGAGAATGTGAAATTACACTAATGCACATATTAATTCGGTGTTCTTAGAGGAAAACATCATTTTAAGTCCACATGCGGTATGCTATTTTCAACAGGAATTAAAATGAAATAAAGTCTACAGACAATAATTTGATGACCAAAACAGGTGCCTTGGTTCTTTTTAAACATCCTTTTTTTGTGGAGCAAACAATTGAAAAAATTCAATTTATCCTTCTGAGTGAGGACATCTTGGGCCTGTCCCACCCCGCTGCCAGTTGTCTGGCCTTGCATGCAGGTGACTGAAGCCCCTGCAGGTGAGGCTTCTCATTCATAGGGCCAGGTGGATCATGAGCCAGGAAATTGCCAAGGGTGGGGACAGAGGGACCAGCTAAAGGACATCCAGAGTGGCCATCGGCCAGATTAGGGTGAGGAAGGCCTCATGGCATTGACTAGAATAATTGGGGGACACCGGGAAGGGATATGGTTCTAAATGAATAGAGACCTAAAAAACAAAAATACCTAAGAAGAAAGAAAGAGAAGACTTCAGAAGCAGAAATCAAACCTAATAAGTAGACCTTGTTTAAATCCTAATTTGAGCAAATCAATTATTAAAAACATCTGTTGAGAGTTGGGGCTATTTGAAAATGGACATTAGAATAATATAGTCAGATTATGGTTAATTTTATTAGATGTGGTGAGTTACAGTTTTTTTTTTTGTTGTTGTTGTTTGTTTTGTTTTGTTTCCAGCACTAGAGATTGAACCCAGGGGCACTTAACCACTGAGCCACATCCCCAAACCTTTTTATGTTTTATTTTGAGGTACCTTCTCTCCAAGTTGCTGGCTTTGAACTTGTGATCCTCTTGCCTCAGCCTCCTGAGCTGCTGGGATTACAGCTGTGTGTCACCAGGCCTGGCACGCTCCTAAATTGGTGCCTGGCCATGTGTCCACTGGAGGGCTCTGTAGATTGGCCCCCAGGGTGAAGAGGAGGGAGGGATAGCAGAGTGACACCAGATGCAGCCAGACCCTAAATACAGAGGTGGCCTGCTGGGTCATGAGGCTAGGTCATGTGTGGTTTGTGCCACTCCTTGGATGGCCTCGCCCTATGTTCCCTGATGCCCTCTCTGACTCTATCTTGGTTGCTGGCTTTCTCCTGTTTCCCCCAGTGGATGGTAAACCAAGGGCTTGTTTCTTTCTGGATCCAGCACAGATTCTCTTCTCAGCCTGAACCTTTGGGCATCGAGACAAATGAAAGGTAGTTTTTTTTTTTTTTTTTCTTGCCGTGCTGGGGATCAAACCCAGGGCCTCATGCTTGTTAGAGCACATCTGAGCTACACGTGCACCCCGGATGTGTTTTCTTGTCTTTTTCTCTAACCAATACAGTATAACAACGATTTATGTAGCATTTGCATTATATTAAGCATTATAACCATCTGGAGATGATTTAAAGTATGTAGGAGGATGTTGTCAGATTGTATGTAAATACTCGGCATTTTATACAAGAGACTTGAGCATCTGAGGATTTGGGGTTCTGACGGGTCCTGGAACCAATCTTTCATGGATCCTGAGGGATGACTGCAATAATATGGAAATTATATGTATATATAATTATATGTAGTATATATGTATATAAATTACACGTTATATTATATATAATATATATATAATATATATATTATATATATTATATATAATACATGTATGTTTATATGTGTGTGTTTTATGCTGGGCGTGGAACCCAGGGCTTTACACAGGCTGAGCATGCTTTCTACCACTGAGATAGAGAGCCAGGGTCTTGTAATCTCCACATGGGAAACTCCATGGGGAAGTCAGACTTGGGTTACTCTGAAGCAAACATGGTGGTTGTGACTCAAGACGGATGCCATCAGGTCAAGCTGGGTACTTATAAGCAAACAGTTACAGGCAGGATTGAGTTAGGAAGTTACAATATTTCCATAAGACAAAGTAGTAGATTGAGAAAGACATAATGCTGGGGATGGAACCGGCCCCCTCCCTCCACACAAGCTTAGCTTCCACATATGGGAGAAAACATGCAGTACTTCTCTTTCTGGTTCGCTTTAACATGCTAGTCTCTAGTTCCATCCATTTTCCAGCCAGTGACAGAATTTTGTTATTCTTTATGGCTGAATTAAAACCCACTTGTGTATATGCACCGCGTTTTCTTTCTCCACTCACCTAGGCTGGTGCCATAACTGGGTCTTAGCTGGTTATTGTGGATGTGCAGTGATAAACACCGTATGGACGTATCTCTGAAGCATGCCTTTAATCCCGAGGAGTGGTAGAGCTGGGGCCCGTGATAGTTGTACTCCTAGTTCTTTGAGGCACCTCCATACTGATTCCCATAGCCTGCTCCACTACTTTATGTGTGACTGTCTTACCCTGAATTCTGCAGTGAGCCTGGCTGGGGTTGCTCACTTCTGCCCACCCACCTTTGCAGGGGCTGGGGCTGATGTAGGCTGGTCTCCCTCCGGCCTCCATCACAGGGTCTTGGCTTGTGTCCCAGCTGCATGCCCAGAGTCAGGATCCAAAACAGGACTGGGGTGCAGCTCAGTGGTGGCATCTGGGCAGCATGTGCGGGGTCCTGTGTGCACCCCAGCACCACAAAAAACGTTAGCTGCTCGGGTTGGTGTGATGAACAAGATTCTGGTCAGCAGGGAGCTTGCAGACAGCCATTCCTGGGTCTTCACCACACCAGGAAAACCTTTTCCCCTTGGAGAAGCTCCCACTGACACCCAGATAGAGACGCCTCCTGGAGGGAGTGCATGCAGGCAGGGGAGGGCACAGGTTGGAAAAGGGAAGAGGAACCCCAGGGAAGAGGTGGAGGCCCCCTGCAGTGAGTTCTGATGTGAAGAGGGAAAATATTCAGGGTGTTCCCTTTTACCTTCAAAAGAGGAGGGCATTCCTCTGTGTTTTTCATCTAATCCTCTCCCCCAGCTGCTAATTAGGGTGATTTCATCTCTGAGCTGCTCTCTAGAGGCCCTGTGGATTGTTCTTGGAGGCTGCTTTGAAATCTGCACGTTTGTAAATGTGGCTCTGCTGGAGAGATGTCCCCCCAGAGGCTGTGGCTCTGAGCAGAACAGGGATCCACGGAGTGTGGATGTGTCCACCCCGACACCCCAGGGACTCCCTTAGACTTGTAGCAACTGCAGCGTTCAGAGCACCCTTCTGGTAGAAAGACATTAGCAGTGATGATTTCTCTTTTTAAAAACACATCCCTGTGACTTAGGGACAAAACAATGTCAAATACTATGCTGGTGTTACAGGGCACTAGCCTGCCCAAAGGTGAAGGTCCCCTCTGCACTCGATTCTTGTGATCATACAAGAAAGATTTTGGACATGTCACTCAGAGTTCCAGGCATGAGTTTATTGAAGGGATAGGGAAAGGGGACGCTCCCAAGGGGAGAGTGGGTCCTCTCAGAGCAAAATGGCATGCCCCTCCTTCCCTCCAGTGTTATTGGAGATCCTAGGGAAATTTCCAGAGAATGTGCCCAGGTCTGCCTTGTGACTTTTTTTTTTTTTTTTTTTTTTTGGTGCAGGGGATGGAACCCAGGGCCTTGTGCATGAGGCAAGCACTCTACCAACTGAGCTATGTCCCCAGCCCTGCCTCCTGACTCTTGACTGACAGCAGGATGACATCAGACTTTCAAGTCCCCACTGTCCAGGTCCCGGACAACTCTAGGTCTCTTTGGCCCATGCTGACTGGGCCAAATTAGAACAATTGGAGCCTGTTCTGACAGATTTTATGGTTAGGGGAGAATTATCCTTGTCTCCCCAAGTTTTGGGATCTGGTCTGTGTGTGGGTCACAGAGGTCACCTCTTCGGGGTAACTTGTGTTCTTCTTACCAGTATTTTGGGCCTGCATTTCTCATGCCGATGACAGATTATTTGTGGAAGAATGTAACATATCCTGTTGACTTAAGCCAGGCAGGGCTGCAGGTAAGTTTCAAGAGAGAGAAGAGAAAGAAAAGAGGAAGAGAGGCAAGTAGGCCCGTGGGGGTCAGCACAGGGGGCCCAGTTTATAGAGCCATTCCCTTAACCTCCTGTTCCCACCCCTCACAGCTGGACTTCCTGTCACCAGCATCTACAATACATGTTCAGTGCCTTGTGAATGCAGGTGGGGTGTCTTCCAGAAGCATCTCCAGGCAGGAAGAAGGAGGGACTCAGGAGCTCCTAACTCCAATGTCTAGAAGGAGCAGAACAGAGTCACGGAGCCCAGAACCAGGCCAGACCTGGGAGAGGCCAGCTGGCTGTTTGTTCTCCTAGTCGACACAGGTCTCTCCTCAGGCCTGAAGCTGTGATGGACACAGGGAGTTAAAAGCAGAGCAGGACAAACATCTTTTGTGGCTTTCTAGCCACAGCTTTGCAGACTTCCAATTTTGTGAGGGGGTGTCCAAAGCCATCCACCCTCCAGGCCTGTCTCTCACCCTTTCACCTCTCCAGACCCTGATATCCAACCTCTGTGGCCACGCAGGGTCACTCTGGCCCTGAAATCATAAAGTCCTGTCTATTCCAAAGGGAAATCACATCCTCCCTTCCCAGAGTGACCTGTGTGGAGAAGAACAGGAGGAACCTCTGCTGTCCTCTAGGGCACAGTCCAGGACGCCGTCACATTGAGGGGCCGAGGTGACCCAGGCTGGTGGCACCTCCTATTCTGGAGTCAGGATCCGCCTTGGAGAGGACCTAATTTAGAAGCAACCCTGTCCCCAAGACAGGCATCTGGGGCCATCTTGAGAAGCACAACCAGAGGGGACAGTCAGGCCAGGGAGGGAAGGGACAGTGAAGGAGTGTCTCAGAGCAGGCAGGGGAGGCTCCCCAGGAGGACATGGCGGAGAGATGGAGAAGGCTTTGGGAGGCAGCTCCCTCCTGGGGAGGGACTCTGGAGGACCCTCTGCCGGGCGTCAAATCTGTTTGTCACTTTTTGAGGTAGCTGTGTATTTGCTTTGTGTGGTTTTCCGAGTCCCATCTTTATCTTACAGTAAAAGCTCAAAGAAACACAAGGATAAGAAATGAAATCTTGGTGGAGCCAGAGAAAGGACCAGAAGAGACACATCCCTCCCTGGCGGGCCACTGGAGTGTTCATACCCAACTGTCCTCTCTAGGAAGGTCTGGCGGTCGGCTCGGCAAAAGCACTTGCTTGGTCGTTGACCCTGTTCATTAGGAGTTGAAATGATTCTCTTCGACACTGACTCCACCTGGCTTCCTGGGTTAATTGCTTTGGGCTTGTATTGGTGAAAAGATGAGTGGACCTGATATTTTATGTTTTTCTCTTCACCAAAGGTGTGTCACTCAGGGCCTCCAGGTGTGCCCTGACATGAAGCTGCTTGGAAGCCACATGGCCCTGGACGGGGTGATGCTTTCTGAGCTGAAGGAGTCCTTCCCAGTGGCCTCACACAGGGGTGGGGGCATTATTCAGGCTGCCCAGCACCTCAGCAGGTGCTTACCTCCCCTGTGTGAAGCTGCAGGTTCGACCCCCAGCACTGGCAAAAATAGAAAAAGCTAACAAGTGGCCAGAGTGGGGGAGGGAGAAGAACACCCATAACATTCTGATGAAATGACGAGTAAAGACAGCTCTCTCTGGGGCTGGGATTGTGGCTCAGCGGTAGAGCGCTCGCCTAGCACGGGCGGGACCCGGGTTCGATTCTCAGCACCACATAAAAATAAAGGCATTGTGTTAAAACAAAACAAAACAAAACAAAAAAACACAGCTCTCAAAGTACCTGGACTGTTGGGTATTCAATTCAGAAATAAAATTCAGAGGAAAAGCCTCTCAAGAGTCCCAATGATGGAAATCCCCTGCCCCCCATTGCTCCCCACAACCGTGCCCCTGATTCCTGGTAACGGGTTCTTGTACAGCTCCCTCTTCTGTAGATTTCCTGCCTGGTGAGATTACGTCTTTGGGGATGGTTTAACCTAGGATGACATGACACTTCAGGGCAGCGTACTGGGGTTGGGGACCCTATAGTGGCCTTGGCCACCAGCAACAGAAGGTCTTTCACCAGGTCACACACCTGTGTGTTGGGGGGGACACACTTGTGCACACACCTTAGAAGGGCTGAAGAGCTGGCTCCAGAGAGAGGCGTGACCCAGGTGGGCCTTGTCCTTCTGTGAGTGACACTTTCATGTTGCTGGGAGAGAGGAGCCACTCCTGCAGGAACCACCCCTGTGTGGGCCTGGGGAGGGAAACTGAGGCCTCCTGCATGGGTGGGTGAGGCCTGACCTCTAGCCCAGCTGGACCATGCAGGGTGGTGGTTCTGCTGGGACACGTGTGTGTACATCTCACACCTCACACACAACATGCACACACGTCTGCTAATTTTGGAACTGGACTTTAAGGAAATCCTGGTTTAAGATGGTGTAGGATGCTGTGTTCTCCTGACCGGGCAGCTCTGTGATCAGGCTCAGCAGTGTATTAATGGTCCTGTTGCCCTGGGCTTTGCTCTGAAACTAAAGGCCCGAGGGTTGGTGACCTGCTGCGGTCCTCATCCCAGGGGTTGGCATGCTTTTGGGGGAGTATGACAAACTGTGGGTGTTATCAGTCTTTGGATGCTGAAGAAAGAAAGGAAAAAAAACACCACCAACAAAGACCCTGAGCATCTGGTTAAGTACCAGAAGACACAGAGTCTGTTGAATGTGCTCTGTGTTATGGGGAGGCATCTGTGCCGTGACCGCGAGGTGTTTCTGAAAACTTTAAGTTTGTATGTTACTGAGAGAGGAATTGGTGATTTTGGTGTGACAAGTGACTTTGCCGAGTGAACAGTCGTGGTGTGATCTGGGTGCTTCTCCCCTGGACCTTTTGCTCCTGTGCTATCAGGGGTCCTGGTCAGCCTCCTTAGCCTCCTCAGCCTCTTGCCCTGTTCTCACACCTCGCCTTGCCTCTGAGCCTCTATCTCCTTGCAGTCCCTTATCTGGAGACCAGCTGTGTCTCACCAGGCTCCAGGTGGGACATGGCAGGAGGTTGGACACCCGCAGCCTGCGCCCACCACCCTCTTCCAGCACCTTCACCTACATTGGTCACCTCCCAACCTGGGAGCTGCCTGAAAGCAGGCACATCTGAGTGGTCCCTTTCCGCCTGGCCAGCTGGTCCCCTAGGAGGATTTACTCCATATGGGTTTATGGGATGGGTGAAAGGAAACTGGATGCAGGACTGGCCACTTGGCCACATCGAGGACAGCGGCAGGAGCAGGCAGGCTGTCTCACGCAGGGAGACAGCAGCACTTCCCTGAGAGCTGTACTTTGTATGAGTCAGAATCTAGGCCACAAACTGGAGAGCAGACTTCAAGAGCCCACAAACCACAAGGTGGGGGGGCAGGAGGGGCCAGTACACTGTCACCAAGTTCTTAGAACTGGCACCTGTGCATACTCAGACAGTAGACTAAAGTCAGCACTGTGGTTAGGGGCAGGTGTGAGGGCTCTTACAGGAGGGGGCGGGGGCCGAGAGTGCAGGGTGCCACCTCTGAGCAGAATGGGGTGTGCCTGACTTGACTTGGAAATCAGCTCCTGGTTATGCCGACGATGGGTGTTGCCATGAATGAATGGATGTGGCCCCTTATTTGCTCCCTGGGGCCACAGTTCTTAAAAGAATCACCCAAGCTCTTGCGAATGGTGGTTGACTCTTGTGAAGGTTCCAGAAGAAGTTTCCAAGGCAGACGTGGACATTATTAGAAGTGTGTCAGTTTCTCCACCAAGGAGCTGAGCAGACTCACTGGCATGGGGATGGAGAAGGTTGCTGGTGGGTGCCGAGGGCTCTACTCTTCTGGGCAGGAGGGGAGGCCAAGGGACGGGCATGGGAAGCCCCCACAAAGTGTCTATGACGCTCAGTGTGACTTGAGTCCACAACAGCAGACCTCAGAGGGGCAGGAGAGCTGGGGACAGCCCAGCTGCTCACTGCTCTAGACAGCGACAGCTTTCCTTTTGTCCACCCTCCTGGCCCTGTTTAGATGACAGGTATCGTTAAATAAAATGACAAGAATCACAGGGTCCCTTAGTGGACACAGCCATGGGAGGAGATGAGGAAAGCAAAGGGGAGCCCAGCCCAGAGATAGGAAGGCTGGAGAGTGGACAGAAGGCTCAGCGTGCACAGGACCCGGATGTACCGGGTCGCCAGCAGGTGGCGCTGCATCGCTCAGGCCAAGTCTTCAATGGGGGCGGTTGTTGGTTTTATGGTCCTGGGTATAAGCTTAACAAAATTTTAATTTTTGCTTGAAAGGTTGAATGATATCACAGGCAACAAACAATGTCAGTTGTTTTTCTTGAACCTATAGTTTCAACTTATTTTTGAGATAACATCTTCCAAATGACCAATTCTAAATTTTGGGGGGTGGGGTATGGTGGGGAGGGTGGGTTGTCCTTAACCACTGAGTCATATCCCTAGGCCTTTTTATTTTTATTTATTTATTTTTTTAATTTTGAGACAGGGTCTTGCTGAGTTTCTTAGGGACTCACTAAGTTGTTGAGGGTGGCCTCAAACTTGCAAACCTCCTGCCTCAGCCTCCCGAGCTGCTGGGATTACAGGCGTGGGCCACTGTGCCAGGCCTACTGTATGTTTTTATTGTTACCTTGGAGTGTACTCCTACCGCTTATTTTAAAACAGTGGACTGTAACAGTACATCTGGCTACACGGGCAGCAGCCTCGGATCTGCTGTCTGCCGTCTCTTGATTGACCTGTGCCATTGAGGCCTGTGTGAGGACACTCCAGGATGTTTGCACAATGATGGGATCACCTAAATACACGTCCTGGCATTAAGTGAGCAGGACTGCACTTCAGTACGCAGTGGAGATGCCTATGCAAACTTCCCATTTTGTCCCACAGACCCAAAAAGGCTTGTACTCAAAGTGTGATACTGAGTAAAATCCATATCTTTTACAGTTTCCTCATGAACTTTTTTTTTTGGGGGGGGTACTGGGGTTTGAACCCAGGGGTACTTTACCACTGAACTCCTCCCTCTTTTTCTTTTTTGAAACAGGGTCTCACTAAGTTGCTGAGGCTGGCCTCAAACTTGTGATCCTCCTACCTCAGCCTCCCAAGTCACTGGGATTATAGGCATTCCACCATATTGGCCCTTGGAAACATTCTCCAGTAAAATGGTCTCATTGTTATTGTGTTTGTCAGTGAAGCACTTAGTGATTAATGAGTACAGTTTGGTGCTTTTGACTTGATCTGATCATGCTAGCAATGGTACCGTCTTTTGCTTTTGCATCATCCAGGAGATTGTCCAGCCAGCAAAGAAGACAAATTTCATCTTATTGTCATTTCAAAAGCAGTGTTAACTTTAAAACCACCTCTAAGGGTCTTGGCTTATCACCCGTAGCTCTGGAATGATATTTCTCTCGCTGACATAAGAGTAATAGGTTCACTTTGAGAATTATTTACTATTAGGATTTATTTTTCTTATAAGGTATCTGGTCATTTCTTGTTTGGGTTTGGAGGCTCAACAGTGTCAGAGGTTTAAGCAGATGTCTCTGAAATTCTTTTGGTCCTAAGATGGCTGCAGGAGATCCAGCAGCATGACCTCACTCAACGTTCAAAGTCAGAAAGAGAGGGAGCACCAAATAGAGGGGTCTTATGAAGTATTTTCCAATCCTGCCTCTTGAGGTGAATTCTCAAAAAATGTGGAAATCCTAGACTCTAGAGCCTATGACTCTATTTGTAAACAGGGTCATTGCAGATGTAGTTCAGATGAGATCACACTGGAGTGACATTACTGAGCCTCCAAACCCAAACCACTGATCCAATATAACTGGCATTCTTATACAAAGAACACCAGGTGAAGCCGAGACACACAGAGAGTGAATATGAGGATAGGGGTGGGTCAGGGAGATGCGGCCACATGCCAAGGAATGCCAAAGAGTTTAGCAACCACAAGAAACCAGGAAGGGCAAGAAAAGAGTCCTCTGTAGGTGCCACCCTGAAGACACCCTGACTTCTGACCGCTGACCTCTAGAAATGGGAGACAATGCCTTGCTGTTGCTTTAAGTCATATGGGTTGTCTTTGTTATAGCAGCTCCAAGGAACCAATGCAAACTACACCCAGGTATGGAATGCAGTTGGAGTACTGTGGAATGCAATGTGTGGTAGACTGAACTGTGTCTTCCCCAAGTTCATATGTTGAAGCCCTAGTCACCCCCAATGTGACTGTGTCTGCAGGTGGGGCCTCTGGGGAGAATTAAGGTTAAATGAGGTTCATAAGGACAGAGCCCTGATCTGACAGAGCTACAAGTAAGGCTACAGTAAGAAAGTGGTCAGTTGTCTACAAACCAGAAAGAGCCCTCACCAGATCCTGACCATGCTGCTACCGTGACCTTGGACTTCCAGTTTCAGGAATGATGAGAAATAGATGCCTGTCATTTAAACAACCCAGTCTGTGGCATTTTGTTATAGCAGCCTGAGCTGACTAATACAAACTGCCGTCTTCTCTCCATGCCTGTACTTTCTGTTCAAATCCATCTAGTGGAAGCAAACCAGCTGCTTCTAGAATCATCATAAAGCATCCTTAGAAGAGGCAGACTGGGGGGACTTGCCTGAGGACCCTACTGGCAAGCCCCGGCTTCTGATTCTCTCTTCTATGTGCTTTTCTGTAGTGACTGACTAATATTCTGAAAATAATTCATGAAGACCTTACTATGTCAATCTCTAAGTACAAATACTGTATCAATACAGGAGAATAAATAATTCAAGCATGAATATTTAAAACCGGCAAATCCAGAATGTTATATTTGCACTCTGGGATGTCTAATTTGTTTGCTATGCTGATAAGAGCAAAAAAAATTTCCATAATGATATTTGTATATTCATAAGTGGTGCTAGAAATAAGTGGTTCATCATAATCATCATATGTACATCTTAGTGGCGAAGAAAGTCAATTTCACGTCAAGAAGCCAAGGGTTACATTTTCTTCACAGGATCCTCCTGTGGGATGGAAAAGCACTTTGCTGTGTGTCAACAAAGAGGACTGAGAAGGGGGAACTGGTCCAAGAGCCTATCAAACACCCACACTCAGGGGACTTTCTCCAGTGAGGAGCGCCCCCTGCTTTAGAAGCAGGTGGAGCTGGAATGCAGAGTAGGGAAAGGCAGAGTCAGGATCCCCTGATGGTCTTTCTCCCCAAGGGTCTTGGAAGACCTGCCCACCAGTCAATATTGTCGCTCTGGGGGCTGGGGATGTGGCTCAAGCGGTAGCGCGCTCGCCTGGCATGCGTGCGGCCCAGGTTCGATCCTCAGCACCACATACAAAGATGTTGTGCCCACCGATAACTAAAAGAAAATAAATATTAAAAAATTCTCTCTAAAAAAAAAAAAAATATTGTCGCTCTGGAAGTATTCGGCCCTTAGGTCTATGTCACTGCTGCAGACTTAAGTGTCACAGCTTTTTTTTTTTGTACTGGGGATTGAACCCAGTGGTGCTTAACCACTGAGCCACATCCCATCCCTTTTATTGTATTTTCTTTAGAAACAAGTTTCACTGAGTTGCACTAAGTTGCTGAGGCTGGCTTTGAATCCCGATCCTCCTGCCTCAGCCTCTCAAACTGCTGGGATTACAGGCATGTGCCATCGTGCCTGGCTTCACAGCCTTTGATAATGGCCCAAAATGAGAGCTAGAACCTAGTCAAGGCAATAAGACAGATTTTATTTAGTACTGTTGCAATGAGCTGAGCTCAATTCCAAATACAAAGACAAGTGGGACTTACAGCCAAAGAGCAAGGTTGGGGCGAGGCTGGCAGAAGATGGAAAATAACTCAGAGGAAATATCAGGATAAGGGGATTCTTGCTAATGGCAGGCCAGGGCAGTCAGACAGCAGGGTGGGAGGGGTGGACTAAGCAGGACTCTTGGTTTAGGCTGGCTCAGGGCGGGGACTGCAGTGGCCTAGCTGAAAGATCCTGCCTAAAGTTTGGTCAAGGTCAGACGGGAGAAAATTTAAGATTGTCCTTCAGTTAAAGTGGGCACCATGGTTTGGATATGGCGGGGGTGTGTCCCCCCGGGTTTCATGTACTGAAATTGAATCCCCAAGGTGAGGTATTAAGAGGGTGGAGACTTAATCTAACCATAAGGTCATCAAGGTGGGGGCCCCTGATTGAATCCCGGTGGCTTTGTAAGAAGAAGGACAGTGGCCAGAGGATACACGTGCACCCTCCCTGTCTCCTGCTTTGTGGACCCCTTGCATCACCTTGGGACTCTGCCAGCAAGAAGGCCATCACCGGATGCCAGCTTCCTCATTGCAACCTAAGAAGTGTGAGCCCAATTAAACATCTTTTCTCTATATCGTAGCCAGTCTGTGGCATTGTGTTCTGACAACAGAAAATGGAGTAAGGTGGTGGTGAATGTATGATAAAGTAAAATATAAGTCACAAACTATTTTTAAAGGCATGGGAAGGATGAGGGGAGAGGGGCCCAGGGAGAGCAGGCCTGCAGGGCCCTCCCTGGGGGTGACCATGCCAGCATCTGAGCAGGACTTGCTGCTGTTCCTGGGATTGCCCAGGGCATGTGAAGCTGGTCCTGGATGGCCACTCTTGGCCACCTTTATCTGTCCTGGAAGGAAGTTTGGTATGAACTTGGAGTAAACACTAGTAAGTGCCTAGGAAAACTTGCCATGAGATAAGAACTCCAAAGAATGTGACTCTAAAGAATGAGCTGGCCACTTCCTGTCTCCAACCTTTAGGTGAGAATCAAAGCAGAGTGATCTTGGTTGTAAAGTAAAAGGATGCACACAGAACAGCTGAAGAATTGCACGTGTGCAGGGGACCGATGTGCCCCCCATCCTATACAGTGCCCCTGCTTGCAGGAGTGGGGCAGCCCTCCATGGTATCCCAGCCCTCCCCGCCAAGGAGGATATGAGTAATCACAGGTCCAAAACCTCTCCATTGAGTCCTCCTTGTTCTTTCTTTGGGATTGGAAAACTCTGCCTGGGTCCTTTGCAGCCCTGGGGTTGGACAGAACTGTCTTGGCTTGTCCCCAACTCCCATTCTAATTGGGAAGTCAGCGAGTGAGCAAGAGAAAAGGCATTAGGAAACTCCCCTTGAAAACTGCCCCGGTTTTTCCCCAGGAGGGTCAGTGATGACCTTGTGAATGCCCTTCAGAAGTGGAACTGAATGAATCCTTTGAGTTGTTCCCAGAAATGTGAAGGGGGCTCTTCTTGGTTTGCATACACACATAGGGTCTGCTGGGGAGAAGGTGGCTGACCACGCCCCAGAATCACACCTCCCTGGAGGACTCCTTCACTTCACCACGATCCCTGGGTGGGTCACTTTTCCCACAGCACCTTGAGGGCAAGCAGTACTTATACAAGGGGTGGGGGATTTTCAGGTGTGAGTGGTACTGTTAACTAAAAGAAATGCCCTGCTCTGCTTTGGTTCACTGGTCATGTTCAAAGATTAAAAGCCACACAAATCAATGATATTTAGAATTTAGCTGCATTTCATTACTCGCGTTTCCAATTTAAAATATCTTTACTTTTAGTGGACACATAGTAACTGTGTTTATAGGGCACAGTGTGTCATTTCAATTCATGCATACAGCGTGTAGCAACAGATCAAGGTAACTGGCCTATCTAACTTCAGACACACATCATTTCTATGTGCTGGGAATTTTCAAAATCCTATTTACTAGTTGTTTTGAAAGTTAATTAATCGATGTCAACCATCCTTATCCTACTGAGGACATCAGAAGCCCTCCGGATCCTTTTCATCTGTACCCTGTACCCCTGTCCAATCTCTTTCCCTCCCTCCTACATCTTTCCGAGTTTTAACAGAACTCGGGATTCCACGTTAAGATTGAAACTGCTCACAGCTCCTTTCAATTTGTCTTTCCCCCCTCTGCTTCGACTGACCATCTGCCTGGCCTTCCAAGAGGACAATGAATGGAGGCTCTGGAGCCTGCCTCGCGAAGCAGCATCAATCTGTGCTGTGGGTCTCCCCGGCTAAGTGCATTTCCACAACCCACGGACCGGTTGGGCCAGCAGCGATCAACCTTCGCCTCTTTCTGTTTCAATTAGCGGTGAGACAGGAGGGAGCCAGGGCGAGGGACGCTCCAGTCTCGGACTTCCTCCATCACTGGATTTAAATCATACCTCTCTCTCCTGCTCATGTCTTTGCTTTCTACAGCGCTTACAAAATCGCTTCATTATATGCTTTATTTATTTATTTTTTCTGGGCATTGGAAAGTAAGCTCTAGGGAGGAACCCAGGGGGCTGAGCGGAGGGTTTCCAAAGGCGCAGAGCCTTCCCAGGAGCCTCCTAGGTTCCATAGTTGGGTCTCTTACAGGCCCTGACAACTGGCAGATTCACAGGAGAAAGGGCACATACATTCATTAACTTTTAACGTAACTTGCACGAGGGCTGTCAGAACAAAACCCCAATACCCATAAAAGCAATGATTTTAAGTGTGCATATTCCATCGGAACAGGGGAAATGGACACTTACTTTATAGATCCCTGGGGGAATAGTTGGGAGAGATGGTGACAGAGGGTGGGTGGATGCGGTGGCAATCTCAGCTTGTTTGGTCGACCATATTTCCTAGTTGGTGAGACTTCAGAGAGGAGGATTGTGACATTCCTATTGGAGAATCTGTCTTTAGGCGGAAGCTTCTCCCAGTGTCTGTCGTTCTTCAAGTGCCTTTGGCTCAAAATGACCAATATATCAAAGCCACAAATATACCAAGGCAGCATATTTGGGGAGCCTCATTTTGGTTTCTTCTGCTGTCTATGCTGTATTTTTAATATTTTGTCCATCGTGGGCTTTTAACATTAATTTTGAATTGTTAAAATATTGCATTTAATCATTATTTATATGGATTACGGAGCTTTTTGGGAGCCCTCTTACACGTTGCTCCCTGGCCAGTGTCTCCTCCAAGTGAAACATTCTTGGAGATCCACCCCCACGTTTCTTCCTGGACTCCAGGAACCCTCCCAGCCAGTACGCACGTCGGGGTAACAGCCAGAAAGAAGGGAGCGCGGGCTTCCTCGACGCCTGCCCTCTCCCTCGCCACTGCCCTGCCCCTTCCTGTCGCCTTCAACCTCCTGGCTTCTTCCTCCTTCCAGGGCGTAGGGCTAGGGCAGGAGTTCCAAGGCAGGGCTCAAGTGCGCTAGGGCGGGGAGCGGGGGGACGGAAGAAGTCTCTCGGGAGTTCAAGGTGGGGCGAAGGTGCGCTCACTGGGTGGAACCCGGCGTGGGTAGCTGGGGAAGCGCTGGAAGAGGTGGGCAGGACCGGTTTGTAGGGCTGGGGGTGGGAGGTGGGGTGAGGAGCCGGCCTAGGCGGAGGGCTGGGGGTGTGCCCTGGGGCCCGGGCACAGGGATGTGGGCGTGGCGCAGTGGGCGGGGCGGGGCGCAGTTGAGGGTGTTGCCGGGATGTGGAGCGAGCGCTGCAGACTTCGTGCCTGGAGGCTGGTGCTTCGCTAAAGCCGCCGATGCAGCTGCCACTGGGGTCGCTGGTGGGTGTGAATCTCCCTCCCCTGCGCCACGTCCACTGCTGCAGCCAGAAGCGAGGCCAGAGGTGTGGGGTGGGGTCCAGTCGGCGCCTTTGGTCCTGGAGTCCCTGGGGTGTGTCTGTGCCTCCCGGGAGCGGGCGGTGCGGAGAGAGGCGGAGCCCAGCCGCCGCTCCAACCCACCTGCCTGCTAGTGACCGTCCGCCGGCAGGTGTTCTCCGTGTGCAGTGACCCTCCATCCACCCCGCCAAAGCTCTCGGCTCGCAGGTGTCCTCCGTTCTCAAGTGACCGCCCGGCCGCACCATGGTGGATGTGCTAGGCGGGCGGCGCCTGGTGACCCGCGAGGGCGCGCTGGTGGAGGCCGAGGCGGCGCTGCAGAACAAGGTGGTGGCTCTGTACTTTGCGGCGGGCCGCTGCGCTCCCAGCCGCGACTTCACGCCGCTGCTCTGCGACTTCTACGCAGCTTTGGTGGGCGCGGCGCGGCAGCCGGCGCCTTTCGAGATCGTGTTCGTGTCGGCGGACGGCAGCGCGCAGGAGATGCTGGACTTCATGCGCCAGCAGCACGGCGCCTGGCTGGCGCTGCCCTTCCACGACCCCTACCGGCAGTGAGTGCGGGCCCTGGGGCTGGGGCCGCCGGCGCGTCGCCCCGTGTCCCCGCAGGCCTCCTCTCCTGCACCCGCTTGCTTTTCCAGACGCCCCTTTTCTCCCTCCCTCCCCGCCTTCCAGTCCAGGTCCCGGTTCAGGTAAATCACACTTCAGTCTGTTTCAGCTTCCCCAGATTCGAAATCGCGGTGCACTAGCGTCCCCGGACTCGCGGATTCTGGGGCTGGGGGGTCTGAGTTTCTAGGCAGGAGCTCCAGCTGGTGCGGACGCCTGCGGGGGCGGGGGGTGGGGTGGGGTGGGGGGGCGGTGTCAGTTCATTACTTTCTCCTCCCGCCAGTGGGCGGGAGGCTCGGTGAGACCACAGCCTGGGTCTGGGGGCAGGTGGGTGTGACCCGGGAGGGTCCAAACTGTGATCAGTGCTCGCAGGGCAGCGGTTGTGGGTGTGGGAAGCGGGGAACCAGGGCTGGAGGAACCCGGGTGCTGGTGAAGGAATCTCAAAAGGTGTTGAATTCATTACTGTAAATTTCGTGGCTGTGAATGTTGGAAGCGACAATCTGCTCTCCTAAGGGACCTGCCCCCACTCCCACGCCCTGGTTGAGATCCTCTGGGCTGGATGTTTGAGTTTGTGAAGGAACTGGAAGCTTCACAAGCAGAGATGACCAGAGCACGGGCCACCCTGTGCTCAGAGTGGCTCCTCTGCCTGCAGCTGGAGCATACGGGCTCTGACTAGATCAGCAGGGGCACTGGACAGGAGTAGGGAGTCATGGGATTAGGGAGGTGCAGATGGCAGGGTACTGATTGTTCTGCATGTGTGGTCTCCTGTGATGTGAGGTTCTAGATCGAGATTTAGATCACACAGGTCACAGAGCACATTGCTCTAGCCCCTCCTCCTTCGTAATGCAGATGTGAATAATTCCCTGTGGCTTGAAACTGCCCCCTTGGGTTACTCATTCATTTGTGAAGTTACCCCCTAACTTACTTATTCTGAGAGGATATTCTTTCTGGAAAAACGGAAGTCAACTTCTGGGAGTCCAGGTAGAGGTGTACTTAACTAGAGGAAGTCTGATTATTCTCCCAAATCCTTGCTCTTTGGAGATTCCCAATGAAGTGGAGGCGCCAGGCAGGAAGCCAGCCTTGAGATGGGTGAGGACTCATCCTGATGACAATGTCTCAATGATGGCTGATTAACTTTACACGGAGATTCATTAGAGAATCTCTTCAAGCAGTTTGTTTGATTGGACTTCCCTCGTACACAAGCTGTACACTTTTGAAAGGACACAGTTGTTTTGAAGGTGAGATGGTGATAGTGTTAGTAACTAGGCAGAGAGCTCAGGCCCTGGTAGAGCACCGCTCTGGTGTTACCCAGGGGGGAGGTTGGGAGTTTTATTGCTAAGCTGAATGACACCCTTAGTGCCGTGCCCGGTCCATTAAAAGGCTACTGGAAGTGGTCTGGTTATGGACCAGCACTCCGGTCCATGTCATTTACAACATGTCACTGAGGCACAGAGTTCTCCAGGGTCTGGGGGCCATCTTTCTGCCCTGACTCAGTTCCTCTCCTAGAAGGTGATGAACTGCTTCACCCAGGGGCACCCAGATGGGCTCAGGAGGGGCATCACTTTTGAGGCCATGCAAAATTATCTGTCCCCTGGTCATCTGGTCAGAGCCTGTTGCTCTAGCTGCAGACAGATGAGCCAATTTGAGTAAGGGTGACCCCAAGCTCTGGTCATCTCTGCCTGGTCTGCCCTCCTCCTCAGAGGGGTTTTCTTTCTGTGAAATTAGCATTTTGTCCCTACCCCCAACCCTGGCATAGCCATGCATTGACTGTGAAGCCAAATGAATATTCTGTGGGCATTGTTGGAGCCATGTCCTAAATTCTGCTGATCCCCACCTGGATTTATGAAACCCCATCATGAGCCAAATGGAAAGAGCCACCACCAAGAAAAACTAAAAAATGCACAAATCATCCAAGAGGTATTGGGAGAAATTGTCAATGTGTGCAGTAGGCAGTACCCTGTGGTTGTTACCCTTGAGATGAGGCCAGGACACTGATATCACAAGCTCCACTTGGAAGATGAGTGGGGAAGTAGCCCTTGTACTGCCTTTCCCAAGGGCCTGAGCTCATCACAGTGTCCACTGAATTCCTGAGAAGAATTCCTCAAGAAGATGGAAGAGAAGAAAATCTGAGGCTTCCAAGGAAATATAAATACTGTGGGGCACCCTTGGGGTTACCCCTTGACGTGATTGGTTCTAGACATCGTCTCCCCTCTTACAGCTGCAGGTGCACCTATAGGGAGGGGAGGAAATGCTTAGAACCCCAACCTTTTCCCTCAAGTTACATATGCAGCCCAGAGAAGTAGCTGTTTATTGCTAGTATTGGGGGCCCTAGAGTTCTGGGCCCGTTTCCCTGGCCAGTGCTAAGGGGCAGGTGGGCTGAGAGGAAGGCCCTCACCTGATGGGGGAAGGCACCAGGGACAGATGCCCTTGCTCCCTGGAGGCATTTCCTCCGGATGAGGTTCCATCCTACCTCACCGTCTTCCTTTCTTTGTGACTAAGTTTACGGGTCGAACTCAAGGAGAAAGGAGTAAGTTTAAATTCACCAGCAGGGATTCCTGCTGCAGGCCGCCATTCACAAGACACTTGATCTGTGGGGATTTTATAACGATCCTCTCATAACAAGGTTCATTCTGCTCGGCCTCTCGAACTAGAATGTGAGTGGACCCCACAGGGGTCTGGAGGGAGCCCAGCCTCTGGCCCCTGCCTCCCAGGCTGGCTCTCGGGGCACCTGACCTTGCAGGCTAAGCTTATCTGTTGGAAAAATCACACTGGCCAGGGCTTCGTGTCTTGGGTGGAGAGTGGCTGGGGTAGAGCCATGGGAGGAGTTAGTGCCCTTGCAGATGGTTTTCGATTCTGTCACCACCCCTTGCCTCTCTCCAGCCTGAGTGCAGTGCCTCCCGGGTCCTCTGGACTCCAGGCATCCATTGAGTCCTCCTATCCTGGAGCCTTCTCCAGGTGTCCTTCATTCAGACACTGGACTGTTAACAGCGGATTGCTGTCCTCCCTCTAAATGGCCCTTGGTTCAAAGATAGTTCTGGCCCAGTAGTAGCTTCCTCCAGCCCTCGGGTTTCCTGATTTCTGTTGCCTGCAGCGGGACCAAGCCAGACCTGGTTCCGTACTTGGTACCCACAGGGTGCACGTCTGATGGGTGTTTGAAACAAGCGAGCAAAAGAGGGTGCTCTGGAGAGATTTGCCTGGCGACAGTCTGCTGCTGGCCAAGAGGGAAGGAAACGCCAGTCAGGTGTCGCCATGGCAACCAGAAGCACTTAGGTCAGGGACAAGGATGTGGCTGGGTTAGGTGAAGGGAGGGACAGACGTTGCAGCAGCTCTGAGGACAAGGACAAGTGGGGCTCTGGGATTTTCCCAAAGTGGTTAAGAATCCTCCTGAGTTATGTCCGTGATGCTTTTCTGTGCCAAGCACTTTTGTTCTCTGTGGACACAGCGCAGCGCCCAGAGGGATGGAGATGACTTCAGGGGAAAGTGGCTGTTTGCTTCTCCTCTTTGGTTCCGAGGTTATGTTTGTTTCCAGGAAGAGGCTGCCAGGGTGAGGATTTGAAGTGAAGCAAGACGCCTTAGGCTCCTTGTTCCTCAAAGCTAGCTACGTCCCTCTGATTGCATCAGAACTTGGTTTAGTATTGCAGGTAATTAAAATAACAGTGCTTAAGTAAAAAAGTTATGGGCTGATATAAATGAAACTCTGAAGGCAGGAGCTAGTCTTTCAGGAGGCTGGAGGCCACTGAGGATACAGCTTCATGGGTTGCCTTCTACCATGTCTTCTTTGAGCTCAGGCTACAGGCAGTGGCTGCCTGGCAATTTGAGTTTCTCCTCATGGTGGCAGAAGGACTGCCATGTCTCATACTACCTCCTCACGCTTTCTTCTTTCTCAGCACACGGGCAAATGTTCTATGGAGCCTTACTTATTCTTTGTCCACTAGTTACCCATTTCTGTACCAGTTTTTGGGGCCAAGGGATACATTGACTGAGCAGTCTGCCCAGCTGGAGTTGGAGTTAGGTCCTTCCTATGCAATGTGGGAAGTGTTTATTGAGTAGTTATTGTGTGGGGAACCCCATTTATTGTTAAGCTGTTCACATATTAATCATTTAATCTTCACAACAACCCTAGGAGGTAGGTTCAGTTATTCCCATGGTGCAGGTGAAGAATCTGAGGCACAGGGAGGCTAATTAGCTTGCCTAAGTCGCACAGCTGATCCATGCCAGAAAGCAGAGGGAGAAGGTCAGGCTGCCAAGTAGCACACTAGGCCACGACTGCTCACACTGTCAAGGGCACTGTCCTCAGCACCTTACCACCTCTTCCCTCCTCCACTCCGGTGGAGAGGATGCAGAAAGTTCTGGGAGAGACCAGCAGGGCTGGCAACCCTGAGCACACCCAGGTGAGCCCCAGGGCTATTAAAACCCCGATGCTAGCCCCTCAGGGTCAGAGAGACTGCGGTTGTCATGGGCCCCTGGGTCTTCCTGAGGCTCTGCCTGGGGACCCCACTGAGAAAAGCAGGTAATGGTGTTGGTAACCCAGGAACCAGTCAGGAATGCAGGTGCCGGGTCGGCCTTCAGTGGGCTCCGGGGTCTGCGGGAAGATGCTGCTCCCCGCTTCCTGATTGATTCCCCCACCAAAAGCTTCCTGGCTAAGGTCCCAAGTTCCTGGGGTCCCAGCTCTGCCACGTCTGGCTGAGGCTAGACCTCAGTCCCTTTCTGAAACTTGTTGGACTCTGCCCTGCCCAGTCCTGCTACCCAAAGCACAGGTACTAAAAAAACCCATTTGCCAAGACTACCATTTTGCTTGTAGTTTTTATGCAAAAAGCATTAAAAAAGCTTTTTGGATTGTTTCTCTTCATTTTTTAAAAAATTTCATACCTTTGAGAAAAGTTGGTTCCTTAGACATTCAAGTTTCAGGCATCATACAGAATTCTTAAAACACTGGGGAGGGACACCTCCCCACCACCACATCTCTCCTGCCCACAGCATGTTCTGGGATCTGTGCAGGCCCCATTACTCTGAGGTTTCCGGGCTCCAGTTTGACGGGCTGTTTCTGACCTGCAGTTTGACTTGAATTTGCATCTGCTCTGTGTTTGTGGCTTTGGTGTCTCATCTTTGCAAACGCAGTTTTAGCACAGTGTCCTCTACAGACAGTGGCTGGCTGGCAGATTGAGTTTCTCCTCATGGTGGCAGAATGACTGCCATGTCTCACACTACCTCCTCACACATTCCTCTTTCTCAGCCCACAGGCAAATGTTCCACAGAGTTGACATGTTTCTTCCTCCCACCTTTGCTGTTCCTTCCTGTGAGTCAGTTGGTGGACATCGCAGGGGAGGGCTCCCGGAGAGACTGGGGTGAAGGCTGTGTGCACTGTTTCTTTGGGAAATGGGCCTTTCCTGGGACACCACCCCAGGATAGGCCAGGACCCTGTTGTCAGTATCCCCACGAGGAGGGTTAAGTCCGTGCTGGGCCCATGTGCGAGCCGACCTGCCTGACTCCTGACATTCTTAGGTATCCTCCTTTTCTCTGGCTCAGTCTCAGCAAAGATTTGTTTCACATTTTAGAATTTCCAAAAGAATCAAATGGGGTTTTATTGCTTCACCACCCAGTTAATCTATTCAAGTGGATTAATGCACTTCTTAGGTTAAACCCCCATATTGACTTTCATGGATTCATTTCTTTTTTCGATTATTTCTGTTATTTCACGTATTCCTCGTCTTGCCCTTTTTTTCTGTTTTCTTTGCATTTCCTGCATCACGATTCAGCTTCTTGAGTTTAAATACATTACTCATCGACAGGTGAGCTTTGCATTTTGAGTTCTGCTGTGTTACCCAGACTGGTCTTATACTCATGGGCTCAGGTGAGTCCCCGGCCTCAGTCTCCCAAGTACCTGGGACTACAGGCCGTATGAGTTTTGGATAAGTGTATCTAAGGTATAGCTTCCTAAGTGTGTTTGCTTGTGTATACAGTTTGCCTCTGTATAGTTTAACCTTGGTATCCAGGGTGAATTGGTTACAGAATCTCCCCAAGGTACTAAAATCCAACGACGCTCAGATTCGTTATATGAAATGTTGTAGTAGCATGGTATTGGTGTTTAGTCAGCTTCTTTGTCACTGTGACCAAAGGACCTGACAAGAGCAATGTAGAGAAGGAACAGTTTGTTTGGGGCTCACGGTTTCAGAGGTGTCAATCCACAGACAACCACTTCAGGGCTCTGGGCCCAAGGTGAGACAGAACATCATGGCAGAAGGGTGTGGAGGAGGAGAGCAGCTCAGGACTTGGCGATCAGGAAGCAGAGAGCTCTGCTCACCAGGGACAAAATATAACCCCTGAAGTCTCGCTACCTCCTCTAGCCACACCCCACCTGCTTACAGTTACCACCCAGTTAATCCATTCAGGTCGGTTACCGCACTGATTAGGTCAAACCTCTCATAACCCAATCATTTCGCCTCTAAACTTTTTTTCACTCTCTCACACATGAGGTTTTGAGGGGGACACTTTGCATATAACCTACACACATCCTCCAGTAGATTTTAAGTCATCTTTAGATTACTTATAAAACCTAATACAAGGTCAATGCTCTGTAAATAGTTGTTATATTGTTTAGGAAATGCTAAGGACAGGAAAAACAGTATGTACATGTTCAACACAGATGTGATTTTTTAAGGAATATTTTCAATTCAAGTCTGGCTCAACCCATAGATGAGAAGCCTTTGGATATTGTTCTAAATATTTTTTAATCTAAATGGCTCTTTCACATACAATATAGTTATTTTTTTATTTTTTGGTAACAGGGACACTTAACCACCGAGCCACATCCCTAGTCCCTTTTTAAAGATTTTACTTAGAAGGTCTCACTGAGTTGCTAAGTGCCTTGCTAAGTTATTGAGGCTGGCTTTGAACTTGAGATCCTCCTGCCTCAGCCTCCGGAGCTGCTAGGATTACATGTGCATGCCACTGCCCCCGTTTACAGTTACTTTTCAAACTCCTTCTTAATCGTGATTGTTTATTGGTTTTCAAGTCCATTACATGATGGTCTGATTCAGCGATGTTTTGAAATTTGTTGAGACCACTTTTGTGGCTGAGAATACAGTTGGTTCACAGGTTCACAGGTGTTTGCAAACAATGTGTACCCTCTCTTGGAGTGTGAGGGATGTGTATTTTTTCACGCTTAAATGCAGGTTGACCTTTGACCTGGTCCTGGATGGTCCTGGCAGCCTTGTTAGAAGTGTCAGCGGGGAGGCTTGGTGATAGGAAGGTCTCAGTTGCCGCTTGGCTTCCTCTCAGCCTCCTAACCCGGGGGGCTGCAGATGAAGGAAACCAGATTACTGTTGGCATGAGACCCTCCTGACCTGACTCCCGAACAGGGATGGGATTCCCTGCCTGCCCCCTGTCTTGAGGGAGGTAATCCCTGTGAAGGATGGGGGGGACCCCTGCAGAATTAGGGAGGTGCTTCTTTCCCTAAATGAATACAAATAATGTAGTAAAAAGGCCTTTCACCGGGTTGGAGGTGATGGTGAAGGGGAGTAAGAAATGTTCCATGCACAACCAAATCAGCAGATGCATCACTGAATTTGTAAGGCGTAAAGTCTGATAGGCTTCGGATGTGTTTGGAACTCGCCGAATTTTATCTTACCATGATGTGTACCTGACATTTTCCTTCTCTTGAGAGGAGAGTAGAAAACGCTGCTGGGTTTACTTGTGCATTTTGAACTGTCCCATGCTGTAGCTACCAGCCACATGTAGCTGCTCAGTTTCAGTGAACAGGGCTGGGCCGTAGCTGGGTCTGGTGCTGGCCTAGTATGTAGCCAGGCTCTGGGTTCAATCCCCAGTACTGGGTGTGGGGGAGGGGGACAGTTAAATTTAGCAGTTAATCCAAACAAGAAGTTCTGCTCTTCCCTCTGACTTGCCACCCTTCTGCCTAAACGGCTGGTGGCCTCTGTATTGGGCTGCACAGAGCAAGAACAGTTCTGCGAATGGATGGTTCTCCAGGTCTGGACTGGCTTAGAAATAGTCTCATTGGCAGTGAGTGGGCTGTCCTGCCAGCCAGTCCCCTGGGGCCCCTTCCTTTCCCATGTCAGTGCAGAAGTGCTAACCCTCTGGTAACCCTGTTCTCTCCTGCAGCGAACTGAAGAGGAGGTACGACATCACGGCCATCCCCAGGCTCGTGATCCTGAAACCAAACGGGGAGGTGATCACCAGCAAAGGGCGGAAGCAGATCCGGGAGCGGGGGCTGGCCTGCTTCCAGAACTGGGTGGAGGTGGCCGAGGTCTTCCAGAATTTCTCAGGTTGAACTGGGAGAAGGGTCCACAGAGCCTGGACAGGGGTGGCTCCTTCAGTGCAAACCCCCGAAGGGAAAGAGGAGCCCATTTTTTTTTTCTTTCTCTCTATGCAGCATCTGATTTTATTTCAGAGCAGAAGTACTAAGCCGTGGCAGAAAGTAAATGTTGCTCAGGAAAAAAAAAAACAAGCAAAAATACCTCCTTCTCCGTTTGGATCCTGAAGCTACGTGACAGTTATTTTTATTCTTTGCATAGCTTTGGAAATCTATGCAAACATTTTGTTTGTACAAGTCTCTTCAGGTAAAATGATGAGTTTATTGATAAATTTTTTCTGGCTGTCTATCATTTTAATGATATGTGTTATATGGTTTCACGACTATATTTATTATTAAACAAGTTTGCATACAATATGGTTTCTTGTTTTATTTTGGGCAGTAGTGAGGATCGAACTTGTCTAACACCCATGTTAGATAAGTTCTCTACCACTGAGCTACATCCCCAGCCTGACTGTGTGCTTTAATAAACAAATATTTATACCGAGAAATTTCA
This sequence comes from Marmota flaviventris, assembly GCF_047511675.1. Lineage (NCBI taxonomy): Eukaryota > Metazoa > Chordata > Mammalia > Rodentia > Sciuridae > Marmota > Marmota flaviventris. Next base: position 75,280,774 of record NC_092513.1, read on the forward strand.
TTCTTATTCCAAACCAAGATGGAGGAAAATGAGTTATTCAGGGAGTCTGAACCTTATACCAGTTTATTTGTCAGAGGTGGTAGTTTTTAATTATATTTTTCTTCCCTTTGCACTTTCTCACACTGACTTTTAATAACATTGTAAATACCTAGAATGAATGAAATGTCCAAGGCACATACACTTATAAGATTCCAGTCAGTGATGAGCAGCACAGATGATGATAGTCCCAAAAGATCACAACGGAGTGAAGAAGTTCCTATTCCCTGGTGATGTCTGTGATGGTTGCACAGTGATGAAATTGCCTAGCAGTGCTTTCCCGAATGTGTCCCTGTCATTGAGCAACACGCTACACTGTATTCGAGGTTAAATCTCAACATTTCTTGAAAGAGTCTAATCCATCCAGTTAACCACCCCCCTCCTCCCCCACAGCCTCTGCTGACAGTAAGAGGAAAGCTGTCCGTGGTCCAGACCCCAGCTCCCCGATGGCCGCTTGCTGGCCTCATGCGTAGCCATCCTTGTTCTTTCGCAGTCTCATTCGGTCCGGCTGATTGGCACTGAGAGGATACCCGATGCCCACTGTAGCCCAGTGGGTTCCCTTGGCTGGCTGGGTCCTTCCGCTGGGACTCAGGAATCCACCTCTCACACTCTGCCCTGTCAGTTAACTTCTCTCCCCTGAAAAGCAACGTGCTGCTTCATTGGGATCAACGACGACTTGATGGAGCGAACGTGATCAGTGTTTTCCTCCAAAATAAATTGTGACAAAATGCAGTTCTCTTCCAAACCAAGAAATAGCATGTTCATTTAATTATGATGGGTGTTTTTTGTTTGTTTGTTTGTTTTGGTACTGGACATTGAACTCTGGGGCCTTTAGCCACTGAGCCACATCCACAGCCCTTTTTATTTAAGACAGGGGCTTACTAAGTTGCTTAGGGTCTTGCTAAATTGCCGAGGCTGACTTTGAACTTGTGATCCTCCTGCCTCAGCCTCCCGAGCTGCTGGGATGACAGGCCTGCTCCATGGCATCCAGTCCAATTATACAGTGTTTTTGGTCACGCATTCTTGAGAGTGGGCATCTCTTATATGTAGAATGTCCACAAGCTGTGTGTGTGTGTGTGTGTGTGTGTGTGTGTGTGTGTACCATAACCAGACTTTTAAAAAAAAAAAAACACAAGCTTCCTCCTCTTAGTGAACTGCCCTATGGGAGCCCGAGACCTGTGGATGGTCGTGGGCTATAGTCCTGGGAGCTCTGCTGGGGCCTCTTTGTGGGCTTTGAGGCTCTTAGAAGGAAGGAGGTGTCCAGGGAGAGGTCACCATGGCTGAGCCAGCCCTGAGGGCATGAACCCTCCACCCCCAGCCGTGGCTTAGGCTGGGAGAGCGATGGACCATTTAAAGTGCTGTGACTGCAAGACACATTCTTCAATGCACCATCCCTAGCCACGAGTTTTTCTGAATATCCTGCCTTCTCTCAGGAAATTGTAGAACTTGGTGCTGTTCCTGAAAGTGCCGCGTGTGACTTGTGTGACAAAAACAGTGTGTCCCCGCCGCGAAAAACAGAAACATCCTGTCACCTGCAGGAAAGCCACGGTGGGTGCCTTGGTGTATTATATATTCCATGAGGGCAGCCACTATTTTTTCAGGGAGTGTGCACTGCTTGTCATCTTCACGACTTGCCACCCTTGGTGTGGTCCCAGGCCAGCAGGGTGGGCAGCGTGGTGAGAAATGAGACTGCATCTGGCCAAGACTGCCAGGGGGGCAGGGGCAATGACATCGGAGTCCCCCAAAGCTGGCCTGTGGGCAGACTGCTGAAGTCAGTGCACTGAGCCCCAGATGATGGCATTTTAAATAAAACCCAGGCTGCTCCCTAAGCCATAGTCCTGGGGGCAGGTGCCACTCCTCTCCCTGAAGAAGCCCAGCCCGGGACTCCTGAAGGTCCCAGGTGAACCGCAGGAGGACCCTGCAGCACACACTCGAGGAAATGCTGGTCACGGTGTACCTGTAAGCCGCCGCTGTTGCCATGGTAACACGAAACACAACAGGAACCACTGCACACCCACAGCACAGCACAATGATAGACACACCACACTCTACACACAGACCACACACACAGCACACACAGCCGTATCCATAGCATCCACCCTGCACACACGACATCACACACTACACACCAAACACCACACACACACAACGAACGCACACCACAAACACACATACCACACACTACAATACAACACAGCACACACACACATATCCCCAGAGGAAGGAAGATGGAAAACTGAGGGCTGCCAGTCAGGAGCTGGGTGCTGTGGGGCTGGCTGTGCACACACAGCACTGGGTGGCACTGGCTGACCCTGTCCACATCTTCACCTCCCAACAGGGTGTCTGATGCTATTTGGGATGAAAGGATTCTGTGTAGAGTCCCCTCCACTTGTGAGCTCTTCAGCGCCTCTGGCCCTGGGGTCACTCTGGGATTGCTCTTTTCTCTCCTGCATTTTTGGTCGAGGATTAACTTGTTTGGTGGTGGGCACTTTTCTCCCGCTTCTTTCCCACATGCCTCCTGCGCTCTGTGTGTCCCCAAGTCTGTATGTCAGAGCTTCCCCCCTCCCAGGTGAGTGGATCTGGAGGTGGGGCCCTGGGGGCGATTAGGCACTGGGGGTGCCACCCCATGAATGACACTAGTGCCTTTGGAAGAGGCCCAGACAGCTCGCTGGCCCCTTCCATCATGTGAGGACACGGGGAGAAAGCACCATATACAAACCAGAAAGAAGGCCCTCGCCAGACGCCAGATGTGCTGGGGCGTTGATTCTAGACTTCCACTTTCCAGAACTGTGAGCAAAAAAATTTCTGTGGTTATGAACTGCTCAGTCTGTTGTATTTTATTCTAGCAGCCTTAAGAGACTAAGACAGAACCCTCCCCGGGTGATCCGAGCCTCCTCTGATTGATATCGCTCTGGAGCTACTCAGACGTATCAGGTCGCATATCCACTCCATTTTCCTGAGGAAAACCCTTCTGGAGACTTCCAGCCTCCTCATGGAATCACGGAGAGCCCCGTGCCCAACCGGACGTTGCCCTTTGGGATTACCCCAAGGGCGCTCTGCGGCTCTCTCTGGAGTTGAGCTTCTCTTGTCTTTCTCTTTCTTGGCTTACCTCCTTGTTCTGTTGGAACACATCCTCTAATACCGTCTTGAGAAGAGGCGTATGGGAGCTAGACTTTTAGGCCTTCTTCATTCAACCCATACTTAATGGATAATTGGCTGAGTGTAGAATTCCAGGTTGGAAGCAGTTTTTCTTCAGTAATTTTAAGGTCCTGCTCCGTCGTTCTCTTGTCTCTTTGAGATGGCTGACAGGTCTGGCTGCATGGTGATCTTTTGTCTTTCTGGAATTCCTAGTATTTGGATGTTGTGGACCTCTTGGGCCAGCCCTCCAACTCCCTTACATGGCTCTGTTCTACCGGCCATCTCTCTTTTTATTTTGGTTCTCCTTTTTTTTTTTTTTTTTTTTGATCTTTCCTCAAAATTATCTTCCATCCCTTTTATCAGCTGTCACAATTTTAATCTAAAGGGCTCCTGGGTTTCTGAATCAGTTTCTCTCCCTGTCTCTCTCTGCCTCCCTCCTTTCCTCTCTGCTTCAAAACATTCTGCTCTAGTTCCATAAAAGCAACATTTTCTCATACCTCTTGAAGGACATTAACAGGATTCCTAAAATGTTTTCTTTCCACATTATTATATTATTATGATTTATATTATTCCCAAGTTACTTCTCCCTCCTGTTTATTTTGGGAAGGTCTAAGTAGGATGTCAGCAGGGTTTGGTGACTCAGAGCTCCACTACAGAATGATCTTGCTCAGGCCATTTGGTTGGGGAGAATTATCTCCTGGGCTGATCATATTTATCAGGAAACATCCTCTCATCTCCCTTCAGAATGGCTCTCTGTTGGCATTCTGGGAGCCAAGGGGAGCATACATTTTCATGAAAATGAAAGTTCATTTTGGCAATCCTACCTTCAGCTACGTCTCTCCCAAGACAGCCCCCATTCGCCCCCTCAGGGGTGGTGAAGGTCAGTTCACCCAGGGCATAAGGGAAGGAATCTAGAGATCTGACCACTTCATGAACTGATTGCCCTCATTCTAATGTGTACCGTACTCAAGGGGGTGTCTGTAGACACGGAGCCCGTGGTATAAGCCAGAAGGTTTTTGCTATTCCCACTGTCAGCTCAGGTCAAGTTTGTGAGTCTATAGAGCCTTTGTATGAGTCTTTGTTCTTGTTTCTTCTTTTGTTTTTCCATAACCTAAAAAAAAAAAAAATCCCTTTGAAGTTATTTTAATTACTTTATTAGAGAGTGAAAGTAAATACAAGTGTTCAAACTGCCTATTTACCTTTTTGTGGTGGAAAGTTAATTTTGTCTGCAATGTAACAAGGAAGATTCCTTTTTAGAACTGTATTTAATTCAGTGAACTCACAAAATGCCATGTGATTACACTTTTTTGCTTTAAACACGAATTCCTAACCTTTACAAAGCCTCTACAGTTGTAATTACAAGTTCGATGTTATTTCTACAATATGTCTTTGATTTTGTCACAGGAGGATGAGAATGATAACAATTACACTGATGGAACCCAATGCATAGACGGGAAGGGGTGGCAAAATTGCCTCTGATGAAGATCTAAAAGGATTGTTTTATTTGCAGCTAACTGTGGATCTTGGGCCTGAAATCCTAGGTTACCTCTTTCTACCTAAACAAACTGATCCATACTCCAGTGTTCCATGGGGCCCAGTATCACCTTCAAAGCAACATCCCAGTTGTCTATAATTAAAAAATTGACGAACTCTAGATAGGGCAGAAGGGTGGCTGGGGAGGGGAGGGGGCAGGAGGTTAGCAATGATGGAGGAATGTGATGGACATTATCCAAAGTACATGTATGAAGGCATGAATCGGTGTGAACATACTTTATATACAGAGATATGAAAAATTGTTGTATATGTGTAATAAGAATGGTGATGCATTCAGCTCTCATGTATTTAAAAAATAAAAGCAATTAAAAAAGGAATTCCAATTATTATTATTTTTAAAAATTAATTAATTAATTAATTCTAATTAGGTATATATGACAGCAGAATGCATTTTGATTCATTGTACACAATTGCAGCACAACTTCTCATTTCTCTGGTTGTACATGATGTAGTATTGCACTATATGTGCAGTCATATATCCAATTATTATTTTCATAATTTGAAAAATTTCTAAGGAGATCCCTCCCACTATTTGAGGCTCCACATTAAAATCTCCCCTGATTTTCTAAGCAATTTGGAGTAATAAGAGCAATGCTGGGGCATCACAATGCCCATTCTCAAATTATACTACAGAGCTATAGTACCAAAACCAGCATCGTGTTGGCATAAAAACAGATATGGAGACAAATGGCATAGAAGACACAGCAACAAACCCACCCAGATACAGTCATCTGATCCTTGACAAAGATGCCAAAAACATACATTGGAGAAAAGACAGTCTTTTTAACAAATGGTGCTAGGAAACCTGCTTGTCCACATGTAGAACAAAACTAGATCCCTGTCTCTCACCCTGTACAAAAATCAACTCAAAGTGAGTCAAAGACCTAGGAATTAGACCAGAAACCATGCAACCTTAGAAGAAAACAGGGTCAATGCTCCAACCTTTTGATATAGGCATCCACTTCTTTAATAAGACCCCCAAAGCTCAAGAACTAAAAAACAAGAATCAGTTAAATGAGATGGTATCAAACTAAAAAGCTTCTGAACAGAAAAGGAGACAATGAAGAGTGTGAAGAGAGAGCCTACAGAATGGGAGAAAATCTCTGCCAGCTATTCTTCTGACAGGAGATAAATATACAGAATATATAAAGAACTAGAAAAACACCCGAAAAACAAATCACCAATCAATAAATGGGTCAGTGATCTTAACAGACATTTCTCAAAAAGAAGAATTACAAATGGTCAACAAGTATTTGAAAAAATGCTCAACATCTTTAGCAATCAGGGAAATGCAAAGCAAAACTACACTGAGGTTTTTCTTACTCCAGATAGAATGACAAAGTCATCAAGAATGTAAAGAACACTACATGCTGATGAGGATATGGGGAAAAGGTACACTTATGCATTGCTGGTGGGAGTGAAAATTCAACTGCTGCGGAAATCAGTATGGAGATTCCTTGAAAGACTAGGAATAGAATCACCATATCACTCAGATATTCTCTTCCAAAAGACCTGAAATCTGCATATTGTAGTGATACATGCACTCCAGTGTTTATAGCAGTGCAATTCACAATAGCTGAATTTTGGAACCGGCCTAGGTGCCCATCAATAGATGAATGCATAAAGAAAATGTGGCATATAAACGGAATGGAGTTTTACTTAATAAAAAGAAGTGAAATTATGTATATGCTGGTAGATGGATGGAAATGGAGAACATCATGCTCAAGATGAGCCAGACTCAGAGGGTCAAGGGTCATATATTCCTAACTACAAAGGGAGTTAGGAATAAAAAAAAAAAAGGAGAATAAAAAAGGGATCTTGTGAGAACAGCAGTAAAAAATGGGGATTGAGGGGGAGGAAGAGGAGAGGGCTTGGGGAAACACTGAGGAACGAAGACCACCACATTATGCCATGTCCATATTCGAATACTCTGCAATGAATTTCGTGTTTATATGTAACTGTAATGTACAAATTAAAAAATAATAATGACAGTAATAGAAGCGGAGCCAGGGGGAGTGGAGCAAGAGGGTCAGGGGGAGGAAGGAGAAGAGGGAAAGGGAGGTCCTGGGGAGGAGGTTGATGAGTTTATGTCACCTGCAGGTGTGACTAGGACATAATGAATCCCATCACTATGTGTAATTGGAGTGCACCAATTAAAACAAACAAAAACCTCCCCAGCTTGCTAGAGTTTGGATCTCGAATGTCCCCAAAGGCATGTGCTTAGGCATGTTCCTAGGAAGGTGCTATTAGAGGTGGAGCCTTTAGGGGGTGGGGCCTAGTGGAGGAATTTAGATGACTGGGATGTGCCCTTGAAGAGGACCCAAAGCCATGGAGCTGATCCACCGTGGGCTGAAACCTCGGAAACCATGAGCCAATAGGAAGCTGTTCTTCTTTAAGCTGGTTTACCTTAGGGCTTTGTCACAGTGGCAAGTCCCCCCTCTGCCCGGGTCCCTGGGGCCTAGCCACGTTGCCCGGCTCTTTTTTCTCTCCGAACCCCTTGTTATGCAGTATGTTTTAGTCTTTCTGGTTGAATTTGCTTTGCTTTCCTTGTTCCCTGGATTCTACATTTCCTGATGCTGGGACTCGGGGGACCCAGAGAATTCCTCCTGTGGATGGGAGGCAGAGAATCTAAGGGGCAAAAATACATTTTTTTTTTTTTCCTGGCTGTGGAGGAACAGGGAGGAGCCTGGCTAGGGACGCACAGATCATGACTCCTTTATCTTTCACATAAAAAGCCCTTGTTATTCTGGGAAATACAGATCCTCAAGATCAGACTTTATGACTTAGTGAGTAAGCATTTGCAGTGAAGGCACAGAACCCGTCATTTCAATTTTCTTCAAGCCTTCATCTTTTGCCTTCTTAATTTATTCCTAAGTATTCTATTTTTTTTTTTTTGATGCTACTATAAATGATATCTCATTTGTGTGTCTTGCCTTTCTCCCTGGCCAGAATGGACTGAAATGCCACCTGACTCCTTCAAAGAACTGATAGTAGTAGATGTCATGTGGCTCTTTATTGCCTCATTGAATTCTTTTAAATGTCTGATTGACATGTTAGTGTGTGGGTGCAGTGTCATTTTTTCTATCCAGTTTTGTGTTGATGGACCCGATGCCCGTCTTGACTATTACTGCATATGCCTTCCAAGACTTTTTGCTGGAATACAATTAATTTGTAAGGGAATTGGCAAAAGAGTTAAAAAAAGAAAGTAATCCCTCTTTATTTTTCTTCATGGTATGACAGTTGTCCTAACCCTACTTGGGAATAATCTTTCTCCCATGATACAGAAATGCACTAATATAGTAGGACACCAACCTCCACAGAAATAGCCAGGGCACTGACTCATGACATACACACTTGGGCTTTTTGTCTCTGTAAAAACCCAGTGAGGTGCAGCGCGCAGGCCAGGCTGGCTCCGGGATCTCTCCTCCTATTGGTTCTATTCCCTACCACAGGGACAGGACCGGACTGAGGTGCTGGGAAGTCAAGTGGACCCTCACTCACGTGACCCTGAGCACCCAAGCCTCCTTAAGTTTGGCATCCTGTGTACTTGCCTTGCCTTAGTTAGTCCCCAGGGCAGTATCCTTACTATGTGATGACAGGTGGGTCTTGTGGGCCAGGTCTCAGACTGGGCGAAACCCAGAGGGAGTGACTTATATTTTTGGGGGATGGTGGTGGTAGGAGATTGAACCCAGGGGTGATCTACACTGAGCTACACTCCCAGGCTTTTAAAAGTCTTTTTATAC